>NW_011496994.1:0-510 GCF_000754665.1 Bison bison bison | reverse complement strand
CTCAAAACTGATGAAATTTAACAATATTACTGTGTTATTTAGTGGGAAAAAAATCTTTTCTCAGCTTCTTGTTTTTAAAACAACTAGCATAGACTTCCTTTAGGAAAGAAAACTTTTCCTCTGAAAAATGGCTGTGTAGTCCACTTTGGTTGGGTGGAAACACCAGGGCATGGTTTACACTATTAAAGTGAAACAAACTGCTGGATAAAATACTTTGCATAAGATGTTAATAGTAATCTGAAGTTGGAGAAAGGAGTCATGCAACATAGTACAAATCAGGTCTCTTAAAAAAAAGTCTTTGACAAGTTAAGGAGGTGTAAATAGTTTCTTGTGGCAGGATTGCTAAAGTCTTTAGAGAACACAGTTGTCTAATATCTGGTTTTAAGACACTTGTTCTGACATAAATGACTTTTATAGCTTCAAACTTTGGAAAAGTCAGCTACACTCACGCATTTTGGGGAGAAGTTTGGAAGCCCAGTGCAAGGGGACTGTATCCATATGTGATTACTG
>NW_011496992.1:0-585 GCF_000754665.1 Bison bison bison | reverse complement strand
GGTCCCGCACCCCCTCCGCCCGCGCCCACTGGATGCCGATCCTGGGGACCCAGGAGCGCGCGCAGTGGGCGTTCCCACGCCGCCACGGCGACCCCCGAGACGGACAACCGGGGAAGCCCTCCCCCCACCCCCGCCACGGACGCCGCCCCCCGCCCCGCGCCGCCCCGCCCCTGCCACGCTCCCGGTGCCTTCCCAGCCGCAGTGGGGATCCCCGGAGCACAACTGGGACCGCCCCCCATCCCCGCCGCGACCCGGTTCCCGACCCGCGCCGCCCGGCTTCGCCCCGCCCCGGGCGCGCTCCCGGTGCGCTGCCCACCTTCACCACGGGCTCCCGGTGAGCCCCGCCCCCACGCCCGGTTCCAGGAGAGCCTGTGGGACCTCGCTCCCGCCGCCCGGTGAAACGGGAGGACAATCCATCCAGCCCACAGAGGCAATCCAAGCTGTCTAGAATTCAGGGATCAAACGAGGGCTACGGAAAGGAAAGATGACCTGACCTAGGAGGGCCATGATATTCTCTAGAACCGGACAAAGTTGGTTTGCAAGGAAACTTGATTCCTTGGAACCCGGAAAGCTGGTTCTTTTCAT
>NW_011496991.1:0-543 GCF_000754665.1 Bison bison bison | reverse complement strand
TTTTAAGTCTGTGTGGGTTTATTTTCTGTCAGTTTCTATGCTTTTTCATTTGATTCAGCTTTATCTGTCCTTTTTGCCAGTACTACACTAGCTTTGATTACTATAAAGCTATACTATTTCTTGAAATCAAGTAGTATAAACTCTCCTAATCTATTGTCTCCTTTTTTCAAGATTAGTTTTTCTAGTATATTTTTGTATTTTTAATATACATTTTGTAATCAACTTCAGTCAGTTCAGTTCAGTCACTCAATAGTGTCCGACCTGCGACCCCATGAATCGCAGCACACCAGGCCTCCCTGTCCATCACCAGCTCCTGGGGTTCACTCAGATTCACGTCCATCGAGTCAGTGATGCCATCCAGCCATCTCATCCTCTGTCATCCCCTTCTTCTCCTGCCCCCAATCCCTCCCAGCATCAGAGTCTTTTCCAATGAGTCAGCTCTTCGCATGAGGTGGCCAAAGTACTGGAGTTTCAGCTTTAGCATCATTCCTTCCAAAGAAATCCCAGGGCTGATCTCCCTTAGAATGGACTGGTTGGATCTCC
>NW_011496990.1:0-524 GCF_000754665.1 Bison bison bison | reverse complement strand
TCATCCTGAGGTGCGACCGGAAGGTCGGGAACCCTTCCAGGCAAAGCAGGGGAGTCGACCCTCCTGTGGAGATCAGGAGGGTAGAAGGGGCTCAGAGGAAGTGGTGCCGGAAAACCTCGGTGTTCCTCTCCAGGGAGACCGGGAGCCGGGGAACTTTGTGGGGCGCATCAAGGGGCCATGTACCGTTTCGACCTCCAATTCCTCACGTGGGACTTCTCCTGAGACGCTGTAGCGGAAAGGGCTTCATCTTGCGATGACGGGGGAACCACGTGGTTTTTCTCGAGTTGCGGCGGGATTCTCGAGTTACGACGGGGAATTCAGGATGCCTCTTGTGTTGGCCCAGGGAAGTCCAATCTTCCATTCGAGTTGCGGAGGAAAGCTGGGGATTGCTCTCGAGTGACTGCAGGGCCAATAGACCTCATCTAGGCTTGTGTCCAGAAGCCAATCTTCCTCTCCAGGGGCGACCGGGATCTCGGGGTTGCATTCCAGACGCACCCGGGGAGACAGGCATTCATCTCGAGTGG
>NW_011496989.1:0-549 GCF_000754665.1 Bison bison bison | reverse complement strand
GAAACTGATGACGGGCACACAGGCCGCTTACTTGTGGGCGTCCCTGAGGTCCTCGATGGGTGGCTGTGTGCAGCGCCCCCGTGTGCAGGCGGCCCAGCCGAAGGGACAGCGGTAAGCGGGGGTCGAGGGTTTCACATTTGATGGTGGTCTTGTCATCTCCTACCTCTTCCCGTATAGCTGGCAGCTGAAGGAGTGAGGTAAGTGTCCAATTGGCTAACAATAGACTGTTTTGAAAATGGCAATCACATAGGCGTTACATTATAACCAGAAACTTATTTGAAAATCTATTAGCTATGCTTTCCCCCAAGTACAAAAAAACCCCCTTGTTCTAGCTTAATGCCATCTTAAAGGACTGTCTTGTTCAAGAGAAGCAGGGCTATGGGGCAACGAGAGCATCCGATTGAGTGCAGAGACCATGGATGGGAGCCTTCCTGCAGCTGGGCTCTGCCCTCTCTGGAATCCAGCGACCAGATGGCCCTGCCGGGCAGGACAGCAGAGCGACACCAGCACCGTGGACCCTGCATGGCATGAACTGCCCTGATGAAAGGA
>NW_011496988.1:0-524 GCF_000754665.1 Bison bison bison | reverse complement strand
AAGGAATTCGATCCAGTGCCAGTGATGAGGCTTGATTGCTCAGAGCTTTTTTATGTAATAAAGTTTTATTAAAGTATAAAGGAGACAGAGAAAGCTTCTGATATATGTCAGGAGCCACCACGAGAGATCCCAACCATGCAAACGTCATGTGGAGAGGACCTGACAGACAAAGGCGAAACAGGACTCAAGGGATTCTCTGGATCTGCTCCAGCATCTACCCCAAACTAAAATCTGTGTGTCTACTGTTTATTATATTATGCTTTTCACCAACTTTTTTGACATTTACAGGGGGCTATCCCTAGACCACCTTTTTCTGAAACAAATCAACTTAGGGCTATAGTTACTAAGTCTCCTGGGCTTGAAAGGAACATTTTTCCTGTAACCCCTCTGTTACTATTTTAGCTTGTTTGGCAGGTTTATCCACATTCTTACAACTAATGCACATGATTGTTCACAACACCCCAAGCATAACCTTCGAGCGATAAAAAAGCTTTATTAAAATAATACTGCATTGTTGAGCCAAT
>NW_011496987.1:0-574 GCF_000754665.1 Bison bison bison | reverse complement strand
GTTTGCTGCTAAGGTTCCATATCCCTTACCTGCTGTGTCCCTGGCAGTGTATTGATTAATATAATTGGTGTAAGTAGTAGCTTTAATGTTTGTAACCTGGGACCCTTGAGTTAATTCTTTTTCTTGTTATAGCCCACCACACCTTTGCTCTGTAGGAATATAGCTTCATCTAATGCTTTTTTGGAGGTGGCTCCTTACCAACCACCTTTAGAGAAAAATAAGTTTTCTGAAGAAAAGGTCTTAAAATGCTAACAGGCCTCTGGGCCAAAAGATGATGCAAATCACCTAAGCTTTTGCATATGATAAGTTTGCAGGAAGAAAGCCTGGTTTGCTGCAAGACTCTACCCCTTCGCCCATTATCCTCTATGCATAACTTAAGGTATAAAAACTACTTTGAAAAATAAAGTGCGGGCCTTGTTCACCGAAACTTGGTCTCACCATGTCGTTCTTTCTCTTACCTTCTGGCTGAATTATTCAGCCTCTTTTCTCCACTGAATTTCCTCACTGAGCTATCCTCATTCTATTACTCTTTATATCCTTAATTAACATTTAATTAAGCAGTTGTTTCCTGATC
>NW_011496986.1:0-577 GCF_000754665.1 Bison bison bison | reverse complement strand
GACTCTGCATCACGTAATAACCTATATTGGAAAAGAACCTAAAAAAGAATAGATATGTATCTGTATAATTAAATCACGGTGGTATACATCTGAAACACAACATTGTAAATCAAATATATTTCCATTAAAATTGTAAAGAAAGCCTTTAAAAGACAAGGTTATACGGAAAAAATCGTAAGGAAAGTAGAAGGTATATATGAATTGAAACAAAAATAGAAAACAACAAAAACAAAACTTGTTGGGATAAGAAAACAAGAGCTGCTTCTTGGAAAAACAAAATCAGAAACACTGATACAACTGTGGCAATCTAATAAGGGGAAGAGGAGGTTAATTCCAGTACTAGAAATGAGAAATGGAATGTGGTTCTGAAACGATAATGTTCAAATCTGAGTGGAATTACTTTTGTTTCAGGAAAGATCCAGTCAAGCAAAACCCTGGGGAAAGAAAGGGAAGGAAAGAAAGAGGAAGAGAGTCAGGGGAAGAAAGGAAAAAAAGGAAAGGAAGGGAGAAAGATAGAAAAGGAAATGTCTCAACAGATATTGTAAACTTTCCAATAAAACAATTCTCTTTAAAATCT
>NW_011496985.1:0-594 GCF_000754665.1 Bison bison bison | reverse complement strand
TCTCTCCCCGGGGACGACCTCGAGAGGCAAGCGGAGTTCCATGCCTCAACCCAAGACGAGGCCTGACTCTCCTGTCCCCAGTCTGCAGGGACCCTGCGATCGGAGTCTGAAATCAGAGGAACCCTGAGGTTCCTGCCTCAACTGGAGATCGAGGCCCTCTTCCAATGCACCAACCCCGTCGGAGTCCCGACGAGGCCCCCCCGCCCCACCTCCAGTCTCCCTGACTTCTCAGAGCCACCATGAGAAGCCCCCTGAGGTCACCTGCACAAGTCGAGGGAAGCCAGGGTTTCCTGCCTCAACCCGAGAAAGACCTCGAGAGACCTTCTTCAACACGTCTCGAGGCCAGGTTCCCCTACCATGACTCGAGAGCAATGACGCGCTCCCCCTCGCCACTCGCATGGAGACCCGACTTCCCTGGCGCCCCACGAGAGGCTCACTGACCTCGCCGTCGTACCTCGTGAGAAACCGCACCCTTGGGCCGCCGCTCAAGAACCACCCCGAGACTCCCCCGTCATCGCGGAGATGAGGGCCTTCGTCTCCTGCATGGCCTAGAGGCCAACCTCGCGACCTCTCTCCAAACGCCTCAGGAGGCTT
>NW_011496984.1:0-560 GCF_000754665.1 Bison bison bison | reverse complement strand
GGTACCTTGTGCATGATGTAGCAAAGTCAAATGCTGAAATAGATTCTTTAAGAAAAGAAACATTTAGGACCCACTGTATTTTCAGGAACTCAAGGATTGTGAACTTTTGTGCTAGCTCAATCGTCACAAAATGACATACACAATAGCCCAAGGTAAAATTTGACCTTTAAAAAAAGAATTATGACAATAATTTTCAAAGAAAGCAAAATCAGTCAGTAGGAAGATAAGTTCCACTTGACATTTGGGTACATCTTTTCCCTAAATCACTTGGAACATCAGTGGCCAGAAGCCCCATTTAAGTGAACCTGGTAACTTCCCTCTAAGGGTTAGGACCACATTTCCTGTGCAGAAACCTTCTTGGACAACTGAAAACTGCCATTCGCCCAGCAAAGGAAAATGAACAGAGACTGGAGAGTATGTCAAATAAAAATACCAAAATAACCCACATTATTTGCACCATTAATAGTTCTGAATCTAAAAAGTAAACGCTACTTTTATTCTCCAGGCTAGGGTTAGCTCTCCTGTTACCTTCTGTCCTAACCTAGTCCATCCCAAAACAG
>NW_011496983.1:0-526 GCF_000754665.1 Bison bison bison | reverse complement strand
TATGCTTGTGTTCAGAAGCCAATGTTCCTCTACAGGGGCGACCGGGATCTCGGGGTTGCATTCCAGACGCACCCGGGAGACAGGCATTCAACTCGAGTGGAAGCAAAGAACCCCGCTCTGCTCTCGAGTCGCGACGGGTATCTCTTGGACCTCACTGGGTGGACTAAAGGGAGTCAAGCCTCCTGAGGCGTCTGGAGAGAGGTCGCGAGGTTGGTCTCTAGGCCATGCAGGAGACGAAGGCCCTCATCTTGCGATGACGGGGGAGTCTCGGGGCTGTTCTCGAGCGGCGGCCCCAGTGTGCGCTTTATCACGAGGTACGGCGGCGAGGTCAGTGAGCCTCTCGTGGGGCGCCAGGGAAGTCGGGTCTCCATGCGAGTGGCGAGGGGGAGCGCGTCATTGCTCTCGAGTCATGGTAGGGGAATCTGGCCTCGAGACGTGTTGAAGAAGGTCTCTCGAGATCTTCCTCAGGTTGAGGCAGGAGACTCTTGGTTCCCTCGAATTGTGCAGGTGACCCCAGGGGGCTTCT
>NW_011496982.1:0-528 GCF_000754665.1 Bison bison bison | reverse complement strand
CAGTTAAAGATTGATTAGAAATTGTATTGGTGAAGGGTTTTTCACTTGTTGGGCCAATGTTTGCTGCAAAGTCTCCATATCCCTTACCTGCTATGTCCCTGGCAGTGTATTGATTAATATAATTGGTGTAAGTAGTAGCTTTAATGTTTGTAACCTGGGACCCTTGAGTTAATTCTTTCTTGATTGAACCCACCTCACCTTTGCCCTATAGGAATGCAACTCTATCCAGTGCTTTTTGGAGGCTGGCGCCTGACTTTAGAATAATCACCTTTAGAGAAAAATAAGTTTCTTAAAATGTTAACAGGCCTCTGGGCCAGAAGATGATGTAAATCACCTAAACTTTTGCGTATGATAAGTTTGCAGGAAGAAAGCCTGGCTTACTGCATGACTCTACCCCTTCCCCCATTATCCTCTATGCATAACTTAAGGTATAAAACTACTTTGGAAAATAAAGTGCGGGCCTTGTTCACCGAAACTTGGTCTCCCCATGTTGTTCTTTCTCTCACCTTCTGGCTGAATTATTCAGCC
>NW_011496981.1:0-583 GCF_000754665.1 Bison bison bison | reverse complement strand
TGGGGGTGGGGCTGGCGGCCAGGCAGGCTTTGGAAGGAGCTCCTGGTTTGGAATTGCATATGAAAAGAACCAGCTTTCCGGGTTCCAAGGAATCAAGTTTCCTTGGAAACCAACTTTGTCCGGTTCTAGAGAATATCATGGCCCTCCTAGGTCAGGTCATCTTTCCTTTCCGTAGTCCTCGTTGGATCCCTGAATTCTAGACAGCTTGGATTGCCTCTGTGGGCTGGATGGATTGTCCTCCCGTTTCACCGGGCGGCGGGAGCGAGGTCCCAGAGGCTCTCCTGGAACCGGGCGTGGGGGCGGGGCTCACCGGGAGCCCGTGGTGAAGGTGGGCAGCGCACCGGGAGCGCGCCCGGGGCGGGGCGAAGCCGGGCGGCGCGGGTCGGGAATCGGGTCGTGGCGGGGATGGGGGGCGGTCCCAGTTGTGCTCCGGGGATCCCCACTGCGGCCGGGAAGGCACTGGGAGCATGGCAGGGGCGGGGCGGCGCGGGGTGGGGGTCGGCTCCTGGCGGGGGTGGGGGAGGGCTTCCCCGTTGTCCTCTCGGGGGTCGCCGTGGCGGCTGGGAACGCCCACTGCGTGCGC
>NW_011496980.1:0-518 GCF_000754665.1 Bison bison bison | reverse complement strand
GATAAGAACCCGATGCCCGGACACCTCTCCGAACTCCACCCTGTGAATGCAGTCAACACGAAGGTCAGTTTTCCGTGCATCGTTCGGAAAAAACCCCAGGTTCCAAATACAGCTCGACAAGCGGCCTCTCTCCCCGGGGACATCTCGAGAGGCAAGCGGAGTTCCATGCCTCAACCCAAGACGAGGCCTGACTCTCCTGTCCCCAGTCTGCAGGGACCCTGCGATCGGAGTCTGAAATCAGAGGTACCCTGCGGTTCCTGCCTCAACTGGAGATGAGGCCCTCTTCCAATGCACCAAACCCAGTGGAGTCCCGAGAGGCCCCTCCCACCTCCAGTTTCCCTGGCTTCTCAGAGCCACCATGAGAAGCCCCCTGAGGTCACCTGCACAAGTCGAGGGAACCCAGGGTTTCCTGCCTCAACCCGGGAAAGACCTCGAGAGACCTTCTTCAACACGTCTCGAGGCCAGATTCCCCTACCATGGCTCCGGAGCAGTGACGCGCTCCCCCTCGCCACTCGCAT
>NW_011496979.1:0-516 GCF_000754665.1 Bison bison bison | reverse complement strand
AGTCTTTTCAGTTTTATCCATTCTAATGTGTGTAATTGGTATCTCATGGTGATTTTAATTTGTGTTTCTTCTGATAACTTAAGATACTCAACGTTTCATTATACTATTGACCTATGTTTGTTGTCTTTTGTGATAGGTCCCAGTCTTGTGTTCATTTCCTAAAAATTAGGTCATTTGTTTTTCTTATTGTGCTATAAGAATTCCTACATATATTATGTGCTCTTTTGTCAGATATTATATATTGCAATTGTCTTCTCCTAGTCTATAGTTTGCATATTCATTTTTTCAATAGTATACCTTGAATTTTATTTTCTTTGAGGTTCAATTTGTCAAATTTTGATTTTATGGTTTTTACTTTAATATATAGTCTGTAGAATGCAAATATGTTATGTCCTAGAGGGAATAACATACCTATTCGTAATTATGCCTTCATGTATGGACAAGAGGGCTTCATTATAGAGACTTATAATTTTCATTAAAATATTCTTTTAAATATTTGCTTGCACTATAAAAAGC
>NW_011496978.1:0-572 GCF_000754665.1 Bison bison bison | reverse complement strand
GTCGTCGTGAGACCGGCCTCATCCTGAGGTGCGACCGGAAGGTCGGGAACCCCTTCCAGACAAAGCAGGGGAGTCGACCCTCCTGTGGAGATCAGGAGGGTAGAAGGGGCTCAGAGGAAGTGGTGCCGGAAAACCTCGGTGTTCCTCTCCAGGGAGACCGGGATGCCGGGGAACTTTGTGGGGCGCATCAAGGGTGCCAAGTACCGTTTCGACCTCCAATTCCTAACGTGGGACTTCTCCTGAGACGCTGTAGCGGAAAGGGCTTCATCTTGCGATGACGGGGAACCACGTGGTTTTTCTCGAGTTGCGGCGGGATTCCTCGAGTTACCACGGGGAATTCGGGACTGCCTCTTGTGTTGGCCCAGGGAAGTCCAATCTTCCATTCGAGTTGCGAAGGAAAGCTGGGGATTAGCTCGTCGAGTGACTGCAGGGCCAATAGACCTCAGTCTAGGCTTGTGTCCAGAAGACCAATGTTCCTCTCCAGGGGCGACCGGGATCTCGGGGTTGCATTCCAGACGCACCCGGGGAGACAGGCATTCATCTCGAGTGGAAGCAAAGAACCCCGCTCTGCT
>NW_011496977.1:0-511 GCF_000754665.1 Bison bison bison | reverse complement strand
ATTTTTAATCAATAATCTTGACTATAGAGTTTACTAAAAAAAAAATTACTGCCTATATGAATGCCTGTAATTTTGGTAATTGAGATATTTTGAGGATTTTAAAGACATGTAACATTATGCCAATAGAAACCTATTTTTCATGTAATTTGGAGTGAAATGTGACTTCATACATGAATATTTGTCTCATTCTTGTCATTTCAACCTACCTCTGGTTAAAGGTCCTCCAACATCTCCTGAGAGGCTCACATATACAGAAAGGACCAAGTCCACCATCACCCTCGACTGGAAAGAGCCCCGCAGTAACGGCGGCTGCCCCATCCAAGGCTACATCATTGAGAAACGGCGTCATGACAAACCTGACTTTGAACGAGTTAACAAGCACCTCTGCCCAACCACATCTTTTCTTGTTGAAGATCTCGATGAACACCAGATGTATGAGTTCCGTGTCAAGGCCGTCAATGAGATTGGTGAAAGTGAACCATCCCTGCCTCTTAATGTGGTCATACAAGAT
>NW_011496976.1:0-591 GCF_000754665.1 Bison bison bison | reverse complement strand
GGTTTTTTGTTTTGTTTTGTCTTGATTGAATCAAACCACCACATCATTTACAATTTTTACACGTTCTAATTATTCGGTCCAAACACCAAACTTGTACTGCACACGGTCCCCATGGAAAGGCCCCCTCAGCAGGACAGCCACAGATGCTGCCATGAAAGGGCAGCAGGGTGCCCTCTCCCTTGTTTTCTGCCTGGGCGGCCACCGGGTTTTGAAACCCATGCACCCTACTAAGTTTCTAGGGTGCAATTCGTGGACCCTTCCCTTTCCCATCCCAGCAGGTGGTCAAGGGCCCGCTGGCCTCCAAAGTGCCAGAAGCAGGGCTGGGCCAGCCGGCCAGAGTTCAGGGTTCTGGCCCTTGGACTTGCAGCGGACACTAGGCTGCTTGGGAAAACCGCGCGGCTCTGACCTTTCAGCAAAGGGGTGGAGCGGTAAAGGCCTTGAGCCCAAAGGCGAGGCCTTTCTGCGACCGCCAGGTTGTGCCAACAGAGGGCGGACTACGTGGTTCCCTGCTCCACGCAGTCCCAGTTCCCTGACCTGTGGTCCGCACCCCTCCGCCGCGCCCACTGGATGCCGATCCTTGGGGACCCAGGA
>NW_011496975.1:0-525 GCF_000754665.1 Bison bison bison | reverse complement strand
GAAACTATTTTCAAATTAGATACCTGATAAGAGATTAATTGGGAAAGGAAATGTCAACCCACTCCTGTATCTTGTCTGCAAATTCCATGGACAGAGCAGCCTGGCGGGCTACAGTCTATGGGGTTCACAAGAGTTGGACATGACTTGGCGAACCAAACAACAACAGATGAGATTATTATACAGAATATTTAAACAGCCCCGCAACCCAAAACAACAACAAAGCAAACACCCCTATTAAAAAATGAACACAGGACTTTAACTGACATTTTTTCCAAAGAAGATGTACAAATAGCCAGAAAGATGCTCAGAATCACTAATCATTAAGGAAATGCAAGTTAAATCCACAATGAGCTACCACTTAATACCCATTGGGATCATTATTATTAAAAAAAATAAAATAACAAGTGTTAGTGAGGATATGGAGAAATTGGAACTTTTATGATGTGCTGGTAGGAAGGTACTGTTATAGCCACTTTGAAGAACTGAAAAATGGCAGTTCCTCGAAAAATTAAATTGAACTACCAT
>NW_011496974.1:0-573 GCF_000754665.1 Bison bison bison | reverse complement strand
CTGGTTCCAAGTCCACTGGTCTCATTAAGACAAATGCAAATTGGCAACCTCTAGCACTTGACTGCATTTGACTGTCTGAAGTCTCTCTTCTAAGTCAGGCTTTTGGAAGCTCGTTTCTTTGAGCATCACACAGCCTCTCGAAGTCAGGGCATGGCCAAGTGCACTTTAACATTTGTTAGAAATTCACAGCCTGTTGAACTCTACCCCGTCACTCACAGGCACCCAGTAGGAATCCACGGAACAATCAGGAATTTCAGAGCTTGGTGTCTCATATCTGAAACCAAGAAACATTTAACGAGGCCACTTCTAACCAGCAAGAAGATGTTGTTACACGACTCTCTTTTGAGCTCTGAGGAAGTTCACTGAAATCCGTGAGGCTACCCCTTTTTCATTTTGCATATTTGTCATGTGTCACCTGCATCAAAATGACCCAGATACTTTTTCATCAGTAACCTGAAGTGAAATAAACCACTCTGTGGAAGGCTGTTCAGTCTTGGGGATCAAAGGTTGGATATTCATTGCCAAGTGACTGGGACACTTAGTCCAGGCATAACTCATCTGATTTACCCCAGC
>NW_011496973.1:0-521 GCF_000754665.1 Bison bison bison | reverse complement strand
TTTCTCGGGTTGAGGCAGGAAACCCTGGCTTCCCTCGACTTGTGCAGGTGACGTTCAGGGGGCTTCTCATGGTGGGCTCTGAGAAGTCAGGGAAACTGGAGGTGGGAGGGGCCTCTCAGGATCCCCTGGGTTTGGTGCATTGGAAGAGGGCCTCATCTCCAGTTGAGGCAGGAACCTCAGGGTTCCTCTGATTTCAGACTCCGATCGCAGGGTCCCTGCAGACTGGGGACAGGAGAGTCAGGCCTCGTCTTGGGTTGAGGCATGGAACTCCGCTTGCCTCTCGAGGTGTCCCCGGGGAGAGAGGCCACTTGTCGAGCGGTATTTGGAACCTGGGGGTCTTTTCCGGACGATGCACGGGCGAGTCACTGCCCCTTCGTGTTGACTTCATTCACAGGGTGGAGTTCGGAGAGGTGTCCGGGCATCGGGTTCTTACCAAGAGGGGACCGGGAAATCGGGGTGCTTCGCAATGTGGAAGCACCCACGAGGCCACGTCTGGAATGTCGTCGTGAGACCGGCCTCAT
>NW_011496972.1:0-522 GCF_000754665.1 Bison bison bison | reverse complement strand
CTCAACAGCAGAGGTATTATGAACCTCTACCCTTTAAGCAACTAAAAGAGTTAAAAATGGCTTGTGCACAATACGGCCTGACTGCGCCGTTGACTCAGGCTATTATAGAGGCTTTGGAAAATCAAATCTGCCACCTAATGACTGGAAACAGGTTGCTCGGGCTTGTTTATCTGGAGGAGATTATTTACTATGGAAATCTGAGTTTTCTGAGCAGTGTGGGATCACAGCCAATATCAATCGGCGACAGGGACTGAACACCACTTATGAAATGATGGTGGGAGAGGGGGATTATCGAGGCACTAATAATCAACTTAATTATTTGCCTGGAGCCTACCCTCAGATTAGTGCTGCGGCTCTATGAGCATGGAAAAAGCTTCCAAATTCTGATAAAAAGACCGAAGATTTATCTAAAATTCACCAGGGGCCAGATGAACCATATCAGGATTTTGTTGCCCGCCTGCTTGAGGCAATTAGTAAAATGATAGGGGATGAGCAGGCAGGAATGGTGTTGGCTAAACATCT
>NW_011496971.1:0-523 GCF_000754665.1 Bison bison bison | reverse complement strand
GGAACGGCGGCTGGGCTTTGCTGGAGCAGCCGTGAAGAGATAACCCACGCCCAAGGTAAGAGAAGCCCAAGTAAGACGGTAGGTGGTGCAAGAGGGCATCAGAGGGCAGACGCACTGAAACTGTACTCACAGAAAACTAGTCAACCTAATCACACTAGGACAACAGCCTTGTCTAACTCAATGAACTAAGCCATGCCCATCGGACAACCCAAGACGGGTGGGTCATGGTGGAGAGGTCTGACAGAATGTGGTCCACTGGAGAAGGGAATGGCAAACCACTTCAGTATTCTTGCCTTGACAACCCCATGAGCAGTATGAAAAGGCAAAAGGAGAGGATACTGAAAGAGGAACTCCCCAGGTCAGTAGGTGCCCAATATGCTACTGGAGATCAGTGGAGAAATAACTCCAGAAAGAATGAAGGAATGGAGCCAAAGCAAAAACAATACCCAGCTGTGGATGTGACTGGTGATAGAAGCAAGGTCCGATGCTGTAAAGAGCAATATTGCATAGGAACCTGGAATGT
>NW_011496970.1:0-725 GCF_000754665.1 Bison bison bison | reverse complement strand
CACCCTTATGGCAGAAAGGGAAGACTAAAGTGTCATTTAATGAAATCAAAGAGGAGAGTGAAACGTTGGCTTAAAGCTGAAAACTAAGATCATGGCATCTGATCCCACCACTTTATGGCAAATTGAAGGGCAATCAGTGTTTGACTTTCTTTTGAAGGGCTCCAGAATCACTGCAGATGGTGATTGAAGCCATGAAATTCAAAGATGCTTACTTCTGGGAAGGAAAGTTATGACCAACCTAGACAGCATATTAAAGAACAGAGACATTATCTTGCCAACAAAGGTCTGTCTAGTCAAAGGTATGGATTTTCTAGTAGTCATGTATGGATGTGAGAGTTGGACTATCATTTATGAAACGAGATGCCAGTCCAGGTCCGATGCACTATACTGGATGCTTGGAGCTAGTGCACTGGGACGACCCAGAGGGATGGAATGGGGAGGGAGGAGGGAGGAGGGTTCAGGATGGGGAACACATGTATACCACTGGTGGATTCATTTTGATATTTGGCAAAACTAATACAATTATGTAAAGTTTAAAAATAAAATAAAATTTGAAAAAAAAAAAAGTTTAGCATCAAAGAATTGATGCTTTTGAACTGTATTGTTGGAGAAGTCTCTTGAGAGGCCCTTGTACTTCAAGGAGATCCGACAAGTCCATCCTAAAGGAGATCAGTCCTGAATATTCATTGGAAGAACTGATGCTGAAGCTGAAACTCCAATAATTT
>NW_011496969.1:0-540 GCF_000754665.1 Bison bison bison | reverse complement strand
CAATCAGAGCAGAAAAAGAAATAAAAGGAATACCAAATTGGAAAAGAAGAAGTAAAAACTCTCACTATTTGCAGATGACATGATCCTCTACATAAGAAAACCCTAAAGATTCCACCAAGAAAATTACTAAGAAATAATCAATGACTACAGTAAAGTTGCAGGATATAAAATCAACACACAGAAATCCCTTGCATTCCTATACACTAATAATGAGAAAACAGAAAGAGAAATTAAGGAAACAATTCCATTCACCATTGCAACGGAAAGAATAAAATACTTAGGAATATATCTACCTAAAGAAACTAAAGACCTATATATAGAAAACTATAAAACACTGGTGAAAGAAATCAAAGAGGACACTAATAGATGGAGAAATATACCATGTTCATGGATTGGAAGAATCAATATAGTGAAAATGAGTATACTACCCAAAGCAATTTATAGATTCAACGCAATCCCTATCAAGCTACCAACAGTATTCTTCACAGAGCTAGAACAAATAATTTCACAATTTGTATGGAAATACAAAAAACCTCGAAT
>NW_011496968.1:0-528 GCF_000754665.1 Bison bison bison | reverse complement strand
TCAAATGCCTAGCCACGCCATCTACAGTGAGAAATAGAGATGAAGGAGGCACGCTTGGCCGTCCAGCAATAGAAACACCATCTTAGCATGAACACAGCTGCTCTCATTACGTTTCAGAAACAAACTAACAGAGGCATTATTTGGTCTTTCCAGGTATCAAAAGAACTTTAAGATAAAAGATAAAACACCACTGAGAACCATGTGAACTGCCAACCGTATACACAAGGCTGGTGAAGCCGGCGTCGTTGCCAGAAAGTCCTTTGTCCTGGGCTGGCCCCCGGTGAGCTTTGTGGCCCCCTTCAGGTGAGACCTACAGCTTGGTGTCCTGGATCTACGTGGGTTCAAAACGAGGACATTTTCATCTGCTTGCATATTAAGCCAGTGACTCACTTCTTGACTGACCATAATGACACACATGGGCTTCCCTGGTGGCTCAGTGGTCAAGAATCTGCCTGTAATGTAGGAGACTTGCGGAAGATGCCCACTCAGCCCCTGGGTCAGGAAGATCCCCTGGAGGTGGAAATGGCA
>NW_011496967.1:0-503 GCF_000754665.1 Bison bison bison | reverse complement strand
AGAGGCCGACTTGTCGAGCGGTATTGGTAACCTGGGGGTCGTTTCCGGACGATGCACGGGCGAGTCACTGCCCTTCGTGTTGACTTCATTCACAGGGTGGAGTTCGGAGAGGTGTCCGGGCATCGGGTCTTACCAAGACGGGACCGGGAAATCGGGGTGCTTCGCAATGTGGAAGCACCCACGAGGCCACGTCTGGAATGTCGTCGTGAGACCGGCCTCATCCTGAGGTGCGACCGGAAGGTCGGGAACCCCTTCCAGACAAAGCAGGGGAGTCGACCCTCCTGTGGAGATCAGGAGGGTAGAAGGGGCTCAGAGGAAGTGGTGCCGGAAAACCTCGGTGTTCCTCTCCAGGGAGACCGGGATGCCGGGGAACTTTGTGGGGGCGCATCAAGGGTGCCAAGTACCGTTTCGACCTCCAATTCCTAACGTGGGACTTCTCCTGAGACGCTGTAGCGGGAAAGGGCTTCATCTTGCGATGACGGGGGAACCACGTGGTTTTTCTC
>NW_011496966.1:0-557 GCF_000754665.1 Bison bison bison | reverse complement strand
CTGTCACAGATTACAGTTAAAGTCTTAAAGAGACATGCAACTAAATGCCGTGTGGGATCCCGGATTGCGTCCTGAAACACAAAAGTATATTACTGGGGAACTGGAGAGACTTCAATAATGTCTGCAGATTAGCAAATAGTATTATCTAGTATTTATCAAATAGTATTTATCAATAACAATTTCCTAATTTTGAGAACTGCTCTATACTTCAAGTAGATGTTAACATTAGAGAAAGCTGGGTGAAGAATAATGGAAATTCTACTATTTTGTAACTTCCTAAGTTTAAGATTTAAGTTTTAAAAATTAATAAATACCCTTATTGATGGCAAATTGTTATTTTTTTTAAGTTATAGAACTGATTTTGAAATCAGAAAAGAAAAGAAAAATTAGTGCAGAACAAAGGCTGGTGAAAAGGTCAGTAATCTATCTGGGTAATAAATTTCTTGGTTGGAGAGGAGTTGATTAAAAAACATGGTGTGACTTTAGGTAAATACGACTCTGTTTTCTTTTACAGTTTTATAGCTTCCAAAGGCAATTCAAAAGGACAAGGTCCAAAA
>NW_011496965.1:0-523 GCF_000754665.1 Bison bison bison | reverse complement strand
TACTGTGGTGTTCCCGTGTTGGGTGCATATATATTTATTAATTGTTTATATCTTCTTCTTTGGATTTGATCCTTTGATTCATTATGTAGTGACCATCTTTGTCTCTTTTCACAGCCTTTGTTTTAAAGTCTATTTTATCTGATATGAGTATTGCTACTCCTGCTTTCTTTTGGTCCCTATTTGCATGGAAAATCTTTTTCCAGCCCTTCACTTTCAGTCTGTATGTGTCCCCTGTTTTGAGGTGGGTCTCCTGTAGACAACATATGTAGGGGTCTTGTTTTTGTATCCATTCAGCCAGTCTTTGTCTTTTGGTTGGGGCATTCAACCCATTTACGTTTAAGGTAATTACTGATAAGTATGATCCCGTTGCCATTTACTTTATTGTTTGGGGTTCGAATTTATACACCACTTTTGTGTTTCCTGTCTAGAGAATATCCTTTAGTATTTGTTGTAGAGCTGGTTTGGTGGTGCAGAATTCTCTCAGCTTTTGCTTGTCTGAGAAGCTTTTGATTTCTCCTTCATA
>NW_011496964.1:0-544 GCF_000754665.1 Bison bison bison | reverse complement strand
TGATCGAGAGCAATGACGCGCTCCCCCTCACCATTCGCATGGAGACCCGACTTCCTTGGCACCCCACGAGAGGCTCACTGACCTCGCCGTCGTACCTCGCGAGAAACCGCACACTGGGCCGCTGCTCGAGACAACCCCGAGCCTCCCCGTCATCGCGACTTGAGGGCCTGTTGGGGGCCAGAGTGAGGTACTCCGCCCGTGACAAAGGTCATGAGGAAGGAGGCTCGACATACACAAAGGCGGGATCGAGCCTCAGGAGTCCCCCTGGAAATCCTCGAGCGTCTACCCCCATAACCAGAGCTTCCCTGCTTTACTACTTGTGCTCTTACCTACACCTCTGACTTTACGGGGGGCTGTCCCCCACCACCTCTTTCGGAGAAGGAGTTAACCTAGAGCTCCAGTCAATAAAAACTCTTGGGTGTGACAAGAGTGTTTTAACCTACAAACTCCTCTGAAGGTTCTCTAGCCTGCCTGACAGGCTCCTCCGGCCACATGTGATTGCTCACAGCCTCCCAACCGTGAGAGGCACGAGATGCTTTAAACC
>NW_011496963.1:0-536 GCF_000754665.1 Bison bison bison | reverse complement strand
CTGGAAAAAATATTCTGTCTAATATCCCTAGTCTCTAATTCTACTTCTCATAATCATTCTCCTTGTATTGTAAGAATTCTTCGGCAGAGCATTCAGAGGCTCGCGACTGAGCTGCATCTGGCTGTTTTAAGAAATAAAAAAGGGGGAGATGTTGGGGGCCAGAGTGAGGTACTTTGCCCGTGACAAAGGTCATGAGGAAGGAGGCTCGACATACGCAAAGGCGGGATCGAGCCTCAGGAGTCCCCCTGGAAATCCTCGAGCGTCTACCCCCATAACCAGAGCCTGCCTACTTTACTACTTTGTGCTCTTACCTACACCTCTGACTTTACGGGGGGCTGTCCCCCACCACCTCTTTCGGAGAAGGAGTTAACCTAGAGCTCCAGTCAATAAAAACTCTTGGGTGTGACAAGAGTGTTTTAACCTACAAACTCCTCTGAAGGTTCTCTAGCCTGCCTGACAGGCTCCTCCGGCCACATGTGATTGCTCACAGCCTCCCAACCGTGAGAGGCACGAGATGCTTTAAACCCTCTAAAAAC
>NW_011496962.1:0-519 GCF_000754665.1 Bison bison bison | reverse complement strand
CCTTGGATGCCTCTCAGGGTTTGGCAGACCTCACAGTCCAGGGTCCAGGCCTTAGTCCTTAAACCTGGAAGCAGGGCATTAGCCCCGCCAACTGAGCTGTTGCTTAGAAGTGGATTCATATTAACCAGGATCTTAGATCTTGTTAGATGAAAACTGCGAATGTATTTACAATGAGTAAATACATTAATCACTGATGTTTTATGTCTTTTGAGAGAAAAGACGTAAAGCAGCATGTAAAGACACACAGAATTCAGGACTTAACTATGTTTTTGAGAAGGATGGAGCAAAGGAAAACAGGTTGAAATGCAGGAAATCTAGAGATGAATGTTGGTGAAAGCTTAACGGCTATGTACTTTCTGAGGGGAGACTGGGAATTTGGCTCTAAGCTTTGTAGTGGTGAGTGAAACTAGGAAACCTGTTTAGTTAAGTGATTCTTGGTGTTTATGAGAGAAAAACTCAATCAGTTTCTCAGCGGATTCCCTGTTACTGATTTTAAGATAATCCGTTTTTGAGCGACAT
>NW_011496961.1:0-503 GCF_000754665.1 Bison bison bison | reverse complement strand
ACAGCCAGCACCACGTCTGGTCTGTGCTTCGTTGCTGGCATTGCCCCACCAGAGAATCGGCAGGCAGCGGCGGAACCCTGCCTGAGCAGCAGGCTCTGACAATCACCTTGGCTATTGCCCCTGCTTCCCCCTACCTGTCCGTGCCCCTCCATTTCAGCATTTGGTCTGCAGGCAATATCTTCTGGCTCCAGATCAACTTTTTTTTTTCGTCAACACCCTCAGCAAGTGGGGTAAAAGGTGTTTCCGGCTTGCCTTAGACTTCAACCTGCTCTCAGATACCCCAGAAACAGCTTTTTTTTCCAAGCATATATTCTTCCCCTTTCCTGGGGAGCTCTAAGCTCATTCTGCCCCCTTCCCTAGCTCAGCTCCATCCCCTTCCTCAGGCCAGTGGTTCCCCAACATCCACAGAACCCAAGAGAAGCCCACACCATGCCAGCAAGTTCCCCTTGTTCCTGGCATCTGCATCACTGAGACCCTTCGGCTCTGAGATAATGTCATACAGA
>NW_011496960.1:0-539 GCF_000754665.1 Bison bison bison | reverse complement strand
TAGCCAGGTGGAGACTAATCTTTCTGTACTTAAGTTGATTTTTACTTCCAGTTTTCTTGACATGAAATCTTATCTGTCATTTAAGATTTCAGAATAAATGCCAGCAAGAAAGATATAGATAGGTACTACATGGGAAACATTGGAAGGACTTTGCATTCTTGAGCAGTGCTGTTTTGCCTTTAAAGAAAGTTTTTATGAGAGATCCATTGCCAGAGGCAGTCTTTGTCTTCCTTATGTTTGTTTCGATGTTTAAGATTAATTTTTATTTCTTGTGCTCTGCTAACAAAATCATCAAATACCTAGAAAATCCAGACTGTCCTTCATAGGCATGATTCTCCACATTGGTGCAGCTAGCCATGAACTATCCTTTTCTTCTCCCTCTTTTCCCAGATATCTCCCGGGGCCAATTCAGCACCTCTACCTGGCCATCCTAACAAGGTGATTTGTGAAAGGGTGAGACTTCAGAGCCTGTTCCCTCTCCTCCCAAGTGATCAGAACACTACCGTTCAAGAGGATGCTCACTTCAAAGCTTTCTTCCA
>NW_011496959.1:0-522 GCF_000754665.1 Bison bison bison | reverse complement strand
GGGTGCTGTCGTGTGCATATCTGAGGGGATGGATATGTCTCCCGGCCATCTTCATTCCAGCTTGTGCTTCATCCAGCCCAGCGCTCCTCATGATGTGTACTCAGCGTGTACGTTCAATAAGCAGGGTGACGATAGACAGCCTTGATGGACTCCTTTCCCTTATTTGGAACCAGCCTGTTGGGTTCTATGTCTAGTTTTCACTGTTGCTTCCTGACCTGCAGAAATACAGAGTCCTTCTTTTTTTTTAATTCCCTAACCTGAGTGAAAAGCGAGAGAGACAGAGAGAAGACAGATGGAGGGACGGGCGGGCGGACAGGCAGGCAGGCAGGCAGGAAAAAGAAAGAAAGAAAGAAAGAAAACATAATGAAAGGACCTACCGTTCCACCTGTTGCTTTCCAGATACAAAGGGAAAACAAAGGACCGAAAAGGACACGAGGTTTAAAATGGGAATTTGGAAAGATGGACATCCCCTTGGTCGCTTCATACAGCACCCCTCTCAGCAGAAGGGAATCGTCTCTCTTT
>NW_011496958.1:0-546 GCF_000754665.1 Bison bison bison | reverse complement strand
TGTTAACAGGCCTCCGGGCCAGAAGATGATGCAAATCACCTAAGCTTTTGCATATGATAAGTTTGCAGGAAGAAAGCCTGGTTTGCTGCAAGACTCTAACCCTTCCCCCATTATCCTCTATGCATAACTTAAGGTATAAAACCTACTTTGAAAATAAAGTGCGGGCCTTGTTCACCGAAACTTGGTCTCACCATGTCGTTCTTTCTCTTACCTTCTGGCTGAATTCTTCAGCCTCTTTTCTCCACTGAATTTCCTCACTGAGCTATCCTCATTCTATTACTCTTTATATCCTTAATTAACATTTAATTAAGCAGTTGTTTCCTGATCTTCGCCTACGCCGTCTCTCCTTCGAATACCCTGGATCAGCCGGGGCTGGTCCCCGGCACCCTACCATGGCTCGAGAGCAATGACGCGCTCCCCCTCGCCATTCGCATGGAGACGCGACTTCCTTGGCGCCCCACGAGAGGCTCACTGACCTCACCGTCGTACCTCGTGAGAAAGCGCACACTGGGCCGCCGCTCGAGAACAGCCCCGAGACTCCCCCGT
>NW_011496957.1:0-524 GCF_000754665.1 Bison bison bison | reverse complement strand
GGCAACCCACTCTGGTACTCTTGCCTAGAAAAATCCCATGGACAGAGGAGCGCTGTAGGCTACAGCCCATGGGGTCACAAAGATTCAGACACGACTGAGCGACTCTACTTTCACTTTTATTTTCTTTTCCAGTGGTTACGGTTCAGCTGTTTGGGATCTGGGTTCAATCCTGGTCAGGGAACTAAGATCCCACAAGTCAATTACAAATGTGTCTTTTAAAAAGTGTTTATGTAATCGACATTCATTCCTTCTGTTGTCTGAAGAGAACTCATTTTTGGTGAGTCTCAAAAGGAGGTAAGCATTAAGTGAGAACTTGTTTGTAGTAGTGTTTACTCATGTGTTTCTACCATGTGTCTGTTTTTTTGAGAAACCAAAACCTTAAGCACTGTTACTTGAAAATTTTTATCTTTAACGAAATTAGAGATCATTGAATAGTCCTTCCCCAATCACACCTAAACCCTAGTCACCCTGTGAACTTACAATCTACTTCCCCAAATAGGGTTACTCCTCCCGAATAGACAGAA
>NW_011496956.1:0-518 GCF_000754665.1 Bison bison bison | reverse complement strand
TTGACTCATGTATCAATTAGGACTGAAAGAGATCCATGCCTAATCTGGAAAAATGTTTCCAACCCAATAACAGGAGGATTGGGAGGAGCCCCTGTAGTTCCTTGGAGTCCCATCATTGACAATCGGAGAGACACTGGAGGGCTGGTTAGAGGAATGAAGATGCATAAAGAATGTAGATCTGTAATAATCTTTTTTCTAATGACCTGGCTCTTTCCAATAATAGCAGAAACTGAGAAGGTTTTGGTTTTATTTAGGAGCCTTCATTTGATGAAGTTGAAGGTTAAGAGTTTGGCAGTCTTCCTTTGAGGTGACTCATCTAGAGTACTCAAGAGCCGATTTATCAGATTAACTAAACCTGGAGTAGACATAGTTTACCATTCTATATTGGTCTTTTTCACTAGAAGGAAAAGGACTTGGTTCAACCCATTAATAAATACAGTTAAAAACTGCTCAAGTAAAATCGATATCTGAAGAATTTTCTTTAAAGACCATCTGGAATCAATTGTAAAAGTCTTAAA
>NW_011496955.1:0-519 GCF_000754665.1 Bison bison bison | reverse complement strand
TTTTCTACTGTTTTTTATTTCTAGCTTTTCTCTAGATGATGTGATGTCTTACATGATTTCAATTTGCATTTCCCTTATGACTAATAATATTGAACATCTTCATGTGCCATTCATGTATCTTCTTTGATAAAATGTCTGTTCATGTCTATTGTTCATTTTCAGTTGAATTGCTTTTTACTTTTGAGCTTTGAGAGTTCTTTATAGATTCTAGATACAAATCCTTTGTTGGAAATATAGTTTGTAAATAGTTTATTCTAGTCTGTAGCTTACTTTTTCAGCCTTTTAACAAAGTCTAGGAGACTAGAAGTCTTAAATTTTAACAAAGTCCAGTTTACCAAGTTTTTTTCCTTTTAGGGACTGCATTTTTGGTGTCGTTTCTAAGAATTCTTCAGTGGGTCTGCAAATTCTCTGAAGTTTTATAGCTTTATGTGTCTCACATTTAAATCTATGATCAATTTTGAGTTGATTTGTATCAAGTGAGTTTCATTTTTTTGCCTGTGAATATCCAATAGCTTAAGC
>NW_011496954.1:0-554 GCF_000754665.1 Bison bison bison | reverse complement strand
GACCTCGCCATAGTACCTCGCGAGAAACCGCACACTGTGTCCGCCGCTCGAGAACAACCCCGAGCCTCCCCCGTCATCGCGACTTGAGGGCCTTCGTCTCCTGTATGGCCTAGAGACCAATCTCTCGACCTCTCTCCAAACGCCTCAGGAGGCTTGACTCCCTTTAGTCCACCCAGTGAGCTCCAAGAGATACCCGTCGCGACTCGAGAGCAGAGCGGGGTTCTTTGCTTCCACTCGACATGAATGCCTGTCTCCCCGGGTGTGTCTGGAATGCAACCCTGAGATCCCTGTCGCCCCTGGAGAGGAACATTGGCTTCTGGACAGAAGCCTAGATGAGGTCTATTGGTCCTGCAGTCAATCGAGAGCAATCTCCAGCTTTCCTTCGCAACTCGAATGGGAGATTGGACTTCCCTGGGCCAACACAAGAGGCATCCTGAATTCCCCGTCGTAATTCGAGAATCCTGCTACACCTCGAGAAAAACCACGTGGTTCCCCCGTCACCGCAAGATGTAGCCCTGTGCCGCTACAGCGTCTCAGGAGAAGTCCCACTTTAG
>NW_011496953.1:0-531 GCF_000754665.1 Bison bison bison | reverse complement strand
GCCCCCCGCCCCGACCCCCCTCGCCTCGCAGGCGATCGCGCATGCGCATGTGCGCGCGCACGCACAGATAGACGTGCCCAAACGGGGCGATCTATCTTGTTCACTTATACCGTGGGTGGATCTATGCCTGGGAGTCGGACTGCTGGACCGTAGGCTACTTCCACTTTTAGTTCCTTCGGGAACCTCCATATTCTTTTCCATACCGGCTCTACCCACGCCCATTCCTACTCACCGTGGAGGAGAGTTCCCTTTGCTCCACATCTTCTCCAGCATCGGTTATTGACAGACATCGCAGTGAGGCCCAATCGGACTCATGTGAAGTGGTCCCTCCTTGGAGTTTGGAGTTGAGCCCTCTCCAATCATTAGTGACGTGGAGCAAGATGACCTTTTGGAAATGCAGATGCAATGCTGTCACCTCCCTGCTCCAACGGCTCTCGTATTTTCCCAGCATATTGCAGATACGACCACTTCCCTCTAGGCTTGCTCCTCACGTTCTTCTCTGACTGTCTTTTTGCCTGGAACTGCCCTCTG
>NW_011496952.1:0-539 GCF_000754665.1 Bison bison bison | reverse complement strand
ACACCGCCCCTGGCGCGGCACATCCACCCACCCCGCCTCCCTCCCGGAGGTGGGAGTTGGGGCAGGGGGGTTGCCTCTGGCCGGCCAAGTCAGCAGAAAACAGGCAGAACGGAGGGGTCGGGAAAGGGTCCACACGACGGGGCGTCCGGCGCCAAGCCGCCAGGGCGGGCTCGGACAACCCCACAGGCGCCCGGGGGGCCCCCAACCTCCCCCAGGGACCGGGGCAGCGCGCGCACGCGCCGCCGCACACGGCCACGGCCCACACGACGGCCGTCGGGTAGCCCCCTCCCGACGGCCGCGGCGGCAGTGACCGTGGCGCGCCACGCCGCGCGCCACCCGTCCCCTCGGGGGACGGCGGGGTCTGGGGGGAGACGGGAGGCAGCCCCCGACTACTCCCCGCGGGCCCGACCGCCCCGAACCCCAAGGCGGACGGGCGACACCCCCCCCCCCAGGGGTCTTTAAACCTCCGCGCCGGGACGCGCTAGGTACCTGGAAAGGGTGAGGCGGGCGAGGGGCACGGCACGCCCCACGGGCCAACG
>NW_011496951.1:0-503 GCF_000754665.1 Bison bison bison | reverse complement strand
GTGTGTGTGTGTGTGTGTGTGTGTGTGTGTGTGTGTGTGTTATTTATTTAATTTTAGGGTGTGTGACCTTGACATGTTCAAGGGTGGGTGGTCCTGTCGAGTCCAGAGGCCTTGTGAATATCAGATGTCCATCAGCGATAGTTTTGACGCTGCAGTTGCAGAGAAAATCTTCCATGCTGAAGGGTTTCTTTATTCTGTCCTATTTTAGGATGGTCTGTGCCGCCTGAGAGTTTTACTCAGGCCTGGTTGTATATTAAAGTAGAAAGAGCCAGAGGATGCCGGCAAACCTGGTGACTGCTCACACTTGGTGACTGCTCACACTTGGATTTTATTTTAAGTACAAGTCAATCCTTGATTGACAAGGACACGTTTGTTTTACTTGTACAGATTCTTGTTCCATGGGACTGAGAATACTAGATATTCAGCTGTGCTTGTTTTCACCTACATGTTATTAGAACGAGTCTCATCTACCACTCTTGCTGAACTAGGTTTGCATGGATTCT
>NW_011496950.1:0-518 GCF_000754665.1 Bison bison bison | reverse complement strand
TTGACCGGGAGGGCGGTGCGTGCGTGCGTGCGCGCAGGGCCTGGGGGGCTGGGCGTGAGGGGTGCGGAGGTCTCGGCGCCCTCCCACCCGCGGCCACTCCAGACCCGGCCGCGCTCGCTGACCCGGGCTCCCCCCCGATCCCATTCGCTGCTCAGGCCCGCGCGGCCCCGGAGGTGTCGGTCTTCGGCGCCCGCCGCCTCCCAACCCCCGCGGCCCAGGGGCCTCTGAACCTCCTGCGGGCCTAGACGCAGCGAAACTTGAGCGCCCAACTTGCCCGGCACCTGTCCGGTGCCCAAACCCACCAGAAGCCAGGGAGGCGCGGTCGACCGGAGCGCCTCAGCCCCTCCCCTTCGCACTACCGAGGCCCCCCCTTTGCCCCCACGCCAAGCCCTCGACCTTCCTGAGAGAGCAGACGAGCCACAGGCAGGCACACAGACAGACACACAGACACTCGCACGCACCCACGCCAAGGGAGACAGCTGGCCTGCGCAAGCTCCTCAGCCAGAGCCAGAGCGCCT
>NW_011496949.1:0-501 GCF_000754665.1 Bison bison bison | reverse complement strand
TGACTTCAGACTCCGATCGCAAGGTCCCTGCAGACTTGGGACAGGAGAGTCAGGCCTCGTCTTGGGTTGAGGCATGGAACTCCGCTTGCCTCTCGAGGTGTTCCCGGGGAGACAGGCCACTTGTCGAGCGGTATTTGGAACCTGGGGGTCGTTTTCCCCACGATGCACGGGCGAGTCACTGCCCCTTCGTGTTGACTTCATTCACAGGGTGGAGTTCGAAGAGGTGTCCGGGCATCGGGTTCTTATCAAGAGGGGACCGGGAAATCGGGGTCCTTCGGAATGTGGAACCACCCACGAGGCCACGTCTGGAATGTCGTCGTGAGACCGGCCTCATCCTGAGGTGCGACCGGAAGGTCGGGAACCCCTTCCAGACAAAGCAGGGGAGTCGACCCTCCTGTCCAGATCAGGAGGGTAGAAGGGGCTCAGAGGAAGTGGTGCCGGAAAACTTCGGTGTTCCTCTCGAGGGAGACCGGGATGTCGGGGCACTTTGTGGGTCGCATC
>NW_011496948.1:0-523 GCF_000754665.1 Bison bison bison | reverse complement strand
GGAGTTCTAGATGCAGATCAAGATGATGTCAACAACTGATGGATCTCATGACTCAAGACTAGCGTTTTGGATTTTAGTTAGTTCTTAGGATTAAAAAATTTGTTTTGTTTTAAAGTGAACCACTACCCCAGTATGAATATTTATCTTCTCCTGAGACCAGGGCTTTTGAAATCATTCAACTCTTGAACTTGTGCTGTCAGTGACTGAACCCTGCCACCAATGGTTTCAAAGTTCAAAAAACAGAGGCTCCAAGAGTTTTCCACCCTATGAGCACCGGCCCTTGTCTTTCCCTACTCACTTACCTCCTATACCACTCTCTGCCCTTCCCTAAATACTTCACCAGTGGCTTGGATGGAGAAGCTGATATTTGTAACTTCACAATAGGAAAAGAAAGGGTCTTCTTGTCAGTTTCATGAGTAGCACCTCTAAGACAGAATGATCTGCCTGTGTATACACTCCAATAAGACTTATCCTCCTCAACCAGTTTCCATCCCCCAAATGGCAGCTTTGGTAGCTTCTTATT
>NW_011496947.1:0-538 GCF_000754665.1 Bison bison bison | reverse complement strand
GCTTGTGTGTGTCGTCTCTGGACTTTGTCACGGTGTCTCTACCAGGTTGAGTTTTGTGTTCGTCTTCTTGGGGGTCCGAGTGTCTCCTTCTTTTCCTTTCTTACTCCTAGGCTTGCGTGTCTGTGTCCGTGTCTGCTTTCGAAAGTCCTGCTTTGTTCTCCCAGCAGCGCTTGCCTGGTTTCGCTTTGCCGGTCCCTCCCTCCCTCCCTCCCTCCCTCCTTCCTTCCCTCCTTTTCTCCCTCCCTCCGCCCCCTCTTTCGGGGGGCCGGGGCCGGGGGTTCCTGGGATGTCACTGGTGCCCCCTCTCTCCGCCCACCCCGCCCCGAGCCCCCGCCGCCCGCCCGCCCGCGTCTCCGTGGAATGTCCCCCCACCACCCTGGAATCGCGTGGGGGGGGATCGCGGCTCTTTCGTGGCAGCCTCCGGGGGAGAGATCTCCCGGCTCCTCTCCCTTCCTCTGCGGCCGGGGTCGCGTCGCGTCGCGTCGCTCGGCGGCGGAGGCTCCGGGCCGAGCTCGGGCGTTTGGGCGGCCGGCGCTGT
>NW_011496946.1:0-552 GCF_000754665.1 Bison bison bison | reverse complement strand
CTGTACTGGGAGGACCGAGTGAGCTTCCGACTACCGGCGGAGCTCCACGCGTCTGCGCCCAGGCGCGATAGCACAGAGGCCGGCCGAGAGGCTGCGTCTGGGGCTGGGCGACGCTCCCCAAGCCCTGCCCAGCTTCTAGCGTTCGCGCCCGGGAAGGAGCAGGCTGCGTGAGTGTGGGAGACGTGACTGGTGCCTGACTGGTGCCTCAGCTCAGCTCTCGCCTTCCCTTCGGACCTAGGAGCCAGGCGTCCTTGCAGAGGGCTTAGAGGCTGGGGGTGTGCACACTGCCAAAGCCTCCCGCAGGGAGAGCTCTTTCCGAGGGAAAGGAAGCGCCCCAGGCTGCATTCCCAAGCTGGTGCTTCCCCACCCAGACTAAGCGCCGCACGGAGGGAATCAGGGTCCCGGTGCCCCTGGCTTGGGGAGGCGGCTCCACAGCCAGAGTGTTGCTCCGTTTGTGCCCAGAAAGCGCCTGCCAGACCGGGCCTTCCCTGGAGCTGTCCTCCCGCCTAGAGGCAGGTGGATGTGCTGTGCGGGCTTCCCCTGTGCGTTTGG
>NW_011496945.1:0-525 GCF_000754665.1 Bison bison bison | reverse complement strand
CTTAGGTAAAAATTAGCTATATCGTTATATCTGTCACAAGCTTGTCAACAAAAGTAACCTCGAAAGAACAGGAACAAACGAAAAATTAAAATGTGATATGTAGCTTTTAGATAAACTATGAACACTAATTACACTCTGAAATATCTGCCTATGAGAGTCTTGATTGAAGGCAGAGGAGAAGGGGACGACAGAGGCTAAGATGGTTGGATGGCATCACTGATTCGATGGACATGAGTTTGAGCAAGCCCCTGGAGTTGGTGATGGACACGGAAGCCCAGCGTCCTGCAGGCCACGGGGTCCCAAAGAGTCAGACACGACTGAGCCACTGAACTGAACTGAACATACAATCGTTTCTCCAGGTGTTTGGGTTACCCGAGTTTCTATCCTGTGCTAAACTAAGTGACGACAGTGTACTGAAGAGCTGGGTCATTTCCAAATAAATTAAAGTTCTGAAACATTCACGCCTTGAAAGGACCTCCCTTTTACACAGAAACAAAAGAGATTTTTGACTATCCAATAATAGTG
>NW_011496944.1:0-524 GCF_000754665.1 Bison bison bison | reverse complement strand
TTGCTCTCGAGTGACTGCAGGGCCAATAGACCTCATCTAGGCTTGTGTCCAGAAGCCAACTGTTCCTCGTCCAGGGGCGACCGGGATCTCGGGGTTGCATTCCAGACGCACCCGGGAGACAGGCATTCATCTCGAGTGGAAGCAAAGAACCCCGCTCTGCTCTCGAGTCGCGACGGGTATCTCTTGGAGCTCACTGGGTGGACTAAAGGGAGTCAAGCCTCCTGAGGCGTTTGGAGAGAGGTCGCGAGGTTGGCCTCTAGGCCATGCAGGAGACGAAGGCCCTCATCTCCGCGATGACGGGGGAGTCTCGGGGTGGTTCTCGAGCGGCGGCCCCAGGGTGCGGTTTCTCACGAGGTACGACGGCGAGGTCAGTGAGCCTCTCGTGGGGCGCCAGGGAAGTCGGGTCTCCATGCGAGTGGCGAGGGGGAGCGCGTCATTGCTCTCGAGTCATGGTAGGGGAACCTGGCCTCGAGACGTGTTGAAGAAGGTCTCTCGAGGTCTTTCTCGGGTTGAGGCAGGAAACC
>NW_011496943.1:0-505 GCF_000754665.1 Bison bison bison | reverse complement strand
TCGACTTGTGCAGGTGACGTCAGGGGGCGTTCTCATGGTGGGCTCGTGAGGAAGGTCAGGGGAAACGTGGGAGGTCGGGGGGGGTGGGGCCGTCTCGGGACTCCACGGGGGTTTGGTGCATTGGAAGAGGGCCTCATCTCCAGTTGAGGCAGGAACCTCAGGGTTCCTCTGATTTCAGACTCCGATCGCAGGGTCCCTGCAGACTGGGGACAGGAGAGTCAGGCCTCGTCTTGGGTTGAGGCATGGAACTCCGCTTGCCTCTCGAGGTGTCCCCGGGGAGAGAGGCCACTTGTCGAGCGGTATTTGGAACCTGGGGGTCTTTTCCGGACGATGCCCGGGCGAGTCACTGCCCCTTCGTGTTGACTTCATTCACAGGGTGGAGTTCGGAGAGGTGTCCGGGCATCGGGTTCTTACCAAGAGGGGACCGGGAAATCGGGGTGCTTCGCAATGTGGAAGCACCCACGAGGCCACGTCTGGAATGTCGTCGTGAGACCGGCCTCATCCT
>NW_011496942.1:0-528 GCF_000754665.1 Bison bison bison | reverse complement strand
AGTGTATTGATTAATATAATTGGTGTAAGTAGTAGCTTAATATTTGTAACCTGGGACCCTTGAGTTAATTCTTTTTCTTGTTATAGCCCACCACACCTTTGCTCTGTAGGAATGCAACTGTATCTAATGCTTTTTTGGAGGGTGGCTCCTGACCAACCACCTTTAGAGAAAAATAAGTTTCTGAAGAAAAGGTCTTAAAATATTAACAGGCCTCTGGGCCAGAAGATGATGCCAATCACCTAAGCTTTTGCATATGATAAGTTTGCAGGAAGAAAGCCTGGTTTGCTGCAAGACTCTACCCCTTCCCCCATTATCCTCTATGCATAACTTAAGGTATAAAAACTACTTTGAAAAATAAAGTGCGGGCCTTGTTCACCGAAACTTGGTCTCACCATGTCGTTCTTTCTCTTACCTTCTGGCTGAATTATTCAGCCTCTTTTCTCCACTGAATTTCCTCACTGAGCTATCCTCATACTATTACTCTTTATATCCTTAATTAACATTTAATTAAGCAGTTGTTTCCTGATC
>NW_011496941.1:0-522 GCF_000754665.1 Bison bison bison | reverse complement strand
TCTACTATTATCTGAGAAATATACGTTTGTGATTCAAAACTAAATGTCGCCAGCACTTTTTTTTCACTTTTACAATATAGTGAAAGGGTATCCGTGTGGTTGTGTGTGTTACAGACACAGGGGGTCATGGACACAGTGGACACAAAATTTACCCCAATTTGTTGAAGACAAAATCTGCCCCACTGAGGAAAGAGTTATATGAAGATTATTGCAATAGGGAGGAGTTTTATTAATAAGGGCTATATCAAAGGGGGAAAAATTGATTCGGGTTTTATAGGGGTAGGTTTAAGAAAAAAAGTCATCAGTGAGTTTTACAGGAGACATCGAGGAAAAAATGGAGGTGGTTGTGATAGTCAAAAGTGTGAGAACAGAGCAATCCTGTAAAAAAATAGCTTATTTCTGGTTCTTTCAAAAAAATTTCGTCGTCACTCTTTGCCCCAACTCACTCCCATTTTACTCCTTAATTTTTTCCTCTTTCCCATTTCCTCCCCATCTTTCAATATTGTTCCTTTCTCAATTTAT
>NW_011496940.1:0-503 GCF_000754665.1 Bison bison bison | reverse complement strand
AGAAAAATATATGAAGCACCAACAGGCCAACTTACATTTCAAGAGCAAAGAACTAACTGATTAGCACATAGTTGAGACATGTTTGTGGTGGGGAGCATAAAAATATAAAATATATATATATATTTTGCCAGATGAAGTCACTGTATAGATCAATAAATGTTCCTATAAATACAATTTCCTTTATAAAATAAGACAAGGTTGTGAAAAAGAAACTACTAAAGCTTTGTAGTTCAACCATATAAGCAAAAAAAGAATCTGAACAACATTAAGTATTTATGGAGAAACATTTTTAATTTGGAAGGCGACAGACTGCTCAATTCTATCATACTCCTATTGATTAGTTGGTTGGTATTTTTATGGAACTTATGCAGAGACCCAGTAGGAGAACAAAAATTTCAAAATTATATTCTTTTGCCATTAAAAATAAACACCATATAACTATTTGAGCTTCTTGACTGTCACAGTCTTTGGGTGTACTTTCCCTGAAAGATAATAATAAGTCC
>NW_011496939.1:0-517 GCF_000754665.1 Bison bison bison | reverse complement strand
TCCTGCTGTGATGTATGTCGGAGAGTGTTTTGCCTATGTTCTCCTCTAGGAGTTTTATAGTTTCTGGTCTTACGTTTAGATGTTTAATCCATTTTGAGTTTATTTTTGTGTATAGTGTTAGAAAGTGGTCTAGTTTTCATTCTTTTACAAATGGTTGACCAGTTTTCCCAGCACCACTTGTTAAAGAGGTTGTCTTTAATCCATTGTATATTCTTGCCTCCTTTGTCAAAGATAAGGTGTCAATATGTGCGTGGATTTATCTCTGGGCTTTCTATTTTGTTCCATTGATCAATATTTTTGTCTTTGTGCCAGTACCATACTGTCTTGATAAATGTGGCTTTGTAATAGAGCCTGAAGTCAGGTAGGTTGATTCCTCCAGTTCCATTCTTCTTTCTCAAGATCGCTTTGGCTATTCGAGGTTTTTTGTATTTCCCTACAAATTGTGAAATTATGTGTTCTAGCTCTGTGTAAGAATACTGTTGGTGCTTGATAAGGATTGCACTGAATCTATAAATTG
>NW_011496938.1:0-536 GCF_000754665.1 Bison bison bison | reverse complement strand
CAGACTCCGATCGCAGGGTCCCTGCAGACTGGGGGACAGGAGAGTCAGGCCTCGTCTTGGGTTGAGGCATGGAACTCCGCTTGCCTCTCGACGGTGTCCCCGGGAGAGAGGCCACTTGTCGAGCGGTATTTGGAACCTGGGGGTCTTTTCCAGACGATGCACGGGCGAGTCACTGCCCCTTCGTGTTGACTTCATTCACAGGGTGGCGTTCGGAGAGGTGTCCGGGCATCGGGTTCTTACCAAGAGGGGACCGGGAAATCGGGGTGCTTCGCAATGTGGAAGCACCCACGAGGCCACGTCTGGAATGTCGTCGTGAGACCGGCCTCATCCTGAGGTGCGACCGGAAGGTCGGGAACCCCTTCCAGACAAAGCAGGGGAGTCGACCCTCCTGTGGAGATCAGGAGGGTAGAAGGGGCTCAGAGGAAGTGGTGCCGGAAAACCTCGGTGTTCCTCTCCAGGGAGACCGGGATGCCGGGGAACATTGTGGGGGCGCATCAAGGGTGCCAAGTACCGTTTCGACCTCCAATTCCTAACGT
>NW_011496937.1:0-545 GCF_000754665.1 Bison bison bison | reverse complement strand
CTACTACTTACACCAATTATATTAATCAATACACTGCCAGGACACAGCAGTAGGATATGGAACCTTAGCAGCAAACAATGGCCCAACAAGTGAAAAACCATTCACCAATACAATTTCTAATCAATCTTTTAACTACTCAAAAGAATCTGTGTTTAGACAGTTTAGAACATCTCCTGCCTCTCACAGTTGGGAGGCTCTGAACAGTCACATATGGCCGGAAAAACCTATTCAGGCAGGCTAGAGGATTTCCAAAGGAGTTTGTAGGTTAAACACTGTCACACCCAGGAATTATTAACTGGAACTGTAAGCTAACTCTTTTTTCAGAGAGAGGTAGTGGGGGAGAGCCCCCCGTAAAGTCAGAGGTTTAGGTGAAAGCACAAGCAGAAAGGAGGCAGACTCTGGTTTTGGGGGTATATGCTCGAGAATTTCCAGGGGGACTCCTGAAGCTCGATCCCGCCTTTGCGTATGCCGAGCCTCCTTCCTCATGACCTTTGTCATGGGCGGAGTTCCTCCCTGGCTCCCAGCAGTGGTAGAATTCCAGTTGA
>NW_011496936.1:0-539 GCF_000754665.1 Bison bison bison | reverse complement strand
TCGAGGGGCGTTGGGCGTGGGGGGCAAAGGGGGGGCCGTCGGTAGGTGCGAAGGGGAGGGGCGTGAGGCGCTCCGGTCGACCGCACCTCCCTGGCTTCTGGTGGGTTTGGGCACCGGACAGGTGCCGGGCAAGTTGGGCGCTCAAGTTTCGCTGCGCCTAGGCCCGCAGCAGGTTCAGAGGGCCCCTGGGCCGCGGGGGTTGGGAGGCGGCGGGCGCCGAAGACCGACACGTCCGGGGCCGCGCGGGCCTGAGCAGCGATGGGATCGGGGGAGGCCCCGCTCAGCGAGCGCGGCCGGGTCTGGAGTGGCCGCGGGTGGGAGGGCGCCGAGACCTCCGCACCCCTCAGCCCAGCCCCCAGGCCCCGCGCGCACGCATGCACGCACGCCCTCCCGGTCAATGGGGGGTCCTGGAAGCCCCTCGGGCCCCCGGGCCCGGCCAGGCGCTTGCTGGTCTGGTGTTGGCGGTGTTCGGGGGGCGGGCCGGCGTCAGCAGGCTGGAGTCCGGTCGCGGGTCGTGCGGCTCAAGTACAGCACGCCCC
>NW_011496935.1:0-551 GCF_000754665.1 Bison bison bison | reverse complement strand
GGCAGGGGCGGGGCGGGCGCGGGGCGGGGGTCGGGCGTCCGTGGCGGGGGTGGGGGGAGAGCTTCCCCGTTGTCCGTCTCGGGGGTCGCCGTGGCGGCTGGGAACGCCCACTGCGTGCGCTCCTGGGTCCCCAAGGATCGGCATCCAGTGGGCGCGGCGGAGGGGTGCGGACCACAGGTCAGGGAACTGGGACTGCGTGGAGCAGGGAACCACGTAGTCCGCCCTCTGTCGGCACAACCTGGCGGTCGCAGAAAGGCCTCGCCTTTGGGCTCAAGGCCTTTACCGCTCCACCCCTTTGCTGAAAGGTCAGAGCCGCGCGGTTTTCCCAAGCAGCCTAGTGTCCGCTGCAAGTCCAAGGGCCAGAACCCTGAACTCTGGCCGGCTGGCCCAGCCCTGCTTCTGGCACTTTGGAGGCCAGCGGGCCCTTGACCACCTGCTGGGATGGGAAAGGGAAGGGTCCACGAATTGCACCCTAGAAACTTAGTAGGGTGCATGGGTTTCAAAACCCGGTGGCCGCCCAGGCAGAAAACAAGGGAGGAGGGCACCCTGCT
>NW_011496934.1:0-540 GCF_000754665.1 Bison bison bison | reverse complement strand
CACAAGGCTCACACTGACACAGACATCAATCCAGACAGACAAGACAAGACATCTTCCAGTTTTCCGCCTGAGATGGAAAAGATTTCTTTGAGCCGGTTTTTTCTGGGGGAGTGGGGGGTGGGGCTGGCGGCCAGGCAGGCTTTGGGAAGGAGCTCATGGTTTGGAATTGCATATGAAAAGACCAGCTTTCCGGGTTCCAAGGATCAAGTTTCCTTGCAAACCAACTTTGTCCGGTTCTAGAGAATATCATGGCCCTCCTAGGTCAGGTCATCTTTCCTTTCCGTAGCCCTCGTTTGATCCCTGAATTCTAGACAGCTTGGATTGCCTCTGTGGGCTGGATGGATTGTCCTCCCGATTCACCGGGCGGCGGGAGCGAGGTCCCAGAGGCTCTCCTGGAACCGGGCGTGGGGGCGGGGCTCACCGGGAGCCCGTGGTGAAGGTGGGCAGCGCACCGGGAGCGCGCCCGGGGCGGGGCGAAGCCGGGCGGCGCGGGTCGGGAACCGGGTCGCGGCGGGGATGGGGGGCGGTCCCAGTTGTGCT
>NW_011496933.1:0-573 GCF_000754665.1 Bison bison bison | reverse complement strand
AATCTGTGATATCTGCTCATGTTTAAGGATCCTGGACTTCATTACTGATTCCTTCAGCTTTGTCTTAAGTCAGAGATTCTGTCAGCACCAAGGACTTCTGTTTAGTCAATGGTGGGTTTTACTTCCAATTCCAGGGCGTTTGTCTATGTAATCTGCCGTGTTCAATATGTTGCTCCATTAAAAGCTCTGCCTATTATAATTCTATTTCAACAATTATTTGCTTTCAACATTAAAAGCTCTGTCTATTATAATTTTATTTCAATGATCATAACATTGGTTTAAATGTTAATAAAACAGTATACCTAAAAAAAAAGATATATAGACTTTTACTTCTTTCTTTTGATTTGCCAAAATTGCACATCATCCATAGAGTCCATCATATAAAAGAGGAAGTAGTCACCGTTCTTTCAAAATCATATCTTTTCCACCATACAGTGTATGCTATTTTATAGTTATTATTTGTATGCTTCCAAGGTTTAAAACACGTACTTCAAATTTTGAGATATAATAAAGTCTTTCCTGATGTTACAATATGTTAATTAAGAAAACCTTAAAACAGATAATAACATTAAG
>NW_011496932.1:0-541 GCF_000754665.1 Bison bison bison | reverse complement strand
GCTGCTTAAAAACCCATACGAGAAATTTGCATGAAGAACCTTGGAGCCTCAGAGAGATTGGGACCGGGACAGAAATCTGGAGTTAGAGTGACCTATCAGGATAGACTAGGGTAGTTCTGACCAAGACATGGTAACAAAGAAGAGCAATGACTCATCCCTGAACAACCAAAGAAGAAAAAAATGTTTCATGTAGTCCAATTAGAATACCCATTCTGTTTAACAACCCTAACTCTGACAAGTGAGAAGCAACATATTTAGTCATCTGGTATGAGTAGTTTATCTATTAGCAACTTTATGGGAAAATACACAGAATATTAGGTTGAACTATATGAAATTGCCAATTTTTCCAGGTGTTTTACCTATAAAATGGTAATGTCATATGGTACAACATAAAGTCTGTAAATGGTTGCATTTCAAGCCCCAGCCACACTCATCTAGAGCTCTACGTGGAACACCTGGTAATTCTCCAAAACACCCTTCTCGCCTTACACCACCCTAACCTCACCCTCAGTAAGATTTTGGTGTGTTGGCTATCTTCTAT
>NW_011496931.1:0-502 GCF_000754665.1 Bison bison bison | reverse complement strand
AAAACATTAATTTCTAGTTTTAGCTTAACATTTTTGTCATTTTCTTACATAAATTTTGTCGTTTCTTACAAAAATGACATTTTTGTCATTTTCTTTAATTGCTATTTTATCTATAGCATTGTTTTAAATAAAAAAATCTTGCAGAGCATTTGTAGAATATTTCTAGATTTGTAGTTAATTCAAACATTTAAACATTATAAATGATGCTCACTTTATCTCTACCTTGACATCACCTGGATGAATGATATCTAAGATAGCAATGATGGGGAGTCTTTAAATTGCAACCAGTTTTCACTGTTCAATCAGTGTGATTAAAATACCCATTTCAGTCAGTGCACACAGGTTTATAGTTTTAATGGTGTTTTCCTGATGTTTGTGATGCACGGAAAAGTAGCCCTTGTTAAATGCAGTCTCAACCTGTTTTCTCATTTGGCTTCTTGCCATCGTAGGAGAGCAATTAAGGTTTCTTTCACAGCACTGCATCTACATTGGGTCTTAGTAC
>NW_011496930.1:0-518 GCF_000754665.1 Bison bison bison | reverse complement strand
GAAACCGCACCCTGGGGCCGCCGCTCGAGAACCACCCCGAGACTCCCCCGTCATCGCGGAGATGAGGGCCTTCGCCTCCTGCATGGCCTCGAGGCCAGCCTCGCGACCTCTCTCCAAACGCCTCAGGAGGCTTGACTCCCTTTAGTCCACCCAGTGAGCTCCAAGAGATACCCGTCGCGACTCGAGAGCAGAGCGGGGTTCTTTGCTTCCACTCGAGATGAATGCCTGTCTCCCCGGGTGCGTCTGGAATGCAACCCCGAGATCCCGGTCGCCCCTGGAGAGGAACATTGGCTTCTGGACACAAGCCTAGATGAGGTCTATTGGCCCTGCAGTCACTCGAGAGCAATCCCCAGCTTGCCTTCGCAACTCGAATGGAAGATTGGACTTCCCTGGGCCAACACAAGAGGCATCCGAACTTCCCCGTCGTAACTCGAGAGTCCCGCCGCAACTCGAGAAAAACCACGTGGTTCCCCCGTCATCGCAAGATGAAGCCCTTTCCCGCTACAGCGTCTCAGGAG
>NW_011496929.1:0-511 GCF_000754665.1 Bison bison bison | reverse complement strand
TCCATCTCGAGTGGAAGCAAAGAACCCCGATCTGCTCTTGAGTCGCGACGGGTATCTCTTGGAGCTCACTGGGTGGCTAAAGCGAGTCAGCCTCCTGAGGCGTTTGGAGAGAGGTCGAGAGATTGGTCTCTAGGCCATACAGGAGACGAAGGCCCTCAAGTCGCGACGACGGGGAAGGCTCGGGGTTGTTCTCGAGCGGCGGCCCCAGTGTGCGGTTTCTCGCGAGGTACGACGGCGAGGTCAGTGAGCCTCTCGTGGGGCGCCAGGGAAGTCGGGTCTCCATGCGAGTGGCGAGGGCGAGCTCGTCATTGCTCTCGAGCCATGGTAGGGTGCCGGGGACCAGCCCCGGCTGATCCAGGGTATTCGAAGGAGAGACGGCGTAGGCGAAGATCAGGAAACAACTGCTTAATTAAATGTTAATTAAGGATGTAAAGTGTAATAGAATGAGGATAGCTCAGTGAGGAAATTCAGTGGAGAAAAGAGGCTGAATAATTCAGCCAGAAGGTAAGAG
>NW_011496928.1:0-547 GCF_000754665.1 Bison bison bison | reverse complement strand
AGACCCCTCCCTCATATCCTCTGCTTTAGTTCTCTCCGAAGTACCTAAATAATAGTATCTAATGCACACTTCCATATTGGTTTACAGATGCTAAAACGCCTACCAAATGAAAGAAATTACTTAATGACCATGAACATATAGCCCCCCAGACCTACTGGCACCTATGGATGGATGATGTTGCCCACCGTGACACTGCCCTGTTACTTTCTCATCAGCCAGTCAGAAAATTGTGCATAATTGATCTCCTATCTTGTGACCCATCCCCCCTCACCTGGTCTTTAAAAATGCTTTGTTGACACCCATGGGGAAATTTAGGTTTTTGAGTACTAGCTATCCCAGGCCTCTTCTACAGTATCCTACGATTACTGCTGCACTTTCCTTCACCATAGCCTGGTATCAGTAGATTAGCCTTACTGCTTGCAAGCAAGTAGACCTGAGTTTGTTTTGGTAGCAGTTTGGTTCTGAAAAGTTGTGCTTCTCAGACTTCAATGTGTATAGGGTCACTTGTTAAATTTCCAGGTTCTGATTTAGCAGGTAGGGGCTTGAA
>NW_011496927.1:0-509 GCF_000754665.1 Bison bison bison | reverse complement strand
CAGTCAGGCATCCCTGCTTGCCTACACAGCCCACATGCCAGGAAGCCAGTCCCTGCTTGGGCCCGGGGACATCCAAGACGGTCACCTGGAAGGCAGGGTGCCTCTGAGTGTCATCTGGTGCAGATGCCCTACGACAGAATCAGAGATTCTGCTCCAGCGACACTGCCAGAAACCTCCGTCTGGGGCAGACGCACCCCTTAGCCCCTCTGGGCCCCGCCCCCCACAGCCGGGGGCAAGACCCCAGAGGAAGGAAGGAATTCACGTCAGGACTTGGAGCACGACCCATGGGGTATCTTTGGCAGGGCCGCTAATGCCTAGCCCCTGGGCCCTGAAATCCACCAGCAGGCTCTCAACCGCCCCCAGGGGCTTCCCTGTCTGCCATTCTCCCGAGGTCCCTTGGCACATGCAAGTAGCCCACCGTCCTTGCTTCCTCCCTCTTCCCTCCCTCACAGGCACACTCCGGCAGAGGGACGCACACGTACACCCACACCTGCGCCTCCCTCGCCTTT
>NW_011496926.1:0-508 GCF_000754665.1 Bison bison bison | reverse complement strand
AACTAGTCAATATGAAATATCTAGTAGTTTGTTTTTTGTCTCCTCTACTGTAGACATGCTAAGAGTCATCAACATGAAGCCAAAATGTTCATAGTGCCTCGGTTTGTTCTAGGTAAAAATTGCTATATCGTTATATCTGTCACAAGCTTGTCAACAAGAAAGTACCTCGAAAGAACAGGAACAAACGAAAATTAAATGTGATATGAGCTTTTAGATAAACTATGAACACTAATTACACTCTGAAATATCTGCCTATGAGAGTCTTGATTGAAGGCAGAGGAGAAGGGGACGACAGAGGCTAAGATGGTTGGATGGCATCACTGATTCGATGGACATGAGTTTGAGCAAGCCCCTGGAGTTGGTGATGGACACGGAAGCCCAGCGTCCTGCAGGCCACGGGGTCCCAAAGAGTCAGACACGACTGAGCCACTGAACTGAACTGAACATACAATCGTTTCTCCAGGTGTTTGGGTTACCCGAGTTTCTATCCTGTGCTAAACTAAGTGAC
>NW_011496925.1:0-514 GCF_000754665.1 Bison bison bison | reverse complement strand
TCCCTGTCGAACACCAACTCCAGGAGTTCACTGAGACTCACGTCCATCGAGTCAGTGATGCCCATCCCGCCATCTCATCCTCTCGTGGTCCCCTTCTCCTCCTGCCCCCAATCCCTCCAAGCATCAGAGTCTTTTCCAATGAGTCAACTCTTCGCATGAGGTGGCCAAAGGACTGGAGTTTCAGCTTTAGCATCACTCTTCCAAAGAAATCCCAGGGCTGATTTCCTTCAGAATGGACTGGTTGGATCTCCTTGCAGTCCAAGGGACTCTCAAGAGTCTTCTCCAACACCACAGTTCAAAAGCATCAATTCTTTGGCGCTCAGCCTTCTTCACAGTCCAACTCTAACAACTATACATGACTACAGGAGAAACCATAGCCTTGACTAGACTGATTTTGAATATGCTATCTAGGTTGGTCATAACTTTACTTCCAAGGAGTAAGCATCTTTTAACTTCATGGCTGCAGTCACCATCTGCAGTGATTTGGAGCCCAGAAAAATAATGTTTGCCGCTT
>NW_011496924.1:0-523 GCF_000754665.1 Bison bison bison | reverse complement strand
TCGCATCGGAGACCCGACTTCCCTCGGAGCCCCGCGAGAGGCTCACTGACCTCGCCGTTGTACCTCGTGAGAAACCGCGACCCTCGGGGCCGCCGCTCGAGAACCACCCCGAGACTCCCCCGTCATCGCGGAGATGAGGGCCTTCGTCTCCTGCATGGCCTAGAGGCCAACCTCGCGACCTCTCTCCAAACGCCTCAGGAGGCTTGACTCCCTTTAGTCCACCCAGGGAGCTCCAAGAGATAGCCGTCGCGACTCGAGAGCAGAGCGGGGTTCTTTGCTTCCACTCGAGATGAATGCCTGTCTCCCCGGGTGCGTCTGGAATGCAACCCCGAGATCCCGGTCGCCCCTGGAGAGGAACATTGGCTTCTGGACACAAGCCTAGATGAGGTCTATTGGCCCTGCAGTCACTCGAGAGCAATCCCCAGCTTTCCTTCGCAACTCGAATGGAAGATTGGACTTCCCTGGGCCAACACAAGAGGCATCCCGAATTCCCCGTCGGAACTCGAGAATCCCGCCGCAACTC
>NW_011496923.1:0-564 GCF_000754665.1 Bison bison bison | reverse complement strand
CATTAAATAGATTTCACACATGGAGGAAATTCGTACAAACCCGTCATATATTATGAATGAAAATTAAAACAGTTCTGCAAAATTTGTTAAAGCGCATGGGCTAGAATCAGAGGAACACCGAAATATGCAATAGTCCTAAGAAATTTAGACGGTATTTAGCTCATAACCTCAATATTTATTTTATCGATCAAAAGAAATGTTAACTTCATCTACTGTTGACAGATAATTTATCAAAAAATGTTTTAAATAAGAGAATATTTCATAGGGAAGGTGGCTCGGGAAATTAGTCACTGGCCTTTGGGCCTGAGCTGTCCCCAAGGAGTGGTGGAACATCATTTGTGGGAAGCCCGAGCCCCAACCCAGGGGAGGAAGGGAGGGAGACAGGCGGGGCTGGGGTGCAGAAGCTTCACTCTGCACAGCAGCTCCGCACACCCCGCCAGTTCCTTGTCCAAGAAAAGTTGGGGCCTGAAAGGATGAGACTCCCCCCTCTGTAAGACTCCTCTCTCCATGTCCCAAGCCCTTGAAAATGTCCTCAAGAGTCCTCAGCCTGCACACACTTTGGTC
>NW_011496922.1:0-546 GCF_000754665.1 Bison bison bison | reverse complement strand
ATTTGAAGTGTGACTGCATCAAGTATAAAGGTCCCTGCCAGAGCTTTAGTCCCTAGATACAGAAGGAACAGATGCTCATCGTGATAAGTAACCAATCACGTCACTTTCCGAGTCAGGCGGTGATTGGTCACAGAGCATCTGTTACTCAGTTCACACAGGGACAAGACCTCAGAAGGCTGTTCTGGCCAGTCGGAGAGCTCAGAATACCTGTGGCTAAGTCCACTTTGTTTACAACATTTAGAAGTCTTTTGTTTGTTTATTGAGCTGTTTTAACTATTGCTTTTTTTTTTACCGTCTTATATTTTTTAATTGAAATATAGTTGATGTATAGTATTATATGGTACAGATGTATAATACAGTGATTCATAATTTTTAAAGGTGATATTTCATTTATAGTTATTATAAAATATTGGCTATATTCCCTATATTGTACAATATATCACTATAGCTTACCTTTTACCTAATGGAGTGAAAGTGAAAGTCGCTCACTGGTGTCCGACTCTTTGCGACCCCGTGGACTGTAGCCCACCAGGCCCCTCTGTCCAT
>NW_011496921.1:0-535 GCF_000754665.1 Bison bison bison | reverse complement strand
GCGAGTGGCGAGGGGGAGCGCATCATTGCTCTCGAGTCATGTAGGGGAACCTGGCCTCGAGACGTGTTGAGAAGGTCTCTCGAGTCGTTTCTCGGGTTGAGGCAGGGAAACCCTGGCTTCCTCGACTTGTGCAGGTGACCTCAGGGGGCTTCTCATGGTGGCTCTGAGAAGTCAGGGAAACTGGAGTTGCGGAGGGGCCTCTCGGGACTCCACGGGGTTTGGTGCATTGGAAGAGGGCCTCATCTCCAGCTGAGGCAGGAACCTCAGGGTTCCTGTGATTTCAGACTCCGATCGCAGGGTCCCTGCAGACTGGGGACAGGAGAGTCAGGCCTCGTCTTGGGTTGAGGCATGGAACTCCGCTTGCCTCTCGAGGTGTCCCCGGGGAGAGAGGCCACTTGTCGAGCGGTATTTGGAACCTGGGGGTCTTTTCCGGACGATGCACGGGCGAGTCACTGCCCCTTCGTGTTGACTTCATTCACAGGGTGGAGTTCGGAGAGGTGTCCGGGCATCGGGTTCTTATCAAGAGGGGACCGGG
>NW_011496920.1:0-585 GCF_000754665.1 Bison bison bison | reverse complement strand
CTTCACTAAGAGATGATCTTGTATCACCCTATGGGGTGGGAGGGTTCAAAAGGGAGGAGATATATGGGTACCTATGGCTGATTCATGTTGAGGTTGGATAGAAAAGAAAAATTACTGTAAAGCAATTATACTTTCAACTAAAAAATAAAACAATTAAAAAAAAAAAAAAGAAGAGATGATCTCTCCTGGACTCCCAGCGTTTCTGCTGGTCCTGGGTGTGAGGACAGGAAAGACAGTGGTGGCAACAGTGTGGGGAACAGATTAACCCCTCAGGGTCCAGACAGGTCTCACTGACACATCTGGGTGTGTGGTTAAGCCAGGGGAGGTTTTAGGAGACATGCATGGCATGTATTTTTATAAACAATGAGTGTGTTGTTTTAACCAACTAACCTGTGCCTTTTTAGTGGGATTCTGTAAAGAATACTGATCCCGTGCAGTCCCACGGGAGCTTGGTGACAACAAAGTGACAGTGCAAAATACAGCTGAGCTCGTTTAACAGCAGCTGGATAAACTGGGCACCCTCTCCTGAGCTCTAACAAGAACCCTCAGATAACAGAAGGCTACAAAGGCTAGAAATTATCCACA
>NW_011496919.1:0-501 GCF_000754665.1 Bison bison bison | reverse complement strand
ATGACATCGTATTTCCAGACACGTCTAATTTATAAGTGTACACAATGTACCTTGCTTTAGAAAATTGCTAGTTTCTGTAGTCCCTTACATCTCAAGGATAGACTTAAAAATATTCATTTAGCTCATGCTCTGTGTCTGACACTAGGCTGGGACAGAATAATTCTTTTAGATGATTGACCAGAAGGAAAATAGTCCCAGCAAAAGGGGCTTCCCAGGTGGGTCAGTGGGTAAAGAACCTGTCTGCAATGCAGGAGATGCAGAAGACTTGGGTTCTTCCTGGGTCGGGAAGATATCCTGGAGGAGGGCACTGCCTCACTCTAGTATTCTTGCTGGAGAGTCCCATGGACAGAGGGGCCTGGAGGGCTACAGTCCGTAGGTCGCAAAGAGTTGGACACGACTGAAGTGACTGAGTATGCACGCACACAGGATGCAAGAAGGTGATTCTTGGAGTATTTGAAAGCCGTTTTAGTTGACTGATGAGAGTTTGAAAGGAGCCTAAAT
>NW_011496918.1:0-555 GCF_000754665.1 Bison bison bison | reverse complement strand
GGCCCTGCAGTCACTCGAGAGCAATCCTCAGCTTTACCTTCGCGAACTCGGATGAGAGATTCGGACTTCCCTGGGCCAACAGAAGAGGCATCGTGAATTCCCGGCCGTAACTCGAGAATCCCGCCGCAACTCGAGAAAAACCACGTGGTTCCCCCGTCATCGCAAGATGAAGCCCTTTCCCGCTACAGCGACTCAGGAGAAGTCCCACGTGAGGAATTGGAGGTCGAAACGGTACTTCGGCACCTTGATGCGCCCCACAAGTTCCCCGGCATCCCGGTCTCCCTGGAGAGGAACACCGAGGTTTTCCGGCACCACTTCCTCTGAGCCTCTTCTACCCTCCTGATCTCGACAGGAGGGTCGACTCCCCTGCTTTGTCTGGAAGGGGTTCCCGACCTTCCGGTCGCACGTCAGGATGAGGCCGGTCTCACGACGACATTCCAGACGTGGCCTCGTGGGTGCTTCCACGTTGCGAAGCACCCCGATTTCCCTGTCCCCTCTTGATCAGAACCCGATGCTCGGACACCTCTCCGAACTCCACCCTGTGAATGAAGTCAA
>NW_011496917.1:0-522 GCF_000754665.1 Bison bison bison | reverse complement strand
AAGATGTCTGAACCCTCATATGTATGGACAGATGATCCTATTGTCAGCAAATACTATCTCTTTTTTCCTCTCTTCATATGTCACATTTAGTTTGGCATTATTATTATTATTGCTCTGGCTATGTATTAAAATATAATAGTTGGACCTGAGAGTCCCTCTTCTTAATGCTTCATACATTTCACAGTAATGAGAATAAAAGGGAATTAAGGGCATAAGGTCAGATCAGGCTTGCAGGAGTGAGAGGGTGAGCTTTAGACTAACTCAAATCAAGGGCCTCTGGCCATCCCTGTCACTTAAACAGCCATGGAAAATTTGTCACTTCATTAAACTCTCTGAGAGCGCCTCGGGCTCTTTAACTGTGAAGGGAGTTTGACAAGCCCTGTCTGGAAGGACTGCTGGCATGTGGTGGTAACTGTAAACCATCTGCCACAGTGCCTGGCAGGCACCAACCATATCCCTCCCTTCTCAGGACTGGTGACTATACTTTGCAACGAAGATCTCACCTCCCTTAGGCCTGATATA
>NW_011496916.1:0-501 GCF_000754665.1 Bison bison bison | reverse complement strand
GACCTCGGGTTGCCTCCGCCGCGGCCCGCCGAGCCCCTCCGCATTCGCATTCGGCTTCCAGGACACCCGACGACCGGCAGTCCCGTCTCCACCTGGGGCTCCTTTGGCTTGCCTCAGGCAATCCCGGGGCTTGCACCGACTCCAGCCAGAGCCCCGGCCCCCGCCCCACCCCCTGCCTCGAGGGGATCGCGCATGCGCATGTGCGCGCGCACGCACAGATAGATGTGCCCAAACGGGGCATCTATCTTGTTCACTTATACCGTGGGTGGATCTATGCCTGGGAGTCGGACTGCTGGACCATAGGCTACTTCCACTTTTAGTTCCTTCGGGAACCTCCATATTCTTTTCCATACCGGCTCTACCCACGCCCATTCCTACTCACCGTGGAGGAGAGTTCCCTTTGCTCCACATCTTCTCCAGCATCGGTTATTGACAGACATCGCAGTGAGGCCCAGCCGGACTCATGTGAAGTGGTCCCTCCTTGGAGTTTGGAGTTGAGCC
>NW_011496915.1:0-534 GCF_000754665.1 Bison bison bison | reverse complement strand
GCTCTGCTCTCGAATCGCGACGGGTATCTCTTGGAGCTCACTGGGTGGACTCAAGGGAGTCAAGCTCCTGAGGCATTTGGAGAGAGGTCGCGAGATTGGTCTCCAGGCCATGCAGGAGACGAAGGCCCTCGTCTCTCGATGACGGGGGAATCTCGGGGTTGTTCTCGAGCGGCGGCCCCAGTGTGCGGTTTCTCACGAGGTACGACGGCGAGGTCAGTGAGCCTCTCGTGGGGCGCCAGGGAAGTCGGGTCTCCATGCGAGTGGCAGGGGGAGCGCGTCACTGGTCCCGAGCCATGGTAGGGGAATCTGGCCTCGAGACGCGTTGAAGAAGGTCTCTCGAGGTCTTTCTCGGGTTGAGGCAGGAAACCCTGGGTTCCCTCGACTTGTGCAGGTGACCTCAGGGAGCTTCTCATGGTGGCTCTGAGAAGCCAGGGAAACTGGAGGTGGGAGGGGCCTCTCGGGACCCCACTGGGTTTGGTGCATTGGAAGAGGGCCTCATCTCCAGTTGAGGCAGGAACCGCAGGGTACCTCTGA
>NW_011496914.1:0-506 GCF_000754665.1 Bison bison bison | reverse complement strand
GCTTTTCCATTATATTTTCCTCCTGTGGGCTCTGCTGAGCTGCTGTGGAGATATTTCTGCTAAAGGCTTGAAAGGTAGTCAATCCTCCTGCTTCTCATCCCCTGACCTGTCTGTACTTCTGTTCATTTTTTTAAATATAGCTAATTTTCAATGTTGTTAGTCCTTGTGTCATTCTGACTCTCAGGCACCTGTGGTTTAATAGACCTCCAAGTCCCAAGAGCTCTTTGCCTGGTGGAGACCTGGAGAACTCAGGGAGCAGCCCCACATCACACTGGAGCCCGGACCAGAGAGAAGGTTCTTGCCAGGAAGGCTCCATCCCTGCTGGGGGTGGGGTGGGGTCGGGGTTCACATCTGATTGTGCATCCCCCGGGCCTTCGGTGCAGGCCCCACTCTGAGATCTGGAAAGGAGGTGGCTTCCCTCCCTGACACAGAACTAGTATTTTTTTTGTCCTTGTCATTGTCTAGTCCCATTTGGCTCCCGGGCTCTACACTTGACCCTCACCCAC
>NW_011496913.1:0-507 GCF_000754665.1 Bison bison bison | reverse complement strand
AGAATTGCTGTTCCTGTATCCAAGGAGGACCTGGATGAATTGACAGTTATTCTGTTTATATTCAGGATGCAATTTGATCCTGAAATCACTCAGTAGCCATCTCCTGGTTTTTTACCAAGAACATCCACAATGATGTCACTCAAGAAAAATTCCTAGTTTATGAACACCTCTGAAAACTAACAGCTACCAGCAGCTTTGAACTGGTAAAAATTTTATTTGCTGAACAAATCTTCAATTGGATAGACCACTTGGGTTCCTAAGATGCAGATGGAGTGCCTGAAATGATTAACCACACATTTATTTTTACTTCTACAGTAAAGATGGAAGTTGTACACACAGTACCGAGGCTCATTATGAGCTCTATTGGATGAACTGGCACCAAGGGGCTGTATACATCCTGTATGAAGATTGTCTTCTGAGATGAGAGTCATTTTATCCATGTTAGGGATAAATTTACTACTTTTTCAAGAGAGTTTGTCAAGAACTGAAGGCATAATATTTCTTAAT
>NW_011496912.1:0-531 GCF_000754665.1 Bison bison bison | reverse complement strand
AGGATGGGGAACGCGGGTAATACCTGTGGCGGATTCTTTCAATATTTGGCAAAACTAATACAGTATTAGTAAAGTTTAAAAATAAAATAAAATTTAAAAATAAAAATTAAATTAAAAAAAATAAAAGGGCACTTAGTAGTGACATTTATAATGGCTCCTACCAAATATATCTCACTAGTACCATAAAGATTCCCCTTTAGCAATGTCTCTCTACCATGTCTTCTCTGTATAGTATTTGATACTTTTTCACTACTCAGAGATGATACTTCATTAGCATAGTTTGATTATTTATAACAATACACTGGGCTTCTCAGGTGGCACTGTTGTTAAGAATCTTCCAGCAAAGGCAGGAGTCAAAGAAGATGTGATTTGGGAAAATGCCCTGGAGGAGGAAATGGCAACTCACTCCAGAATTCTTGCCTGGAAAATCCCAAGGACAGAGGAATTTGTTGGGCTATGGTCTCCGGGATCACAAAAAGGTGAACCTAAAAGACTTCTTGGTAATTCACTATAATGAGTGTATTTCATGTG
>NW_011496911.1:0-594 GCF_000754665.1 Bison bison bison | reverse complement strand
AAAAAACGACATTGCTTAGCTCAAGGTTTGTCTGGGAAATCTTACACATCAGGAGATGGCTCCGAGGTGGATTTCTACAAAGAACATCCATGCAAAGGACAAGCCCTGCACAGCTCTGTGCACATCCTGCCCCTCCCCCCCTCACAGCCAGCAGCATTTCCAAGTGACCTCCTAAGGCCTTCGCCAAACTACAGGGCACCTCTTGGTTTCCTGTTTCCCTCATTTCCGGAATACTTTTCTAAAAAAAAGAAAAACAAAAACAATTAAAAAAAAACCCCGACTCATTTCTTCGTAGAATGCCACAGTGAAAGGAAAACAGGCCTTCAATATTAAAACCTAAATTTGCAAAAAACTTGGAGCTTGGTTTTTTGTTTTGTTTTGTTTTGTTTGAATCAAACAACTACATCATTTAAAATTTTTACACGTTCTAATTATTCGGTTCCAAAACACCAAACTTGTACTGCACACGGTCCCCATGGAAAGGCCCCCTCAGCAGGACAGCCACAGATGCTGCCATGAAAGGGCAGCAGGGTGCCCTCCTCCCTTGTTTTCTGCCGGGGCGGCCACCGGGTTTTGAAACCCATGCACCCTACT
>NW_011496910.1:0-530 GCF_000754665.1 Bison bison bison | reverse complement strand
AGACAGGCATCATCTCGAGTGGAAGCAAGAACCCGCTCTGCTCTCGAGTCGCGACGGCTATCTCTTGGAGCTCACTGGGTGGACTAAAGGGAGTCAAGCCTCCTGAGGCGTTTGGAGAGAGGTCGCGAGGTTGGCCTCTAGGCCATGCAGGAGACGAAGGCCCTCATCTCCGCGATGACGGGGGAGTCTCGGGGTGGTTCTCGAGCGGCGGCCCCAGGGTGCGGTTTCTCACGAGGTACGACGGCGAGGTCAGTGAGCCTCTCGTGGGGCGCCAGGGAAGTCGGGTCTCCATGCGAGTGGCGAGGGGGAGCGCGTCATTGCTCTCGAGTCATGGTAGGGGAACCTGGCCTCGAGACGTGTTGAAGAAGGTCTCTCGAGGTCTTTCTCGGGTTGAGGCAGGAAAGCCTGGCTTCCCTCGACTTGTGCAGGTGACCTCAGGGGGCTTCTCATGGTGGCTCTGAGTAGTCAGGGAAAATGGAGGTGGGGGGGGGCCTCTCGGGACTCCACGGGGTTTGGTGCATTGGAAGAGG
>NW_011496909.1:0-527 GCF_000754665.1 Bison bison bison | reverse complement strand
TTGCTCTCGAGTGACTGCAGGGCCAATAGACCTCATCTAGGCTGTGTCCAGAAGCCAACTGTTCCTCTCCAGGGGGCGACCGGGAGTCTCGGGGTTGCATTCCAGACGCACCCGGGGAGACAGGCATTCATCTCGAGTGGAAGCAAGAACCCCGCTCTGCTCTCGAGTCGCGACGGGTATCTCTTGGAGCTCACTGGGTGGACTAAAGGGAGTCAAGCCTCCTGAGGCGTTTGGAGAGAGGCCGCGAGGCTGGCCGCGAGGCCATGCAGGAGGCGAAGGCCCTCATCTCCGCGATGACGGGGGAGTCTCGGGGTGGTTCACGAGCGGCGGCCCCAGGGTGCGGTTTCTCACGAGGTACGACGGCGAGGTCAGTGAGCCTCTCGTGGGGCGCCAGGGAAGTCGGGTCTCCATGCGAGTGGCGAGGGGGAGCGCGTCATTGCTCTCGAGTCATGGGAGGGGAATCTGGCCTCGAGACGTGTTGAAGAAGGTCTCTCGAGGTCTTTCTCGGGTTGAGGCAGGAAACCCTG
>NW_011496908.1:0-543 GCF_000754665.1 Bison bison bison | reverse complement strand
GAAGTCCCACGTTAGGAATTGGAGGTCGAAAGGGCACTTGGCACCCTTCGATCGCGACCCACCAAAGTTCCCCCGAAATCCCGGTCTCCCTCGAGAGGAACACTGAGGTTTTCCGGCACCCCCTCCTCTGAGCCCTTTCTCCCCTCCTGATCTGGACAGGAGGGTCGACTCCCCTGCTTTGTCTGGAAGGGGTTCCCGACCTTCCGGTCGCACCTCAGGATGAGGCCGGTCTCACGAAGACATTCCAGACGTGTCCTCGTGGGTGGTTCCACATTCCGTAGGACCCCGATTTCCCGGTCCCCTCTTGAGAAGAACCCGATGCCCGGACACCTCTCCGAACTCCACCCTGTGAATGAAGTCCACACGAAGGGGCAGTTTTTCCGTGCACCGTTCGGAAAAAAACCCCAGGTTCCAAATACAGCTCGACAAGCGGCCTCTCTCCCCGGGGACATCTCGAGAGGCAAGCGGAGTTCCATGCCTCAACCCAAGACGAGGCCTGACTCTCCTGTCCCCAGTCTGCAGGGACCCTGCGATCGGAGTCTG
>NW_011496907.1:0-503 GCF_000754665.1 Bison bison bison | reverse complement strand
GGCTGCATCAGAATCAATATAAAATAGCCTTCAGATCTCAAACTAAGTTTGGGTTTCAATTTTAAAAAATGCATAAACTTAGGCATTACTCTGTTACCTGGTAAATAACATAGTTAGTAGAAAGCTGAGACATAACACAGTAGTAGCCCTGTAAATGCCACCTTAGTGTTTTCTATCTCACGTTAACCATTTAAATAACTGTTATACTCCACAGTGTGCGTCTTATATGTTATGAAGTGCTTCTGCATTATTATAGAATAATAGTGAGCTTTGGATAGTAGTGAGCTTTGTAACTTTTTAAGTTAAAAAAAAGGGGACAGAAATATCTTAATGGGGAAAGTAGAAATGCTAAACAAAAAAAAAAGAACTGTTTTGAGATGGAAACGTATTCATGGTGTTTTGCACACAAGTTTATGAAGACAGAGAGCTCCCAGTAGGGAGCAAGGGACTCTCAGTGGGGAAACCCCAGATTGTTTATGTGAGGTGGGGACTGGTGGCTTTGG
>NW_011496906.1:0-519 GCF_000754665.1 Bison bison bison | reverse complement strand
TCAATGCATGTCGTGGGTGAGGGGGTCGTGGTGTCATGCTCTGAGACACTGCCTTTGTTTCCTTAGCAGACTGCTAGTGGCTGCATCACCTCGGGCTAAAGACCCGCAGGGGGTACTCTTACTGCCTCCCACCACCCCGCCCCAAGTCTATGTCAGCAGCTTTCTCGATCTCTTTTATCCTTTCATAACACTTGGTGCCCAAAAGCTCTGAGCGATCAAGTCATATCGAATCTTCATTTCAGATTGAAGATGCATTCCATGGTATTGCCATCTTAAGTCTTTCCATCGCTATGGAATATCTGTCCATGTATTCAGGATCTTTTTCAGCCACGGTGTAGAATTTCCAGTGTGCCAGTCTTGCATCCTCGTGACATCCGTGGCAAAGCATTGGATTCATGTTGACAGTATTGAAAGGGAATTTTTTTTTAATTCCTTTTCAGATTATTATCTGCGAGTGTATACAGGTAAAACTGTGTAATCATTCATTTTTATCACTTTGGACAGCTTGAGAGTTGTCTT
>NW_011496905.1:0-541 GCF_000754665.1 Bison bison bison | reverse complement strand
AGGTTCTGGCCTTAGCTCTACTGTTGACTAGCAGACACACAAGTCTATTTACTTAAAATAAAATTTAGTAATTTGTCTATCTTTTTTTTTTTTAATTAATTTGTAGGTTTCTTTTAAATATTTAATTTATTGAGTATTTATTTCACTGCACCGGGTCTTAGTTGCAGCACATAAGATCAATCTTCCTTGTGGCATGTGGGATCTAGTTCCCTGACCAGGGATCGAGCCCACACCACTGCATTGGGAGCACAGAGTCTTAGCCACTGGACCACATGGGAAGTCCTTGAAATACCTCTTTAATGTCTATTCCAGGCTCAAGTCTGAATCTCTGGACCCTCATAGTTTCCCACCACATTTATTCTCTGCTTTCCCCCAGTACCAAGAAAGAATCTGGTGTATTCATGAATCCTAATTCCAAATCATTAAAAACTGGTTTCTGTCTCCTTTTTTTTTCCTTCAAACTTTAGAAAACCTAAATAATTAAAACAGAAGAACTTATAAAACATAGTTTATACAGTGGTTTTCTTGCAAGCAGTCTTTA
>NW_011496904.1:0-501 GCF_000754665.1 Bison bison bison | reverse complement strand
CAGTGCTCCTCCGTCACCACAGTACCACTGAGTAAGTGGGCCTAAATAAGTGACCACCTTCGCCCCCCACTGACTCAGGGCGGAAATTAGACACTGAAAAGACCAGCAAACAGAAGAAGTTATAATAAACAGAGGGAAGCGCTCTGGAAAAGACAGGTGCAACAGATTAAAACGTTGGAGTTAGCACTGACTACAATGGAAGGGGCCTATAGATCTTGAGAAGTATAAGCTGGATAACGGAACTATCTGAAACTGAACTAACCCCACACTGCCCACAACCACTCCAGAGAAATTCCTATGTATATTTTTACTATTATCATTAAAAAAATTTTTTTTTATGTCCTCTATTGCTTCTTTAATTTTAATTTTTATAACCTACTATTACCTTTCAAAAAAAGACCCTATTTTTAATGCAAACTTCATATATATATTTTATCATTTTTTGTTACTTTGTTTTTTTAATACTGTATTTGGGAGTCTCTAACCTTTACTGTAGACTTT
>NW_011496903.1:0-518 GCF_000754665.1 Bison bison bison | reverse complement strand
GAATATATTTATCACTAATCTCTGTCTAGTTAATTTCTATTCCCTTAACTATGACCAACATTTTTCTACTTCTAAAGTCATTCTTATCTCCATGGGCTTCTGAAGATGTCTGTTTCCTGAGACTAAAATACACACACATATTTTTTTTAATTAGTTCAGTTTACTTCTCATTTGATGTATTCCAAACATAAATAGATTTATGTTATGCGCACAAAAAGAAAGGAAAAAATGTGTGTAAGAAAATGAAGATATATAGAGCAGGGAAGAAAACTGAATGAAAAGCTACATCATGCAAAAGCAAGTTACTCACTTCTAAAAGAACGTTCTTGGCAGAATCCTAGGCTACATTATTGTATCAAACACTTGAAATTCCTATTCTGTCATCTGAGAGCAACTATCCTTTTAACATCAAGTTTTATAGAATGCAGCTTATTTCATAATCCAATTATATATAACAGCAACAATATCATTACTATCACTGCCTTATACTTCTCAAGTCACAGAAACTAGACATCAGT
>NW_011496902.1:0-505 GCF_000754665.1 Bison bison bison | reverse complement strand
CCTAGATGTCCATCAGCAGATGAATGGATAAGAAAGTAGGTGGTACATATACACAATGGAGTATTACTCAGCCATTAAAAAGAATACATTTGAATCAGTTCTAATGAGGTGGATGAAACTGGAGCCTATTATACAGAGTGAAGTAAGCCAGAAAGAAAAAACACCAATACAGTATACTAACGCATATATATGGAATTTAGAAAGATGGTAACAATAACCCTGTATATGAGAAAGCAAAAGAGACACTGATGTATAGAACCGTCTTTTGGACTCTGTGGGAGAGGGAGAGGGTGGGATGATTTGGGAGAATGGCATTGAAATATGTATACTATCATATATGAAACGAGTCGCCAGTCCAGGTTTGATGCATGATACTGGATGCTTGGGGCTGGAGCACTGGGATGACCCAGAGGGATGGTATGGGGAGGGAGGAAGGAGGAGGGTTCAGGATAGGGAACACATGTATACCTGTGGCAGATTCATTTTGATATATGGCAAAACCAAT
>NW_011496901.1:0-501 GCF_000754665.1 Bison bison bison | reverse complement strand
GTGTAGAGGAAGGCCAGCAAATACCTGACCCAGATTTGCTGGGTTGTCAGGAGGTAGAGAGTCAATTAAGAGAGACAACTTCCAACAAAAAACATATGATCACTTTGTTATTTTGGTCAACCATTAGTTTTATTTTGTACAAGTGATTGTCTCTCATTTTCTAAATCCATATAACTTACACACTAAGATGCCTTAATTTTATAGAAGAAGTTGGTAAGAATCAGCCACAACTTGAACACTGTGGGCATTGATTTATTGTTTAAAGTATATGTACACTGAGAACTGAAGAAAGAAGATTGAGATTTGCGAGAAAGCAAGGGCTCTGTCTGATGTTTCATTTTTTTTTCCTTCTGACCATTTATAAGAAAGAATTATGGGGTTTTTTTTTCTCTCTTCCTATATCTTTGCTCTTCATTAAATGATACCTTAGCCCCATGTTAAAGAAGTCTTTCATTAGAGTACTACATAAAATTGCTAATTTAAGTTTATCTAAGGCAATTT
>NW_011496900.1:0-536 GCF_000754665.1 Bison bison bison | reverse complement strand
CTCGGTTTAGTTCTAGGTAAAAATTAGCTATATCGTCTATCTGTCACAAGACTTGTACAACAAAGAAAAGTAACCTACGAAAGAAACAAGGAACAAAACGAAAAAATTAAAATAGTGATATGAGCTTTTAGATAAACTATGAACACTAATTACACTCTGAAATATCTGCCTATGAGAGTCTTGATTGAAGGCAGAGGAGAAGGGGACGACAGAGGCTAAGATGGTTGGATGGCATCACTGATTCGATGGACATGAGTTTGAGCAAGCCCCTGGAGTTGGTGATGGACACGGAAAGCCCAGCGTCCTGCAGGCCACGGGGTCCCAAAGAGTCAGACACGACTGAGCCACTGAACTGAACTGAACATACAATCGTTTCTCCAGGTGTTTGGGTTACCCGAGTTTCTATCCTGTGCTAAACTAAGTGACGACAGTGTACTGAAGAGCTGGGTCATTTCCAAATAAATTAAAGTTCTGAAACATTCACGCCTTGAAAGGACCTCCCTTTTACACAGAAACAAAAGAGATTTTTGACTATC
>NW_011496899.1:0-526 GCF_000754665.1 Bison bison bison | reverse complement strand
CTTCTTTTAATTTTTGTAATGGTCCAGCTGACTGCTGAATAAGAATCAGTGAAATTGGAGAGAAAATAAATGATGCATAGCCTGTAGAATAAACAGGATTTGTGGCTGGATGAAGATGGGGTGGGGGAAGGAAGAGATTTAGGAAGTAAGTCCGGCTTGGAATGGATTTGGTGTCTTTGGGGTTTTCAAGTGAAAAAAATCCAGAATACAACAGATACAACGGAAGTGTGTGCTGAGACTAATAATGTCTTTTATTAGGAATTGTTTTAGCAGATGAGTAGTGCTTAAACCATGGGACAAGACAGTGCTATGATCAAGACCCCAGGGAACTGTAACACTTCGGGGACTGCCAGCAATGCAGACAGGATTGCTCAGAAAGGTAAGAAGTAAACCAAGAGAAAATAGTTCTACAGAAGCCAAGAGAGAAGAGATTTTTCTGGAAGTAGGGATAACCCATCATTCTTAGAGGCTGCAGAAAGTTCATGTTAAACAAGGACTGATAAACTTCTGGTGGATTTCTTGATCA
>NW_011496898.1:0-535 GCF_000754665.1 Bison bison bison | reverse complement strand
TCCACGACCGTTAGCCACCTGCCAGACTGAAGGCCAGAGGCAACTTGTAAAATTAGGTGCGATCTTCACTCCTCATGCCCTTTCTCTTTTAGACCCATTCACTGGTGAATGGTCCCTCAAGGCTGAAGGATCTGTTGCCGTTGCGGGGAGGGCAGAGAGCTTACCCTCTAGTTTCTACACCAATCTCAACCCTGTGGTTTTCTCAGTATCTATTGTGTGAGCTACTGACGTGACCTCTTCCTCCCTCTGATTGAAAGCTCATCCAGCATTTCTGGATTGTAGAATTCTTATTTCCTGCCTTGTTGTTTTGGGAATTTTTAATTTCTTTGCTTTTGTTTTTGAGAAGTAACCTAAAAACTTCCTACAACACTAAATAAAATGGTACTGGTACTACCTTTCAAAAAAAAAAGAAAGATACGTAATTATTTCTATGAAGGATCTATGAAAGCAAACATAGGAGAGGGGTAAAATAGCCTGGACTATCAGAGGAAGTTTCCTTAAAGAAGTAATATTGAAACTGAAACCTAAAAATGAC
>NW_011496897.1:0-535 GCF_000754665.1 Bison bison bison | reverse complement strand
CTAAAAAGACCTACTTGATGAAAGTGAAGGTGGAGAGTGAAAAAGTTAGGCTTAAAGCTCAACATTCAGAAACGAAGATCATGGCATCCGGTCCCATCACTTCATGGGAAATAGATGGGAAACAGTGGAAACAGTGTCAGTACTTATTTTTTTTTTTGCTCCAAAATCACTGTTGATGGTGACTGCAGTCATGAAATTAAAAGACGCTTACTCCTTGGAAGGAAAGTTATGACCAACTTTGATAGCATATTCAAAAGCAGAGACATTACTTTGCCAAAAAAGGTCCGTCTAGTCAAGGCTGTGGTTTTTCCTGTGGTCGTGTATGGATGTGAGAGGTGGACTGTGAAGAAGGCTGAGTGCTGAAGAATTGATGCTTTTGAACTGTGGTGTTGGAGAAGACTCTTGTGAGTCCCTTGGACTGGAAGGAGATCCAACCAGTCCACTCTGAAGGAGATCAGCCCTGTGATTTCTTTTGAAGGAATGATGCTAAAGCTGAAACTCCAGTACTTTGGCCACCTTATGAGAAGAGTTGACT
>NW_011496896.1:0-511 GCF_000754665.1 Bison bison bison | reverse complement strand
GCTGAGTGGGTGGAAGGTTGTGTAGACAGCACTTGTGCAGCTTCGTTGTATTTAGACTCTTTTTCCTGTAACAATCTGTGATACTTCACTCCTTAAATAGGAAAGTACTCGTACTCGTCTCGCGTGTCCTGGTGGTCAGCTGCTCGTCTGACACCGACTTTAGTGTCCTGGCAAGGCTGGCTCCCTGCAGCCAGACTCTGCTAGAGGTGGGTGTTCTCCTTCTTCTGGCTCTTTTGACATTTAAGTGTAAAGGAGCACCATTGCAGGCTTTAAAAAAATATTCCAACTGTCTTATTATCAGGTGTGAAGATCTCATTTCACCCCGTTTCGATTCTTTCAGGTTTCCTGATTTTCTCACATTATTACCCTTTCAGAGAAGTTTCCTCATCTTCCATTCCTCGGCTTATTATCTGTTCTATATGTTTTCATTAAAAAACAAAGTCAAAATATAATATTGTCTGTTTTATCCTTCTTGATTGGGGTATGCAAATAAATTTTTGAAGCAAGTGAA
>NW_011496895.1:0-534 GCF_000754665.1 Bison bison bison | reverse complement strand
GACCAGGGAAACTTAGGACATTACTAGAAATGAAAAATGCCCTATGGGACAGAATCCAAAAGTTCAGAGGGCATTCCAGTGAAAAGACATCAGAGACAAACTTCGGGAACAAGCAATGAAGGAATGTGATCATATATTCAATATGATGAGAAAATCCAAGAGTAGTTGTGGCAGGGAGGTGATAGAATTGCATCTGCATTTCCAAAAGTTCATCTTGCTCCATAACACTGATGATTGAAGTGACTCAACTGCAAATTACAAGGAGGGACCACTTCCTTGAATCCGAATGGTCCTCATTGCAAAGTCTGTCAATAACAAATGCTAGCGAAGATGTGGACCAAAGGGAACTCTACTCCACATGCAGATTGTGTGGGTGAATTCTCTAAGAAATTACGGGAAGAAGTGCTCCATCTTGTTTATTGCATTGTGTTTAGGGGAACTAATTTGGAATTAGTGGAGCCCATTTCTCAGTATATTATTCCAAACTAGGCAACTATAATTACAGTCTGATAAGATATAACTCAAATAACTTCT
>NW_011496894.1:0-504 GCF_000754665.1 Bison bison bison | reverse complement strand
CGCACACAACAGAGCGACTGAACTAGACTAAAAAACAACTTTGTCTCCATCAATGCATTTGCCTATTAATTGATCTACCACAGAATATTTTCAGTTATAACTACAGCAACATCATGAGCTCATTCATTCTTGATTACTTAAAGTCTATACAAAAGAGAGATGGCTTGACTCAATCTCTGTAAAATTCCATTAATGAAATTTCAGGTAAAACAGAGTAAACATAATCAAACCAAGCTCTTCTATTGAATATAACTATAAAATATGGACATAAAGCATGGAGCAGCTACTTGAGGACTTAAAAAGAAACAGTAGCAGCTTGACTGGAGAAGAAGATCCGAATTTGAAGCACCACCAAACTGACAGTAAATTTACATTTTTTTCTCCTGGTGTCTCCTAGCCTGAACTCAATGTACCAAAAACTTTGAAGTAGACCACAAAGCTTCAGGACCTGCCCTCTGATTTGGGGTCAAGAAACAGGAAAGGGACTACCTAATGTTCAGAGAG
>NW_011496893.1:0-509 GCF_000754665.1 Bison bison bison | reverse complement strand
GTCATGGAGAATAGAATGTTCATGTTAAATTGCTTCATTCATGTCCAGCTCTTTGTGATCCTATGGACTGTAACCTGCCAGGCTCCTCTGTACATGGGATTCTCCAGGCAGAAATATTAGAGTGGGTTGCCATTTCCTCCTCCGGGAGATCTTTCATGTGTAGGGATTGAACTCATGTCTTCTGCAGCTCCTACACTGTAGGTGGATTCTTTACAGCTGAGCCACAGGGGAAGCCCCATGGAGAGTAGAATAAGATCTAGTAATCCTCTAATATACATTTCAGAAAAGCAGCAGAAAAGAATGGGAGAAAAAAATCTATATATTAGTGTAGAGTGTTTATGAGAATAAAGACACAAGTCCTAGTAGAAGGAGCATGTCATATCTTGAGCAAGACAGATAAATCTACACTTAAAACTTACTAAAACATCAGAGGATACAAGCATATAAACTGAAAAACCAAGTAGAAAAATGGTATATATCAAAATAAAGATTATCCTGGACTAGAAAAG
>NW_011496892.1:0-526 GCF_000754665.1 Bison bison bison | reverse complement strand
TCCAATGCATGAAAGTGAAATGTGAAAGTGAAGTCGCTCAGTCCGTGCCCCGACTCTGAGCGACCCCATGGACTGCAGCCTACCAGGCTCTTCCGTCCATGAGATTTTCCAGGCAAGAGTACTGGAGTGGGGTGCCATTGCCTTCTCCCATATCTATTCACAAGCCTGCCTAAATCATTGACTTCTAGCCACCTTTGGGATGCCAATGACCACCTACCCTTACCAGGCCACAGAGGAGAGAAAACACTTACCACAGGAGGTCCGGGTAAGGAACAAGGAACTAACAAGCTCCCACCAACCAGGATTCTGCAGAGGTCAACAAGAGGTCAGCAAGAGATGGGAGACTGCAGTCCAGAGGTCCTAGCAACTTCCAGCGAGCAGCAAAGACCCAGCATAGTCAAAACGAATTCAATGTTACCCAAAACAAATAAATCAACGGACAGAAGTTCTTGGAACACATGACTGAGGTTAGGGGTGAGGCAGTACATGTATGTGCCAGGATACTCTTAAAGTATACTCTTAACAT
>NW_011496891.1:0-563 GCF_000754665.1 Bison bison bison | reverse complement strand
CCTTGGGACTCAAAAATCACTGCAGACGTGACTGCAGCCATGAGATTAAAAAATGCTTGCTACCTTGGAAAGCTATGACAAACATAGACAGCATATTGAAAAGTAAGAGACATCACTTTTGCCGACAAACCATATACTCAAATCATATATGACAAACCATATGCTCAAAACTATGGTTTTTCCGGTAGCAACGTATGGGTGTGAGAGTTGGACCATAAAGAAGGCTGAGCACTGAAGAATTGATGCTTTCGAATTGTGTTGCTGGAGAAGACTCTGCTTTGACAGAAAATAAACTTTTTAAATGTATTACGATGGAGAATTGCAAACATGCACAAAAGTGGATGGAGTTGTATAATAAATACCCATGACCCGTCCCGTCAATTAGTCTCAGCAATTTCTCATACAGAGCCAATCTCAAATAGATCATTCTTTTGTCTTCTCTCCTATTTTTTAAATACAGTAGGTCCTAAAACAGCTTTTAAACCTTGAAATTGATGCTCATCTTACAAAACACAGACTTGGCAACTTTGTTATTGCATTTAAAATTGCTTGAGGTAATTATT
>NW_011496890.1:0-535 GCF_000754665.1 Bison bison bison | reverse complement strand
ATGATGCTCATGGTATCTACCTTGTATCACAAGCACGACGCAATCTCTCCTTTCCCCCTCTTCTTTTTTGTTCATCTGTCTATAAGCCACAGAGAAGAGAGACCCTGCCTGTCATATTTTCCTCAAGGTTACCAGAGGTGCCATTTTATAGTAATTAGGAAAGCATGTAATATGTACACACGTGGTATTAGACGCAAGCAACGAATCACTAAATGAGGAGAGGTACCCCTTCTGCTTCCTCCAGCCGCTTTTGAGTTCTGCGGGGCTGTGGATCAGCAGGGTACCGTTGGCTCCCTCGGATGATGAAGTATTCTCACTCTTGGTGTCCACCTCAACAGAAGGGCTTCCGAAAAACATCAAACACCACAGAACAACGAGTCACTGGTCAGATATACGATGGGGTTTATGTTAAATGTCAAGATTGACACAACTTTAAAAAGAAGCCTCAGTCTCCCAAACAGGGCTTCACAGCTCAAATCCAGGAATCAGCAAGCTATAGAAAGTTACTGAGAGAAATGAGGTCACTCGGGCAGTT
>NW_011496889.1:0-512 GCF_000754665.1 Bison bison bison | reverse complement strand
ATGCGAGTGGCGAGGGGAGCGCGTCATTGCTCTCGAGTCACGGTAGGGAACCTGGCCTCGAGACGTGTTGAAGAAGGTCTCTCGAGGTCTTTCTCGGGTTGAGGCAGGAAACCCTGGCTTCCCTCGACTTGTGCAGGTGACCTCAGGGGCTTCTCATGGTGGCTCTGAGAAGTCAGGGAAACTGGAGGTCGGGGGTGGGCCTCTCGGGACTCCACGGGGTTTGGTGCATTGGAAGAGGGCCTCATCTCCAGTTGAGGCAGGAACCTCAGGGTTCCTCTGATTTCAGACTCCGATCGCAGGGTCCCTGCAGACTGGGGACAGGAGAGTCAGGCCTCGTCTTGGGTTGAGGCATGGAACTCCGCTTGCCTCTCGAGGTGTCCCCGGGGAGAGAGGCCACTTGTCGAGCGGTATTTGGAACCTGGGGGTCTTTTCCGGACGATGCCCGGGCGAGTCACTGCCCCTTCGTGTTGACTTCATTCACAGGGTGGAGTTCGGAGAGGTGTCCGGGCATC
>NW_011496888.1:0-506 GCF_000754665.1 Bison bison bison | reverse complement strand
GCTTTCTTATCCATTCGTCTGCTGACAGTCATCCAGGTGCTTCCATGTCCTGGCTATTGTAAATAGTGTTGCAATGAACATTGGGGTACACGTGTCTCTTTCAATTCTGGTTTCCTCGGTGTGTATGCCCAGCAGTGGGATCGCTGGTCGTATGGCCATTCTATTTCCAGTTTTTTTAAGGAATCTCCACACTGTTCTCCATAGTGGATGTACTAGTTTGCATTCCCACGAACAGTGTAAGAGGGTTCCCTTTTCTCCACACCCTCTCCAGCATGTATTGCTTGTAGGTGTTTGGATCATAGCCATTCTGACTGGTGTGAAATGATACATCACTGTGGTTTTGATTTTCACTTCTCTGATAATGAGTGATGTTGAGCATCTTTTCATGTGTTTGTTAGCCATCTGTATGTCTTCTTGGAGAAATGTCTATTTAGTTTTTTGCCCATTTTTTATTGGGTCATTTATTTTTCTGGAATTGCACTGCAAGAGTTGCTTCTATATTTTTG
>NW_011496887.1:0-544 GCF_000754665.1 Bison bison bison | reverse complement strand
TCCCTGGAGAAGGAAATGGCAACACAGTTCAGTATTCTTGCCTGGAGAACTCTATGAATAGATGTGTCTGGCGGTCTTTAGACCATGGGGTTCCAAAGAATCAGACACGACTAAGTGACTAACACAATGTAATACAGGAAGTAGATATATTGAGCCTTGTGTTATTCATTTGAAGAATTATGAACATTATAGGTAATGTAATGATAAGATTAAATATATAAAACACAAACATGCTGGTTTTAGCACTTAAACTTAGATTCAACTGGTTACCAAGAAATCTAAATTTATGGCACACTTAAATTCTTTGGGAATTGCTGGAATAACATACCAACATTATGATTCTCTCAGAACACCCTTCCATAATCTTTTTTTTCCCCTTGATAGTAAAATTTTTTAAAAATGTAAATAACAATGTTATCCTATAGTAAAGAAACAGATTATTCAAAGGCAGCATTATTAACTCATTATACAGATAAACTGTACTTGAACTAAACACTGAAAATTACTATGGTCCAAGTGATTGGATAACAGCTGGTTAAATTAC
>NW_011496886.1:0-521 GCF_000754665.1 Bison bison bison | reverse complement strand
CGTGCGTGCGTGCGGGGGAGGGGAGGGGGCGGCTACTATCACTGATAGGTATGTTCACCAATCTGTCGAATACCAATATAAAAGTCAGTTCTGGTTGCTGAGGGAAATGTATGACTTGGTATTAAAGAAGGTATGTGGCATGAAATCGCATTTTCTGTAAGGAAAACGACGTCGTCTTTCTTCCAGGTGGCAGTTTCAGGGATGGGAGAAGCAAAGGAATGGGGTACAGAATGGGGATCAGGAGGTTGTAGGGAAAGTGGACCCCCAGAAAAGAGTGTTGTGCCTAGCACAAGGTTTCTTGAGAGGTTGAACTGCCTTTGCTAATGGATTTTAAGTTTCTTTACCTCTTCCGTGATCTCTTCTAGGTTGACCTAGAACAGAAATCTTTTGTTAGCTTTGGCTAAGTGGAGAAGTATTGCTTCACGGTGACTTGTGTGATCCTACCTGACTGTTCTAAACCCTTTTGATATCTATGCACTGCTGCTGCTGCTGCTGCTGCTGCTGCTGCTGCGAAGTCATTT
>NW_011496885.1:0-508 GCF_000754665.1 Bison bison bison | reverse complement strand
TATGAAAAGCACATGGCCTTCAGAAGAAGCAGCCACAGCTAGGGATCTGTGCCATCCACCCAGTCTCAGGGCAGCTGTCTCAATGCAGGAAGGCAACATCACTGAAGGGCTCACTCTAGTGCTAGTTTTTTTTAAAAAATCCCTGTCTATGCATTCTCTTCTGAACAAGGGATATTACAATGTGGTTACGATTGAGAAACAGATTAAGCCTTTATCTTACAAGTTTAAGATGCTAGATGTGACTATATCATTTACTGTGTGGTACAGAGGTGTCCTTGCGGTTTGTTGCTGTTGTGTGTGTTTGCTTAAGTCCATTAGGAAAGTGTGAGTTTGCAAAACAGATTAATCAGAATGAGATTTTTTTTTAGTAGAGAGAAGTACTTTGAGATTGCTTGGGGTGTGTGTGTGTGTTAGTAGCTCGGTTGTATCCAACTCTTTGTGACCCCACAGACTGTAACCTACCAGGCTCCTCTCTCCATGGGATTTTCACGGCAGAATACTGGATTGT
>NW_011496884.1:0-556 GCF_000754665.1 Bison bison bison | reverse complement strand
AGTTTCTTCTGACTGTGTAGTATTGGAAGGTCGGGTGCCCCTCACCCCCACCTTCGCACTTCCCGCATGTACACTCTTGAGACTGACTAATTAGAAATTGAAGCCTATGTTTACTTAGGAAAAAGGAAACCACTAATATTTTTGTTCTTATTGTTTCATGGGTTCCTTGCACTTTTACAGCATGACTGTGGAAAATGCCAAGCTAGTGAAAGCAAAATAGTAACACTTTTGTCTTAAGATTCTTGTAACCCTTGATGCTAAGTTTCCATTGTGGTGATTCTGTCACTGTCCCCGTCAGTGTCAAAGAGGAGATAAGAATCTTAAAGTTATAGCAGATAACTCTAAGAAACACTGTAGGACTGAGCCAATATCTGATCATTTCAGAACAATTAAAGTAGAAAAATCAGTGAGAGCTTGGGGATGAGATGGACTCTGTGTGTATGTTCCTTGAGAATAACCCTCTAGCTAAGTTCTCAGGAGATGTTAATCACTTCTTGAGTTTGTAATATCTGTAGGATTGACAGTGCTTTACTGGAGCAGGATATTATACATGGGT
>NW_011496883.1:0-519 GCF_000754665.1 Bison bison bison | reverse complement strand
TCTAGAGTCTGCTGTTCCACAACTTCTCTAGAGCCTTGTGGCTTCCCAGTCACCTTAGTCATTTTGAAGACTCGCAGTGGTCTGCTCCAGAGCCCCTGAGCAGCCCTATGCATACCCCGTCCCAGGGGGGCCACAGCCTTATGCTTTATGAGGTCAGCAACTCATTTCCCCAGCCAATGGTGGCCCTGAGTGGGCCTTCACATCACAAAGCCCGATCCTGTCAACTCTAGGGGAGGATGGAGAGCAACTCACATGATTTGGTGGGGGAAAGGTAGCATTTTTAATGGCCTTAGGAACCCTCCAAACTCACCTGCCATCCTCATCTCTCTAAGTCTACATGAAGGGCCACATGGCAGGGAGACTGGATCTCCTCCAAACCTTGGCCCACAGCCACAGTATTCAGGCTTTCATTCTTTTCTCTCTCACATTCTACCATTATCTAGTTTTTAATATCCTGCCTAAAATTCCTCCATGATAATTAGGTTCTATCGAAGTTTCTGTGGAAAAGAGAATCATTCT
>NW_011496882.1:0-606 GCF_000754665.1 Bison bison bison | reverse complement strand
CACATCACACCAATATAATGTATTCATTTTATAGTTTTTAAAAAATGAATCTGGTAAGTGATAAGTAGTATCTTGTTTAATTATCCTTTTTTTTAATCATGAATGCAGTTTAGCTCCTGTTTATATTTAAGAGTGCTTTATGTTTCTTCAAGAGCATTGAAGAAACATTCTTCAAGGCAATGCCAAAGAATGCTCAAAGTTTATAGCCTTTACCCATTATTATCAAATATTTTCTTCTAATATGTAGGCTTTCCTTACAGATTAAGAAAATTACTTATCTATGCTTATTAGGTTTTATAAAAATATTTTCCCCAATTAATTAATTGCTATTAGCTTTCTACATAGTATTTTATCATGCAGATATTTTGTATATTCAATCATCAATGATTTTTACGGCCTCTTAGATTTTGTCATGGCTAAGAAGTATTTCTGTTCATAGATAATATTTCCCTTTTTTTTTTCTTTTAAGTAACTTTATAGTTTCTTATGAAACCTTGGGCAAGTTACTTTACATTTCTGTGCTTCAATTTTCTTATATATAAAGTAGGGTTACTTTACTCCGTACTCTCTCACAAGGCAAGGCATATAGTGGGTTTCTCCATGTTC
>NW_011496881.1:0-515 GCF_000754665.1 Bison bison bison | reverse complement strand
TCCTGCATGGCCTAGAGGCCAACCTCGCGACATCTCTCCAAACGCCTCAGGAGGCTTGACTCCCTTTAGTCCACCCAGTGAGCTCCAAGAGATACCCGTCGCGACTCGAGAGCAGAGCGGGGTTCTTTGCTTCCACTCGAGATGAATGCCTGTCTCCCCGGGTGCGTTTGGAATGAAACCCCGAGATCCCGGTCGCCCCTGGAGAGGAACATTGGCTTCTGGACACAAGCCTAGATGAGGTCTATTGGCCCTGCAGTCACTCGAGAGCAATCCCCAGCTTTCCTTCGCAACTCGAATGGAAGATTGGACTTCCCTGGGCCAACACAAGAGGCATCCTGAATTCCCCGTCGTAACTCGAGAATCCTGCGGCAACTCGAGAAAACCACGTGGTTCCCCCGTCATCGCAAGATGAAGCCCTGTCCCGCTACAGCGTCTCAGGAGAAGTCCCACGTTAGGAATTGGAGGTCGAAACGGTACTTGGCACCCTTGATGCGCCCCACAAAGTTCCCCGGCAT
>NW_011496880.1:0-547 GCF_000754665.1 Bison bison bison | reverse complement strand
ACCGCACGCGACACACACACACACACACACACACACACACACACACACACACCCAAGATCAGAACCAAACAAACAAAAAAAATTTAGCTTTCTTACGTTTCACATGTCAGGATGGTGCCAGACACTATTATTGGATAGTCAAAAATCTCTTTTGTTTCTGTGTAAAAGGGAGGTCCTTTCAAGGCGTGAATGTTTCAGAACTTTAATTTATTTGGAAATGACCCAGCTCTTCAGTACACTGTCGTCACTTAGTTTAGCACAGGATAGAAACTCGGGTAACCCAAACACCTGGAGAAACGATTGTATGTTCAGTTCAGTTCAGTGGCTCAGTCGTGTCTGACTCTTTGGGACCCCGTGGCCTGCAGGACGCTGGGCTTCCGTGTCCATCACCAACTCCAGGGGCTTGCTCAAACTCATGTCCATCGAATCAGTGATGCCATCCAACCATCTTAGCCTCTGTCGTCCCCTTCTCCTCTGCCTTCAATCAAGACTCTCATAGGCAGATATTTCAGAGTGTAATTAGTGTTCATAGTTTATCTAAAAGCTC
>NW_011496879.1:0-507 GCF_000754665.1 Bison bison bison | reverse complement strand
GAGACTCACTGACCTCGCCGTCGTACCTCGCCGAGAAACCGCACACTGGGCCGCCGCTCGAGAACAACCCCGAGCTCCCCCGTCATCGCGACTTGAGGGCCTTCGTCTCCTGTATGGCCTAGAGACCAATCTCTCGACCTCTCTCCAAACGCCTCAGGAGGCTGGACTCCCATTATTCCACCCAGTGAGCTCCAAGAGATACCCATCGCGACTCGAGAGCAGAGTGGGGTTCTTTGCTTCCACTCGAGATGGATGCCTGTCTACCCGGGTGCGTCTGGAATGCAACCCCGAGATCCCTTTCGCCCCTGGAGAGGAACACTGGCTTCTGGACACAAGCCTAGATGAGGTCTATTGGCCCTGCAGTCACTCGAGAGCAATCCCCAGCTTTCCTTCGCAACTCGGATGGAAGATTGGACTTCCCTGGGCCAACACAAGAGGCATCCTGAATTCCCCGTCGTAACTCGAGAATCCTGCCGCAACTCGAGAAAATCCACGTGGTTCCCCCGT
>NW_011496878.1:0-500 GCF_000754665.1 Bison bison bison | reverse complement strand
GTGCTATCGCACCTGGGCGCCGAGCTGGAGCTCCGCCGGTGTGGAAGCTCACTCGGCTTCCAGTAACAGGCTTGCAAGCACCCGCCGGCAGCCAGCCTCTTCTCTCCCGCGTTCCGGGCATTGGGCTCCAAACCTGGGACCAAAGTACTGCCCGGAGCTCACTGATCATGGGCTGGTTCCCCTGCGCTGCGGCTGTGCTAGGGAGCCCAAACGCACAGGGGAAGCCCGCACAGCACATCCACCTGCCTCTAGGCGGGAGGACAGCTCCAGGGAAGGCCCGGTCTGGCAGGCGCTTTCTGGGCACAAACGGAGCGACACTCTGGCTGTGGAGCTGCCTCCCCAAGCCAGGGGCACCGGGACCCTGATTCCCTCCGTGCGGCGCTTAGTCTGGGCGGGGAAGCACCAGCTTGGGAATGCAGCCTGGGGCGCTTCCTTTCCCTCGGAAAGAGCTCTCCCTGCGGGAGGCTTTGGCAGTGTGCACACCCCCAGCCCCTAAGCCC
>NW_011496877.1:0-516 GCF_000754665.1 Bison bison bison | reverse complement strand
GTTCCGCTCCTTAAGGGATGTGTGACAGTGATACAGTCAGACAAGTCGAGTGATGTTTTGCTCACCCTCAGATCTTCAGGCCCGAAGAAATGTGGAATCATGATGTTTCTGGTGGTCGTGTCTGTGGGGGTCATGATTTATGAAAAACATTCCAGGGATGTGGTGCTGCTACGGGAATCGTCCCCACTGCCAGCCAGCCAGCCAGTCAGCCACCTTGTCCTTCTGGTGGGAAAGTGTTGCCCCGCACTGCCGGTGGGCACTGGCTGGTGATGAAGAGTCAGGCGGGTTGTGCTGGCGTGGCTGTTGGGAGCGTTGCCCGGAGCTCAGTGAGCAGCTGAGGGGCCGTCCATCCGTTGGTGGGTGGTGGGCGGTGTCGGGTGCTCGCAGACCCTCCCAGAGCAGGGTCACTAACAACCGCCAGGGGGCGCCCTTCTGCCTGTGATCTTCTCCAGGCTTGGTTTCTCCTCCCCGCTGGCATCTCTGCTGTCCTTCCCCGGTTGGCCTCGTAGTCCGACC
>NW_011496876.1:0-519 GCF_000754665.1 Bison bison bison | reverse complement strand
CTGTAGTGAGTGAAATTCAAGTACTGCAGTTGCTGCTCCATTGCACCTTTATTTTCCTCTCAGAAAAATCCCCAGCCCCCCATTAAATTAGATGATATCTGGAAAGTAGGTTAATAGCAATTTAAAAGGACTGTTAAAAACAGGAGGTGGAAAAGACACAATGAGAGGAAAGGGATTACTGATTACTAATTCTCTCTGGTTAAAGTGAACAGGGGGAAATATTATTGAAAGAATTCATCTTTATTAGAGTAAAATTTTGCAGAAGGCATTGCCAAGATCATTTCAGGACTCTGGACAACTCCTTGGCAAGCGGTTTGACTCAGGCCAGTCAATCAATTTGAGAATATTTGGTTAATTAGAGTACCAGATTTTTTTAATGGAATAGTCTGAAAGTAGTTTTTAATGGAACTCCCATGACATTACTAATGTTAACCGACCTCCACCCTTAATCTGGTTGCTTTTTGTCTGGTAGCCCAGCTCTTTAGGAGCCTTTTTCAGTGAGATGAATTTCATGCAGAT
>NW_011496875.1:0-513 GCF_000754665.1 Bison bison bison | reverse complement strand
ACCTGGAGATCGAGGCCCCCTCTTCCCAAACTCGCCACCAAAACCCCCGTCGGAAGTCCCCGAGAGGCCCCTCCCACCTCCAGTTTCCCTGACTGCTCAGAGCCACCATGACGAAGCCCCCTGAGGTCACCTGCACAAGTCGAGGGAAGCCAGGGTTTCCTGCCTCGAGCCGAGAAAGACCTCGAGAGACCTTCTTCAGCACGTCTCGAGGCCGGATTCCCCTACCATGACTCGAGAGCAATGACGCGCTCCCCCTCGCCACTCGCATGGAGACCCGACTTCCCTGGCGCCCCACGAGAGGCTCACTGACCTCGCCGTCGTACCTCGTGAGAAACCGCACCCTGGGGCCGCCGCTCGAGAACCACCCCGAGACTCCCCCGTCATCGCGGAGATGAGGGCCTTCGTCTCCTGCATGGCCTAGAGGCCAACCTCGCGACCTCTCTCCAAACGCCTCAGGAGGCTTGACTCCCTTTAGTCCACCCAGTGAGCTCCAAGAGATACCCGTCGCGACTC
>NW_011496874.1:0-525 GCF_000754665.1 Bison bison bison | reverse complement strand
AGCAGGCACTGATATCGTGACTGAGCATGCACTGATCATGTGCCGGGAGCCGGGAGGCATTCCACGTCTGGACAAAGGTCATGAGGAAGGAGGCTCGGCATACGCAAATGCGGGATCGAGCCTCAGGAGTCCACACGGATATTCTCGATCATCTCCCCCCAAAAAAACCGGAGTCTGCCTACTGTATTGCTTTGTGCTCTCACCTCTGATTTCACTGGGGGCTGTCCCCCACCACCATCTCGCTCTATCTGTCAAAGAGTTAACTTACAGCTCCAATTCATAAAGTTCCTTGTCACTCTTCCCTTTAACTTCCAGCTGAGTCTCCATCTGGAGCGTGGAACCCACCACGCTTACTATTTATGCCTGGGCTGCTAAGACCCACTCGAGAAGGTGTCTAGGGTGAGGCACCTTTCGCTATTCGAGAGGGCGCCTGCGGCCTACGTAAGTGGTGCAAACTTCTTGTCTTGAAGTTTGATTGGTCTTCCGCCTAAACCAAGCTACTCAGTCTCTTTTCTCCACCGAAGT
>NW_011496873.1:0-521 GCF_000754665.1 Bison bison bison | reverse complement strand
GGACGGTTGGTTGTGTTTCTCAGTTAGGGTTTGGTGTAGGAGATTCGTCGAACCACTCGCTCAAGAGTGTGCTTCGACAGTACATGTTTATAAAGCTGAGTAAAGGGTTTTTGGGGGGAAGGTGGTAGGGAGAGGCTGTCAAATGTTTTCTCATTTGTATTTTCTCATCCCTTCCTGGGCTGAACACGTAGCTTCTGGGTACTTTTGGACACTTAACATATTTTTTGTTGATGCTGTGTATCCCTGCCCAGGGCAATCTGCCTGTGAAAAAGAATCTTAGTCTGACATTGGTAGAAGGGAAAGTAATCTTTTTTTAGATACTGTAGGGATTAGTTAACAGAAGAGAGGAGTGAAGATTTCTTAGTGATTTTAACTTTCAAGTGGTTGGTACAGTAGTGTTCTTCGTTGAATAACTCCGAAAAAATACTTGGATTGACTTCGTGTATGGTATTTTTCTGGGGATAGCTGGATTTTAAATATTCACTTTTACTGTTCCCCATAATGTTTATCATACTGTATAC
>NW_011496872.1:0-588 GCF_000754665.1 Bison bison bison | reverse complement strand
AAGTAGGCGCCCGAACAGGCTGATTCGAAGGTAGGTACCTCAGAAAAAGTAGTTGAGAAAGTGTTGAATTGAAAAAGTAGTTGAGAAAGTGTTCAATTTACGGGATGGATAGGCCCCCACCCAGGGTGCCGCAGACCCCCCTTTAGGACAGACAGGGCGAGTAGTGGTGGGAAGCGTTAAAGGGTTTGAGAGAAAACCCGGTTTTTATTGAAAGTGTCAAAGGGGTTTGAGAGAAAACCCGGTTTCTAGAGTTAAAAGGCCAAAGAAAAGCCTGATCTTTTAAAAGCTAAAAGCTTTATCTTCTATTATACTTAATTTTCTGACATGGGTAACACTGAAACTAAGAATGGCAACTCTTTATACAAGTAATCTTGAAACTGTTAAAGAGGCTACTGTTAATTTAGATACTTGGGTGAAGGTAAAAAACAACTAAAAACTTATCCTATAAATATGATTAAAAATGTTCTGGACCCTCATCATGAGGCTGTGGGATAGCCTATGGGAGAGGCTATAGCGGTGGATGGTAGTGGGTCTCCACCTTCTGCGCAGATATTTTCTGCCATTGACGAATGAAAGGAGGGAGACTGT
>NW_011496871.1:0-519 GCF_000754665.1 Bison bison bison | reverse complement strand
AATCCCTATCAAGCTACCAACGGTATCTTCACAGAGCTAGAACAAATAATTTCACAATTTGTATGGAAATACAAAAAACCTCGAATAGCCAAAGCTATCTTGAGAAAGAAGAATGGAACTGGAGGAATCAACCTACCTGACTTCAGGCTCTACCACAAAGCCACAGTCAATCAAGACAGTATGGTACTGACACAAAGACAGAAATATAGATCAATGGAACAAAATAGAAAGCCCAGAGATAAATCCATGACACATATGGACACCTTATCTTTGAAAAGGAGGCAAGAATATACAATGGATTAAAGACAATCTCTTTAACAAGTGGTGCTGGGAAATCTGGTCAACTACTTGTGAAAGAATGAAACTAGAGCACTTTCTAACACCATTACACAAAAATAAACTCAAAATGGATTAAAGTATTCTAAACGTAAGACCAGAAACTATAAAACTCCTAGAGGAGAAACATAGGCAAAACACTGTCCGACATACATCACAGCAAGGATCCTCTATGACCCACTT
>NW_011496870.1:0-515 GCF_000754665.1 Bison bison bison | reverse complement strand
TTGAGGCATTTGTGCTGTGCAAAGATGCCAGGAGAAAATTAAATACTTTATTTCCCTATGTATTTATGAAGCACTTCACTCATCCCAAATTCTCATTTACTGACAGGCACCGTAATACACTCCCTACATACATAATCTCATTTACTATCTTAAAAAAGGCTAGTGCACTGGGACGACCCAGAGGGATGGTATGGGGAAGGAGGAGAGAGGAGGGTTCAGGATGGGGAACACATGTATATCTGTGGTGGATTCATTTTGATATTTGGCAAAACTAATACAATTTGTAAAGTTTAAAAATAAAATTAAATTTAAAAAAAGAAAGTAAAAAAAAAAGGTACTATATGCAAAGCAACAAATTAACTTTGCTGCGAAAAAAAAAAGATGAAAAAAAAAGCTTTTAAAAGCAAGTTTTATTATTGTACATATTTATAAACAATAAAGCCTAGTTTTATTGTTTAAGTACCTTGCCCAAAGTCACAGTTAATACACTGCTGGCTTACACATACAGAGGAGCA
>NW_011496869.1:0-554 GCF_000754665.1 Bison bison bison | reverse complement strand
AAACCTCTCAGCAAAGCCGTCCAGACCTTTCTGTTTGAAGGAGAAAAAGACACAGCTTGTGCCACCATCCAAGATCATTTGCAGTGATGATGCAGGTTACTGGAACCCATGACAACAAGAGAAACACAGAAAAGGTACCTAACCCCTCCACGCGAACACCATGTGCCTGGATCGTATTTCTCGGTAACATACAGACTGGGGACTACCCACTGAAGTACTTACACGCAGTTCGAGTGTCATTCGCTCACAGTGGTTTCCATAAGGCACCCCCAGGTCTTCACTAAGAGATGATCTTGTATCACCCTAGAGAGGTGGGAAGTTCAAAAGGGAGGAGACATATGGGTACCTATGGCTGATTCATGTTGAGGTTTGACAGAAAAGAAAATTCTGTAAAGCAATTATCTTTCAGTTAAAAAATAAACTAATTTAAAAAAAAAGAAAGAAGAAGAAGATGATCTCTCTTGGACTCCCAGCGTTTCCGCTGGTCCTGGGTGTGAGGAAAGGAAAGACAGTGTGGGAACAGATTAACCCTGCAGGGTCCAAACAGGTCTCAC
>NW_011496868.1:0-513 GCF_000754665.1 Bison bison bison | reverse complement strand
CGGCATACGCAAAGGCGGGATCGAGCCTCACGGAGTCCCCCTGGAAATTCTCGAGCATTTACACCAAACCAGAGTCTGCCTACTTTCTGCTTTGTGCTTTCACCTACACCTCTGACTTCACGGGGGGCTGTCCCCCACTACCTCTACTGAAAAAAGAGTTAGCTTACAGCTCCAGTTAATAATTCCTGGGTGTGACAGTGTTTAACCTACAAACTCCTTTGGAAATCCTCTAGCCTGCCTGAATAGGTTTTTCCGGCCACATGTGATTGTTCAGAGCCTCCCAACTGTGAGAGGCAGGAGATGTTCTAAACTGTCTAAACACAGATTCTTTTGAGTAGTTAAAAGATTGATTAGAAATTGTATTGGTGAAGGGATTTTCACTTGTTGGGCCAATGTTTGCTGCTAAGTTTCCATATCCCTTACCTGCTGTGTCCCTGGCAGTGTATTGATTAATATAGTTGGTGTAAGTAGTAGCTTTAATGTTTGTAACCTGGGACCCTTGAGTTAATTCTT
>NW_011496867.1:0-529 GCF_000754665.1 Bison bison bison | reverse complement strand
GGGTGGAGTTCGGAGAGGTGTCCGGGCGATCGGGTCGTTACCAAGAGGGCCGGGAAATCGAGGTGCTTCGCAATGTGGAAGCACCCACGAGGCCACGTCTGGAATGTCGTCGTGAGACCGGCCTCATCCTGAGGTGCGACCGAAAGGTCGGGAACCCTTCCAGACAAAGCAGGGGAGTCGACCCTCCTGTGGAGATCAGGAGGGCAGAAGGGGCTCAGAGGAAGTGGTGCCGGAAAACCTCGGTGTTCCTCTCCAGGGAGACTGGGATGCCGGGGAACTTTGTGGGGGCGCATCAAGGGTGCCAAGTACCGTTTTAACCTCCAATTCCTAACGTGGGACTTCTCCTGAGACGCTGTAGCGGGAAAGGGCTTCATCTTGCGATGACGGGGGAACCACGTGGTTTTTCTCGAGTTGCGGCGGGATTCTCGAGTTACGACGGGGAATTCGGGATGCCTCTTGTGTTGGCCCAGGGAAGTCCAATCTTCCATTCGAGTTGCGAAGGAAAGCTGGGGATTGCTCTCGAGTGACT
>NW_011496866.1:0-558 GCF_000754665.1 Bison bison bison | reverse complement strand
TCGACCGGGAGCCGTGGTGAAGGTGGGCAGCGCACGGGCGCGCCGGGCGGGGCGAAGCGGGCGGCGCGGGTCGGGAATCGGGTCGTGGCGGGGATGGGGGGCGGTCCCAGTTGTGCTCCGGGGATCCCCACTGCGGCTGGGAAGGCACCAGGAGCATGGCAGGGGCGGGGCGGCGCGGGGCGGGGGTCGGCTCCTGGCGGGGGTGGGGGAGGGCTTCCCCGTTGTCCTCTCGGGGGGTCGCCGTGGCGGCTGGGAACGCCCACTGCGTGCGCTCCTGGGTCCCCAAGGATCGGCATCCAGTGGGCGCGGCGGAGGGGTGCGGACCACAGGTCAGGGAACTGGGACTGCGTGGAGCAGGGAACCACGTAGTCCGCCCTCTGTCGGCACAACCTGGCGGTCGCAGAAAGGCCTCGCCTTTGGGCTCAAGGCCTTTACCGCTCCACCCCTTTGCTGAAAGGTCAGAGCCGCGCGGTTTTCCCAAGCAGCCTAGTGTCCGCTGCAAGTCCAAGGGCCAGAACCCTGAACTCTGGCCGGCTGGCCCAGCCCTGCTTCTGGCAC
>NW_011496865.1:0-538 GCF_000754665.1 Bison bison bison | reverse complement strand
TCTGGGTTCCTCTGCATTTCTGACTTCAATTGCAGGGTCTCTGCAGGGTTGGAACAGGAGAGTCAGGCCTCGTCTTGTGTTGAGGACGGAACGCCGCTTGCCTCATGAGTTGATTACAGGGTGACAGGCCACTTGTCGAGTTGTATGTGGAACGTGCGGGTTTTTTCTGACGATGCAACTGGGGTGTCAGTGCCCCTTCGTATTTTAACTCCATCCACAGGATTACATTCGAAGAGGTGTCCGGACATTGGGTTCTTATCAAGAGTGGACCGAGAAATTGGTGTCTTTCAGAATGTGGCACGACCCAGGAGGCTACCTCTCGATTTTTTTGTGTGTGACACCGGCCTCCTCCTGAGGTGCGATGGTAAGGTCGGGATCCCTTTCAAGCCAAAGCAGGGGAATGGCCCCGCATGTCGAAATCAGGAGAGAAGGGACTCATATTAAGTGCTGCCGGGAAACTCAGTGTTCCTCCCGAGTGAGTGGGTATGTCAGGGAACTTTTTGGGTTGCATCAAGAGTGGCAAGTACCGTTTCGAATT
>NW_011496864.1:0-549 GCF_000754665.1 Bison bison bison | reverse complement strand
GCTCACACTGACACAGACATCAATCCAGACAGCAAGACAAGACATCTTCCAGTTTTCCGCCTGAGATGGAAAGATTCTTTGAGCCGTTTTTTTCTGGGGGAGTGGGGGGTGGGGGCTGGCGGGCCAGGCAGGCTTTGGGAAGGAGCTCCTGGTTTGGAATTGCATATGAAAAGAACCAGCTTTCCGGGTTCCAAGGAATCAAGTTTCCTTGCAAACCAACTTTGTCCGGTTCTAGAGAATATCATGGCCCTCCTAGGTCAGGTCATCTTTCCTTTCCGTAGCCCTCGTTTGATCCCTGAATTCTAGACAGCTTGGATTGCCTCTGTGGGCTGGATGGATTGTCCTCCCGTTTCACCGGGCGGCGGGAGCGAGGTCCCAGAGGCTCTCCTGGAACCGGGCGTGGGGGCGGGGCTCACCGGGAGCCCGTGGTGAAGGTGGGCAGCGCACCGGGAGCGCGCCCGGGGCGGGGCGAAGCCGGGCGGCGCGGGTCGGGAACCGGGTCGCGGCGGGGATGGGGGGCGGTCCCAGTTGTGCTCCGGGGATCCCCAC
>NW_011496863.1:0-504 GCF_000754665.1 Bison bison bison | reverse complement strand
CTAGTGGCTAAGATTCTATGCTTTCAGTGCAGGGGGCCAGGGTTTGATCCCTAGTTAGGGAACTGGATTCTACATGCTGCAACTGACACTTGGTGCAGCCTAAATTAATACATTTTTTAAAAAGTATTCTGTACATTCCACTTCATAGCATTATGGTCAATCCTACATATCCAGAAAATGGTGGAGGTGACCCTATTATGTGTAGTAGTTTTAAAATAATTTATTCCAGGTTTTAAATAAGTCTTAGTAGAAACTAGAGTCAAGTCCATATATAAAGTTCAGACTAGGCATTCCATATCTCTTAACATGAATTGCAGAGATGGTAACTAGTCTTCACATTCATTTCATCTTTGGAAAACTGGCCTCTTTTTCAAGGTTAACTCAATAATAAATAATGTTTGAGTGCCCCCAAAAGGAGCAGAACACTCTGTAATGGAACTCACTACCCATCCATCTGTTTATCTATCTGTCCGTCTTCCTCCCTCCTTCCATCCATTGTGTACG
>NW_011496862.1:0-529 GCF_000754665.1 Bison bison bison | reverse complement strand
AGTACCATACTGTCTTGATGACTGTGGCTTTGTAGTAGAGCCTGAAGTCAGGCAGGTTGTATTCTTCCAGTTCCTATTCTTCTTTCTCTAACATTTGCTTTGACTATTCCTAGTTTTTTTTGTATTTCCATATGAATTGTGAAATATTATTTGTTCTAGCTCTGTGAAAAATACTGTTGTTAGCTTTATAGGCGTAGCAGTGCTTTTAGAATGTGGTGAGCTATTCTGTTTCAGGATTTCAGTTGGAAAATCCTGCATTATTATTAGGGCTGTAGTATCTTCTGATACTGAAGGAAAGACTACAAATATTCCAAACTAATTTGATCATAGTAATTAATGTTTTCTAAAGAATTAAAAAGTTACTCATCAAAAATTTCATTCCCATGGAAAAAAAACGCTAACTCCTTAAGTACATCATGATTTTATTAAGGGAATCTGTGAGAACTGACATTTCTCTGTGCATCATGATTTCATCAATACACCTCTCTGAGATTAAAAAACAAAAACAGAATTCACATGCTTCAGGAAA
>NW_011496861.1:0-543 GCF_000754665.1 Bison bison bison | reverse complement strand
TTTAGCAACTCAACAACTCTGATCAAAAACGCCTGCTCCCCTGGAGGAAGTGCTGTGGGATTGGGGAGCCAGAAATCTAGCTGTGAGGGTGTCCCACAGACACATCTGGTATCCAGTTCAACCAAACAGGGTCCACTCAAAGGGCAGGTAGTGGATGGAGCCAGAGCCTAGCCTGGGCCATGTGACACTGGACTGATGACCCCAAGGTCCCCTTGACCTTTCTCTGAGCAGACCATGAAATGGGGTGGGGGCAAAGACTTTGCGGTTCACATCGGTGGGGGTGCCTGCGTCACAGCTTACCAGGATGAAGTCCGTCTGGTAGGTGGAAAGCATGAACACCGAGATGTTCTGATCGGCCAGTGGGGCGATGACCGACTTGGCGATCTTGGTCACGCCAATGGGCTGGGAGCTGGAGAAGCTGCCGCCGCCAGACACCACATTGAGGGCCAGCCAGGTGGCGTCGGCCACGCTCAGGTGTTCCGAAGAGGGCAGTTCTGGAGGGGGACACGGAGGCCCGGCCTGTGACTGATGGGCCCCAGCTGT
>NW_011496860.1:0-555 GCF_000754665.1 Bison bison bison | reverse complement strand
ACCGGGGGGTTTTTTGCCGACGATGCACGGGCGAGTCACTACACCTTCGTGTTGACTTCATTCGACAGGGTGGAGTTCGAAGAGGTGTCCGGGCATCGGGTCTTATCAAGAGGGGACCGGAAAATCGGGGGTCCTTCGGAATGTGGAACCACCCACGAGGCCACGTCTGGAATGTCGTCGTGAGACCGGCCTCATCCTGAGGTGCGACCGGAAGGTCGGGAACCCTTCCAGACAAAGCAGAGGAGTCGACCCTCCTGTCCAGATCAGGAGAGTAGAAGAGGCTCAGAGGAAGTGGTGCCGGAAAACTTCGGTGTTCCTCTCGAGGGAGACCGGGATGTCGGGGCACTTTGTGGGTCGCATCAAGGGTGCCAAGTACCGTTTCGAACTCCAATTCCTAAAGTGGGACTTCTCCTGAGACGCTGTAGCGGCACAGGGCTACATCTTGCGATGACGGGGGAACCACGTGGATTTTCTCGAGGTGTAGCAGGATTCTCGAATTACGACGGGGAATTCAGGATGCCTCTTGTGTTGGCCCAGGGAAGTCCAATCTTCCAT
>NW_011496859.1:0-518 GCF_000754665.1 Bison bison bison | reverse complement strand
CCATAAATAATTTTCTAGTTGGTCTCTTTGTTAAGACCTGGCTTTCATTCTTCAGCACTCTTTAGTACCATATGTCTGGCTCCAATACAGAACTTTATGCCTTTAACATGGGACTTTGGTACTCATAAGATTCTTTAAGAAATTACAATATAAAGAATATTTCTACACTGTTTCAGTCAAGCTAATTTTAAGAACAGGACTGATCACATTCCTTTGTCTTATTTAAAGACCACCACACACTTCCTCCCCTTCCTGACTAAAAAAAAATTTTTGTGACAGTCCAGGAAATAATTCATTTTGTACCATTGGACAATGCAAGCTATGTAATTCAGTGTGTTTTCTTCTTTGGCCTGAATCCTAGGAAGCTCTGGGTGAGTTTAATTCCCAGTTATTACGGCATTGCTTTAGGATTCCTTTACACATCAACCCCCACCTCCACCCTTACCCAAGTCTTCCTTTTACTTCCTGGTTTCTGGCTTCCGTCCTGGGTTAGGTTTTTTACTCTTGATACACTTACC
>NW_011496858.1:0-559 GCF_000754665.1 Bison bison bison | reverse complement strand
GGCCCCAGTGTGCGGTTTCTCGCGAGGTACGACGGCGAGGTCAGTGAGTCTCTCGTGGGGGCGCCAAGGAAGTCGGGGTCTCCATGCGAATGGCAGGGGGAGCGCGTCATTGCTCTCAAGTCACAGTAGGGGAATCTGGCCTCGAGACGTGTTGAAGAAGGTCTCTCGAGGTCTTTCTCGGGTTAAGGCAGGACACCCTGGGGTCCCTCAACTTGTGCAGGTGACCTCACGGGGCTTCTCATGGTGGCTCTGAGAACTCAGGGAAACTGGAGGTGGAGGGGCCTCTCGGCACTCCACTGGGTTTGGTGCATTGGAAGAGGGCCTCATCTCCAGTTGAGGCAGGAACCTCAGGGTTCCTCTGACTTCAGACTCCGATCGCAGGGTCCCTGCAGACTTGGGACAGGAGAGTCAGGCCTCGTCTTGTGTTGAGGCATGGAACTCCGCTTGCCTCTCGAGGTGTTCCCGGGGAGACAGGCCACTTGTCGAGCGGTATTTGGAACCTGGGGGTTTTTCCCGACGATGCACGGGCGAGTCACTACCCCTTCGTGTTGACTTCATT
>NW_011496857.1:0-537 GCF_000754665.1 Bison bison bison | reverse complement strand
GGCCATCAGCCTACTGTTCTCCCCCGGAACAATCTGGGCCATCAGCCCTATTGTTCTTCCAATGTTCGGACGCTAGGACCCCACTCGAGGTGCCGCGGACCCCCCTGTAGGATAGACAGGCGAGAGGAGTGGGAAGTGTTGAAAGTGTTAAAGAGTTAGAGTTGAAAAAAATGGTTTCTGAAGTTAAAAGGCCAAAGAAAAGCCTGATCTTTTGATAGCTTAAAGCAAAATCTTTTACTATACTTAATTTTCTGACATGGATAACACTGAAACTAAGAATGGCAACTCTTTATACAAGTAATCTTGAAACTGTTAAAGAAGCTACTGTTAATTTAGATACTTGGGTGAAGGTGAAAAAAACAACTGAACACTTATCCTATAAATATGATTAAAAATGTTCTGGATCCTCATCATGAGGCTGTGGGATGACCTATGGGAGAGGCTATAGCGGTGGATGGTAGTGGGTCTCCACCTTCTGCGCAGATCATATTTTCTGCCGTTGACAAGGAAGAGGAGGGACACTGTGCTCTACCTCCT
>NW_011496856.1:0-516 GCF_000754665.1 Bison bison bison | reverse complement strand
GGTTATAGACTAAGTGTTTAATCTTAGTTAATCAGTGCTTTTAATTCTCTTCTGGAGCAAGACATCTAGTGGAAGGCCTTTCCAGGGATATTTGGCAGCCCAGTACTGCCTGGCCACTGGGTCTGTCTCTGATTTGCTTGACCTTTGTCCCTCAGGAGTGCAAAATGGCTGCACTAGCGCCGGCCATTATCACCATGCTTCACATCATCCTTTCAAGCAGGAAGGAGTAGGGGCAGGCGTAGGAGTAGGAATAGTAGCCTTCCTAATGTAAGGCTTTTTTTAATTCAAATGTAAAACTCTTTCCCATGTCCATACTTAGCTGCAAACGAGGCTGTGAAAGGAGGTTTCTGGCAACGGGACAAAAGACCTGCACTCATTGTGAGTCATTGTCTTGGGAAGGTACATTGCTGAATGGAACCAAGTTCAAGTTCTGTTTACCAAGCTGTCAGACTGAGACTGGCTGTTGCATCCTCCTGAGCCTCGGAGAGGACCCTGTGAGGCCACTTTGTCAGGGGC
>NW_011496855.1:0-512 GCF_000754665.1 Bison bison bison | reverse complement strand
TGAATGTAAAGAGACAGGTCTGTGTTCAATTAGGATAGCAGGAGAGGAAAGGGATTTGAAGTCATGTGTTTTGAAGGAAAAACAGAAGTAATGAAAGATGTTTCACCAAGTGAAGGAATACTGAAGGTGAGGTCAAACTGCCTGTCTCTACATATTTGAGGGTCTCTTGTATGGGGACTGGAGACTTTTGTTTGTTGTTTTTTACCTGAATGTTCTGACTACAGGGAAATAGATTTCTATACACCACAAAGCTTTCCAGACTATTCAAGTTCAACACTTATTTGGACTAGATGGTATTGATAAGAGTGGTATGCTGTCAAGGAGATTCTAGAAACTTCTGAACAATATGCCTTTCTTTCAACTTGTGTTAATAATTGTAACCTATAACCCTGTGATTGCACAGATGATTTATATGCATTGTCCTCCCTGATTTCTGCTTCTTAATCTCTCTGCCCCAGTTTTGATCATCTCTTGTTTTTGTAACTCATTCTTAACATTTTATTTGCATGATG
>NW_011496854.1:0-521 GCF_000754665.1 Bison bison bison | reverse complement strand
GCCATTTGGTGTGCGATGAGTGGCGCTGATGCCCTAGCAATGGTCCTCACATCTTGAAAAGTGCAGCAAGAATCCTTGTAACAACTACTCTGAAAATGGGATTTTCACAATCTTATTGTCAAGAAATACTCGAAAGGTATTAAAAGTAACTATAAAATATAATTATGATATGATATAAGATAGTATTGTTTCTGTTTAGTAACTAAGTCATGTCTGAATCTTTTGCGACCCCGTGGACTGTAAACCCACCAGGCTCCTCTGTCCATGTGATTTCCCAAGCAAGAATACTGGAGCCAGTTGCCATTTCCTTCTTCAAGGGATCTTCCTGACCCAGGGATTGACCCCCTGTCTCCTGCTTGGCAGATGTATTCTTTTCCACTGAGTCACCAGTGATGGGCATATAAGATAGTATAGCATAAAATAATGTAGCACAATGTCGTATAGTAATTATATGATATTAATATTAAAAAGGAACTAACTGTAAAATGAGGTATCACACATGGTACTAGGATAAGAAAACG
>NW_011496853.1:0-519 GCF_000754665.1 Bison bison bison | reverse complement strand
GTCCCGTGAACTGGGAACTAGTCAATATGAAATATCTAGTAGTTTGTTTTTGCTCCTCTACTGTAGACATGTCTAAGAGTCATCAACATGAAGCACAAAATGTTCATAGTGCCTCGGTTTAGTTCTAAGGTAAAAATTACTATATCGTTATATCTGTCACAAGCTTGTCAACAAGAAAGTACCTCGAAAGAACAGGAACAAAATGAAAAATTAAATGTGATATGAGCTTTTAGATAAACTATGAACACTAATTACACTCGAAAATATCTGCCTATGAGAGTCTTGATTGAAGGCAGTGGAGAAGGGGACGACAGAGGCTAAGATGGTTGGATGGCATCACTGATTCGATGGACATGAGTTTGAGCAAGCCCCTGGAGTTGGTGATGGACACGGAAGCCCAGCGTCCTGCAGGCCACGGGGTCCCAAAGAGTCAGACACGACTGAGCCACTGAACTGAACTGAACATACAATCGTTTCTCCAGGTGTTTTGGTTACCCGAGTTTCTATCCTGTGCTAAAC
>NW_011496852.1:0-523 GCF_000754665.1 Bison bison bison | reverse complement strand
CTCCCCATGTGATCACATAGGCAGGCTCCCCCTGCATTGCCGCAAGCCTTATCATCACCTTTGCGAACGTCCTCCTTTGCCTCTGAATATCTTGGTCTAGCAAAGACGGCAAAGTCCCAGGAAGCGTGAAACAGAAGGAGCCAGCTTCAGGTTTCAGTAGTACCTCACACCTGCTCAGAACAGTAGAGGATGCTAACGGGATGCTAAGAGGTGCTGCAATCATCATCTATTTTCCTGAACGTGATAAGGCTGAATAAATGCTCTGCAAATTGCACATACTTGTTAAAGCTTGAGCACTAACTCCATAAAGCAAAACTATAGAATGCCAAGGCTAAAGAGACCTTGGTATTAACCACTTTTTTGTAGAGATGAGAACACTGAGACTCAGAGAGGGAAATAAGCAGGAACATGAATATAAACAATAAATTCACAAGTGTGCCCTGGACTATAGCGAAAACATTCCCTAATAGATGAACGGGGGTGCCTATTTAAAGTGTTAGCTTTTCTGTGCTTGCCTAAGAAA
>NW_011496851.1:0-579 GCF_000754665.1 Bison bison bison | reverse complement strand
ACACCATTCATTTGTCAGTCTTTTTTCCTTTTTTTACCCTTGAAAAAGGCTGTAGTATTCCATATCTCTCACCCAAATTTGTTTGCTGAAGTGACCCAAAATCTATTTTTGGGATTCGTTTTGAAGTGTTATCTTTGTGTCCCAAAGCAGGCCCTTCTGAAACTGATGATGTTGATGACAAACTCCCCCTTTCGAAGTCTTTGCAAGGTATAACTTTTTCACTTCCATTTTCCCACATGATGTTCTTATGTAATGTTTCTTTATACTGGACAGACTGTGTTTTTGTATTTATATCTGTATTATTACTTTTCTAAATGGAAAAGGAAATGTATTGGTCCTTTTTTTTTTTTTGAAACATAAATGAACTTCACAAGCAACAATTTTTGAAAACCAATTTCCCTTTTGTGAATCTAGTAATGAATCTCGAAATGGGTACATGACACACTTTCATATTTAAGGTAAAGTACACATTTATACCTTATATCAGAATAGTCAGAAATAAGGCTTATATTGTATAGTTAGTAATGTAAATATCAGTAAGGTCATGTTGATACTTAATGTTTAGAAAGATTGTAAGAT
>NW_011496850.1:0-527 GCF_000754665.1 Bison bison bison | reverse complement strand
TGGAAATACCAGACCACCTGATCTGCCTCTTGAGAAATCTGTATGCAGGTCAGGAAGTAACAGTTAGAACTGGACAGGGAACAACAGACTGGTTCCAAATAGAAAAGAGTACGTCAAGGCTGTATATTGTCACCCTGCTTATTTAACTTATATGCAGAGTACATCATGAGAGACGCTGGACTGGAAGAAACACAAGCTGGAATCAAGATTGCCAGGAGAAATATCAATAACCTCAGATATGCTGATGACACCACCCTTATGGCAGAAAGTGAAGAGGAACTACAAAGCCTCTTGATGAAAGTGAAAGTGGAGAGTGAAAAAGTTGGCTTAAAGCTCAACATTCAGAAAACGAAGATCATGGCATCCGGTCCCATCACTTCATGGGAAATAGATGGGGAAATACTGGAAACAGTGTCAGACTTTATTTTTCTGGGCTCCAGAATCCCTGCAGATGGTGACTGCAGCCATGAAATTAAAAGACACTTACTCCTTGGAAGGAAAGTTATGACCAACCTAGATAGCATATT
>NW_011496849.1:0-576 GCF_000754665.1 Bison bison bison | reverse complement strand
AATACAACACAATTTCAGCTCCTGTTCTTTAGCAATTTGGTCTCAAAGAGACCAGGTCATTTGGTTGATGGAAAACACGAGACAGATTTACCTATCAAATGACTGCTTTGCTTCTTTTGTTTTGTTACTTTTTAGGTCTTATATTGGGTTGACCAAAAAGTTCCCTCGGATTTTTCTGCATGATGTTCTGGAAAACCCAAATGAGCTTTTGTCCAACCCAATAGTTTTACTTTGTTTCTCTTTTCCTCATTTTAATATTGTTGACCCTTTCATACATTCTTGAGTTGAATATACATTTCTTTATTTTTATTCTTTCTGTGTCTTGTAAGTAACTAAGGGAGCAAGCTTTCTCTCCTTAGAGCTTTACTCTTGGTTGGAAGTGTGGAGTATCCTTATCTCTGAAATATATCTTTTTATTTCATTATGTTTGACAAATGTATTTCTTTCTTCAGAGTTTCCATATTCTCTCTGTGTGTTTAAGATTTCCAACATTTGCTGTATTTGTTTCTCTTTGTTCCTTTGATATTTATTTATTCCATAGTAGACTTCATTTTCTTTAGGAGGATCTCTTTCTTT
>NW_011496848.1:0-528 GCF_000754665.1 Bison bison bison | reverse complement strand
CCCCATAATTAGGACACAAACTTCAAGATTTAAAGAGCCCATTGAGTGCCTAACACAAATATTGATACATGAAAAGGAGCTCATACCACAACATTTCAGGGACATTTCAGAACCTGTGGGACGAAGTGAAAATCCAGAGGGAAAAACGGGTTATTTACAAAAGATGAGACACGAGAATGCCGTTAAAATACAACCACTGCAGACTAGAGGCAATGGAGCAAGGGCTTCCTAAATTTGGTGGAAAATTATTTCCAATTTAGTAGTCTATATCATGAAGGTAGAATAAGGATATTTCGACCTAAGGTTTTTTTTAATTAACGGTCCATGTCCCTTTTCCAGAAAGTTGTAAGAGGATGTTGTACATCTAAGTGATAGGAAGCCTTGGGAGAGATATCTCCAGGAGTATGAAACTGATAAAATACCTGGAACCTGGTCATAAGAGGAGGAGATGTAAGCATTTGGTGGAGTTTGGATTTAATTAGATATAAGTACATAGAAAATAGAAAGAAAAGGAAAAAAGGACGAAAA
>NW_011496847.1:0-562 GCF_000754665.1 Bison bison bison | reverse complement strand
GCATTGAAACATGTAAAATATCATGTATGAAACGAGATGCCAGTCCAGGTTTGATGCACGATACTGGATGCTTGGGGCTAGTGCACTGGGAGGACCCAGAGGGATGGTATGGGGAGGGAGGAGGGAGGAGGGTTCAGGATGGGGAACACATGTATACCTGTGGTGGATTCATTTTGATATTTGGCAAAACTAATACAATTATGTAAAGTTTAAAAATAAAATAAAATAAAAATAAAAAAAATAAAATAGATAACCAACAAAGACCTACAGTAGAAAGATAAAAATAAAGCAAAAAGTTAAAATGAATAGGTGAAGTGCATTCAGCTTTAAATATTTTTAAAATATCCATATACTTAGACATTGCAATCAAACCACGAAAAACACATTGAAGTAAATTCTGGAAATAAACAATGTTTGTGAAAGAATGGAATACAACTAATGAAATACAACAGTGAAAGAATGGAATACAACTAAAATTCCCAATGACAAAAGAATATTTAAGAGTGTCATGTTTAGCCATATTATAAAGCCCAAAAGAATAAAACATTGAATTAGCAAAAAA
>NW_011496846.1:0-513 GCF_000754665.1 Bison bison bison | reverse complement strand
AGACACAAGCAGGTTGTTGGCTATAGCCAAGAATAAGGTGTTGCAAAAGAAAACCTGTGTGGAATACAAATGACTGAGTAGAAACATGCAAAAGGAGAATAAACAGTTGGGTGTCCAGGGATTTGTGATCTGTGCAGTGATGTCTGGAAATATCTGGGAGCTCAATAATCACAGTAAAGTGCTTTTCTCTATCCTGCCAACTCTAAAATAAAACTTAGAAAATGGGAAAAAGGAAGGGAGGGAAGGAGGAGAGGAAGGAAAGAAAAGGAAAGAAGAGGAAAACCAGCTTTTGTCTGTTTGTTTCCAACTCGTAAATGGAAATGTCACAGTATCCATTCAGAATCATTACACAAAACCTCAACCAGAAGTTTGGAACCACAGCTCTTCTAATTATGATGATGAACCTATTAGCAGGGCAGCAATAGAGATGCAGTGTATGGGATGAATTGGGAGACTGGGATTGATGTATGTGCACTCCTGGAGGTAAAACAGACAGCTAGTGGGAGGGAAGTT
>NW_011496845.1:0-583 GCF_000754665.1 Bison bison bison | reverse complement strand
CTCTATTCCCTGAAACTTATTACATGCCTTCTAGCTCATCGTAGGTGCTCAGTATTTACTTAGTGTGTGAAAGACAGAAAAGCTCTTGGAAGCCTCAAGGGGTCACTTGGCTCGGCACTTTTGATCTCTTTGTATATTTGGCGATTCAATTCTTTCCTTTCCTGGGTTGATGGGTACACTATATTCGAGGCACAACCTAAGGCATGAAGACATATCCATACATAGAGGGTCTTGCTTTCAAGGAACTCGTACAGCAGATTTCTACAAGTTAGGGCTTTTCAAATGCTCTAGAAGAATGTGAACGTTCAGTAGGCTCCATTTCCATTTCAAAGAAAGATCGTTTGACTTCCATAGCAAAGGTGGAGACCTTCCAATGTTGAGTCCAATACTTATACCTTGACCATTTCAGGCAAGTCTTCGTGGTTCCTTCTGGAGGTGTGTGGGACTCTTCGCAGAAATGTGAAGATCTTCCATCGTCCTCAGACTTTGGTGTCATTTGCAATCATACAGAAAGCTTCCAGGTCTAGGTTCCAGACCACCAGCACACACAGTCAGTAGCCAACGGAGTGGATTCCAGGAATAC
>NW_011496844.1:0-500 GCF_000754665.1 Bison bison bison | reverse complement strand
AGCCCCAACTGATCCAGGGTATCGAAGGAGAGATGGCCTAGGCGATATTTATATGCTAAATCCGAGATGTCAAGAATAATAGTATGAGGAGAGCTCAGTAGGAAAATTCGGTGGAGAAAAGAGACTGAGTAGCTTGGTTTACGCGGAAGACCAATCAAACTTCAAGACAAGAAGTTTGCACCACTTGCGTAGGCCGCAGGCGCCCTCTCGAATAGCGAAAGGTGCCTCACCCTAGACACCTTCTCGAGTGGGTCTTAGCAGCCCAGGCATAATTAGTAAGCATGGTGGGTTCCGCGCTCCAGATGGAGACTCAGCTGGAAGTTAAAGGGAAGAATGACAAGGAACTTTATAAATTGGAGCTGTAAGTTAACACTTTGACAGAGAGAGCGAGATGGTGGTGGGGGACAGCCCCCAGTGAAATCAGAGGTGAGAGCACAAAGCAATACAGTAGGCAGACTCTGGTTTTAATGGGTGGGGAGATGCTCGAGAATATCCGGGTC
>NW_011496843.1:0-556 GCF_000754665.1 Bison bison bison | reverse complement strand
TAGTCTCTTATGTATCCTTTGTATTTCTTGTGTTGTCTGTTGTGTATCTCTTCCATTTTCGATTTCTTAATTTTGTTTGATTTGATTTTTCTCCCTTTGTTTCTTGATGAGTCTGGCTAATGGTTTGTCAATTTTATTTATCCTTTCAAAGAACCTAGCTTTTGGTTTTGTTGATTTTTGCTATGGTCTCTTTTGTTTCTTTTGCATTTATTTCTGCTCTAATTTTTAAGATTTCTTTCCTTCTACTAACCCTGGGGTTCTTCATTTCTTCCTTTTCTAGTTGCTTTAGGTGTAGAGTTAGGTTATTTATTTGACTTTTTTCTTGTTTCTTGAGGTGTGCCTGTATTGCTATGAACTTTCCCCTTAGGACTGCTTTTACCGTGTCCCACAGGTTTTGGGTTGTTGTGTTTTCATTTTCATTCGTTTCTATGCAAATTTTGATTTCTTTTTTGATTTCTTCTGTGATTTGTTGGTTATTCAGCAGCGTGTTGTTCAGCCTCCATATGTTGGAATTTTTAATAGCTTTTCTCCTGTAATTGAGATCTAATCTTACTGC
>NW_011496842.1:0-530 GCF_000754665.1 Bison bison bison | reverse complement strand
TGACTATCCATTCTTCATCAAATCTAGTGTGAAAACACTCAGGTTTCACTGTTTCTTCAGATCTTGGTTTTCTTATGAAGGCTCCCATGTTGCTTAAGACTTATGTTAATAAATTTATATGCTTTCTCCTATTACTCTGTCTTGGTCAATTTGATTTTCAGAGTTAGCCAAGGAATACAAAAAAGGTGTTGTAAAAAAAAATTACCCCGAAATTTCTAAGAAATTACGATGAAATATGTCATGAAGCTTTTCTTCTTTGTTTTCTTCTAAGACTTTTCTAGATTGAGGTCTTGCATTTAGATCTTTGATCCATTTTCAGTTCTTTTTGTCTACAGTGTAAGGTAAGGGTACAATTTGTTCTTTTGCATGTGGATATCTAGTTTTTCCACAACTGTTTGTCCAAAGGGTTCCCCCGCCTCCATTGAATGGTCTTAGCTTCCTTATCAGGAATCATTTGGCTGTGATTGTGAGGGTTCATTTCTGGGCTCTCTGTTCTATTCCATTGTTCTGTCTGTATTTATACACATACC
>NW_011496841.1:0-507 GCF_000754665.1 Bison bison bison | reverse complement strand
TACCGTATGTATTTGATACTATTACTAGTAGGGATAGACCTGGGCTGCTTCACAGGCTAGCGAAAACTAGTAGGATAATGGGTATTATGCTAGCTAATGTAAATGTGAATTGAGGATTGTTAGAGCTGCTATAACGAATAGGGATAATATTATTCCTTCTAAGCATAGAAGGGAAGATATTAGGTGGGATCGATATATTAGTAGTCCTACAAGAGATACTGCGAATGCTATTATAATATTTATGTGTACTATAGACATTTGGTAATTATGAATTAAATCACAATCTAATGAGTCGAAATCATTTATTTTATTTTAAACTAAGTACCATATTCGGTTCATTCCAGTCCTTTTTGAGTTCATTCGTAGGCTAGACTTACAGCTAGCAGGATAATTAGGAAGAGGGCTATGGTAAGCATTGTGTTTAGGTTTGTTGTTTGTGAGGCTATGGGTATGGTAAGGGAGTGCAATTTCAGGTCAAATAAGAGGAATGTGATGGCTACTAGAAAG
>NW_011496840.1:0-505 GCF_000754665.1 Bison bison bison | reverse complement strand
CACCAGACAAATTCCAACAGGGGGTATTCTATAAAAACACTTGACACGCACTCTCAAAATAGCCAAGGTCACCAAAAACAAAGAAATTCTGCTAAGAGGAGCCTGACAAAACACGAAACTAAATGTAATGTGGCATCTTGGTGGGATCCTGGAACAGAAGAGAAGTATTAATAAAAACTATGGAAACCTGAATGAAGTGTGGACTTTAAATAATAAAAAATGTATCAATGTGGGTTTAATAATTAAAACAAATGTTCCATATGATACAAGATGTTAACAATGAGGAACTACCAATATATGGAGGCTTTCTACTTTTTCAATTTTTCTGTAAATCTAAAACTCTAAAAAAAATAAATAAAACCTATTTAAAAAATTTACATGGCAGTCACTTTCAGAAAAAATACCAATTAAGGTCTCAGACCAGAATTTTCTAATTCCCCACACATAAAATTTTAACTTAAGGAAACAACTAGACCCACTAAGCAGTTTCTTTCAGCATCAAGAT
>NW_011496839.1:0-540 GCF_000754665.1 Bison bison bison | reverse complement strand
CGTGCGAGTGTCTGTGTGTCTGTCTGTGTGCCTGCCTGTGGCTCGTCTGCTCTCTCAGGAAGGTCGAGGGCTTGGGCGTGGGGGGCAAAGGGGGGGGCCTCGGTAGTGCGAAGGGAGGGGGCTGAGGCGCTCCGGTCGACCGCGCTCCCTGGGCTTCTGGTGGGTTTGGGGCACCGGGACAGGTGCCGGGCAAGTTGGGCGCTCAAGTTTCGCTGCGTCTAGGCCCGCAGGAGGTTCAGAGGCCCCTGGGCCGCGGGGGTTGGGAGGCGGCGGGCGCCGAAGACCGACACCTCAGGGGCCGCGCGGGCCTGAACAGCGAATGGGATCGGGGGAGGCCCGGCTCAGCGAGCGCGGCCGGGTCTGGAGTGGCCGCGGGTGGGAGGGCGCCGAGACCTCCGCACCCCTCAGCCCAGCCCCCAGGCCCTGCGCGCACGCACGCACGCACGCCCTCCCGGTCAATGGGGGGTCCTGGAAGCCCCTCGGGCCCCCGGGCCCGGCCAGGCGCTTGCTGGTCTGGTGTTGGCGGTGTTCGGGGGGTGG
>NW_011496838.1:0-510 GCF_000754665.1 Bison bison bison | reverse complement strand
AATGAATCCACTAGACACGTGCATTTAGGTTTTGTCTCAGCTTACTTAAAGCGACAGTGGCTACACCTCTCGGCCTGTGTTGATCCTCTGCTCTCCCTTTGTAGACAGAGGATAAGAACGCCAGTTGCAGGAGCGCCTGGAGCTGGTAGAGAAGCTGCAGCAGAGACTGCGAGGGCAGAGACGCTGCCCGAGGTGGAGGCGGAGCAGGCGCAGAGGGTGGCCTCGCTCTCCAAGGTGCTGCTCTGGGTCCCTGGGGGGCGGGCACAGGGAGGGCCTGTTCCCCTGCTCTCCCACCGCGCCCCTGCCCGTGCTGCTCAGTCCACACAGGAGCGCAGACATGGGGGTCGTGCTGCCCGTCTGAGATGGGAGCACTCCCTGAGTGTCAGGCACGCCCCACTTCTGCGTCATCCCTACGTTAATTTCCCTCCAGTTTTGTCCCGAGTTCTGTGTGTCCCTAGGACGCTTCAGCTCCGAGTCACTGCTGCTCAGAGTTCAGTCAGCCACTCAAAG
>NW_011496837.1:0-513 GCF_000754665.1 Bison bison bison | reverse complement strand
CTGTCTTTGTTCTGATTTGTAATCTTATGTAGACTGTGTATTAAACTTTGGGCAACAGACTGAGCATTCACCAAGTCTAGGGGGTCGTTAAAGCTCATCGCAGTAGATAAAAGACCCAAGGTGTTCTTTATACCTTTTTCCACCTTAAGTGTTTGTGCTTAAGTCCTTAAGGGCCTCAGGAACCCCCAAGAGGCAGAAGGTGGTCTAGAGATGAAGTGATTACTCTGAAAGGCTGAAGTGGGACAGAAAGGGTTTGGCAGATCTTTATAGAGGGATGAAGGAGGCAGGAGTGTTGAAGTGGCACATATAAGTCAAAGGATAAAGGGAACTGAAAGGAAGTTTGAAGCTCATGAGGAGAAACACCGTGCCCCTGAATCACCACTCCCCAGAATCAGACACACAGAGGTGTCAGCAGTGGAAAAGTTATATAATGGCCTCCCTCAGCATCCACTCGCCCATGTTGATGGGCACAGTGGTACATTGTGATGTCTAAGCCCCCCAAGATGCTATTGG
>NW_011496836.1:0-524 GCF_000754665.1 Bison bison bison | reverse complement strand
CACATATTAATACAAATTAACAAAGAATCAAAACACAAAGAACAAATATTAAAAGCAAGACAAGGGAAAAACAACAAATAACACACAAGGGAATTCCCATAAGGATAACAGCTGATCTTTCAATAGAAACTCTTCAAGCCAGGAGGGAATGGCAAGACATACTTAAAATGATGAAAGAAAATAACCTACAGCCCAGATTATTGTACCCAGCAAGGATTTCATTCAAGTATGAAGGAGAAATCAAAAGCTTCTCAGACAAGCAAAAGCTGAGAGAATTCTGCACCACCAAACCAGCTCTCCAACAAATACTAAAGGATATTCTCTAGACAGGAAACACAAAAATGGTGTATAAATTCGAACCCCAAACAATAAAGTAAATGGCAACAGGATCATACTTATCAGTAATTACCTTAAACGTAAATGGGTTGAATGCCCCAACCAAAAGACAAAGACTGGCTGAATGGATACAAAAACAAGACCCCTACATATGTTGTCTACAAGAGACCCACCTCAAAACAGGGGAC
>NW_011496835.1:0-522 GCF_000754665.1 Bison bison bison | reverse complement strand
GATCCCAATCACTTACTCATCTCATGGCGAAAGGACTTTCTTTTTTTTAAGTTTGTAGTGCTGCCAGCATGGAAAGTGAGGACCAGCTGAAGTGACTTATAATCATTTGCAGATATTTTGTAGACACTGGTATGCTTTTTTGGCCAAAGAACATCAGAGGAAGCTTGGTAGCTAAGACTTAGAAGGGGCCCTCTTGAGTTTACTACTCCACCCCTTACCCCTGTAGTTAAAAGAGAAAGGCTCTAACCTGGGAAAGGTCAAATGCCCTGAACAAAATCACACATCTATCTGGTACCAATATCAAGGCTGGAATCCAGATTTCTTGGCTTCCAATCATGTCTTATTTCCACTCCACCATGAATTCTTTCTGATAATTATGAGTGAAATATAGTAAAGATTTCATATTCTGGTAAAATGCTTTCTAAGACCTTCTCAAATTCAGGAATAGCTCTAAGCATATATTTTGTTCTTTCAAATACAATCGAGTATAACTGGAAAACGCCAGTGATACCTTTGGGTTTT
>NW_011496834.1:0-505 GCF_000754665.1 Bison bison bison | reverse complement strand
TCAATCCAAGAAGAAGATATAACAATTATAAATATATATGCACCCAACACGGGAGCACCGCAGTATGTAAGACAAATAGCTAACAAGTATGAAAGGAAGAAATTAACAATAACACAATAATAGTGGGAGACTTTAATACCCCACTCACACCTATGGATAGATCAACTAAACAGAAAATTAACAAGGAAACACAAACTTTAAACGATACAATAGACCAGTTAGACCTAATTGATAGCTATAGGACATTTCATCCCAAAACAATGAATTTCACCTTTTTCTCAAGCGCACATGGAACCTTCTCCAGGATAGATCACATCCTGGGCCATAAAGCTAGCCTTGGTAAATTCAAAAAAATAGAAATCATTCCAAGCATCTTTTCTGACCACAATGCAGTAAGATTAGATCTCAATTACAGGAGAAAAACTATTAAAAATTCCAACATATGGAGGCTGAACAACACGCTGCTGAATAACCAACAAATCACAGAAGAAATCAAAAAAGAAAT
>NW_011496833.1:0-502 GCF_000754665.1 Bison bison bison | reverse complement strand
TTCAGATAACACATAGTCCTTCAATACTTGGACTTAGGAGTCCAGATACTCTGTCTCTCCCATTCCCTACTACTCTAAAGTTGAATGTGTGATTTTAAAAAAATTAGTGACTAAATACTCTCATTTTCTTAATTTGGAAAATTTAGAGTAGGTTAGGATTTAAAGTTCTCTTTTGAAGAAGAACACTTTAAAAGAAAAAATAATCAATGTTCATGCTCATTATCCTGAGCAAGTAGAAAAAAAATACATGAGGAAAATGCCCATTCTAACAAGAGATAAAAATTACCAAAAATATCTTATTTACAAAATCCCAAGTTGAAAGGTTACTGGTAAGTCACAATTAATGACACTAATTCTTCAGAACAGAATAATGTTAACATCATAGTTCTTAAGAAAACTCAGATACTAGTAATTGTAAACAAAAATAATCTAATAGCTACAAAACCTGGTTCTAAAAGATCTTTTTTTGGCAATAGTATTTAAAGAGAGTAATAAACAGGCT
>NW_011496832.1:0-583 GCF_000754665.1 Bison bison bison | reverse complement strand
CTTTCCTTCGCAAACTCGAATGGAAGACTGGACTTCCCTGGGCCAACACAGAGGCATCCCGAATTCCCCCGTCGTAACTCGAGAATCCCGCCGCAACTCGAGAAAACCACGTGTTCCCCCGTCATCGCAAGATGAAGCCCTTTCCCGCTACAGCGTCTCAGGAGAAGTCCCACGTTAGGAACTGGAGGTCGAAACGGTACTTGGCACCCTTGATGCGCCCCCACAAAGTTCCCCGGCATCCCGGTCTCCCTGGAGAGGAACACCGAGGTTTTCCGGCACCACTTCCTCTGAGCCCCTTCTACCCTCCTGATCTCCACAGGAGGGTCGACTCCCCTGCTTTGTCTGGAAGGGGTTCCCGACCTTCCGGTCGCACCTCAGGATGAGGCCGGTCTCACGACGACATTCCAGACGTGGCCTCGTGGGTGCTTCCACATTGCGAAGCACCCCGATTTCCCGGTCCCCTCTTGGTAAGAACCCGATGCCCGGACACCTCTCCGAACTCCACCCTGTGAATGAAGTCAACACGAAGGGGGCAGTGACTCGACCGTGCATCGTCCGGAAAAGACCCCCAGGTTCCAAATAC
>NW_011496831.1:0-510 GCF_000754665.1 Bison bison bison | reverse complement strand
CATTCCTATACACTAATAATAGAGAAAACAAGAAAGAGAAATTAAGGAAACAATTCCATTCACCATTGCAACGAAGAGAATAAAATACTTAGGAATATATCTACCTAAAGAAACTAAAGACCTATATATAGAAAACTATAAAACACTGGTGAAAGAAATCAAAGAGGACACTAATAGATGGAGAAATATACCATGTTCATGGATTGGAAGAATCAATATAGTGAAAATGAGTATACTACCCAAAGCAATTTATAGATTCAATGCAATCCCTATCAAGCTACCAACGGTATTCTTCACAGAGCTAGAACAAATAATTTCACAATTTGTATGGAAATACAAAAAACCTCGAATAGCCAAAGCGATCTTGAGAAAGAAAAATGGAACTGGAGGAATCAACCTACCTGACTTCAGGCTCTACTACAAAGCCACAGTTATCAAGACAGTATGGTACTGGCACAAAGACAGAAATATAGATCAATGGAACAAAATAGAAAGCCCAGAGATAAATCC
>NW_011496830.1:0-503 GCF_000754665.1 Bison bison bison | reverse complement strand
GCTTGGGGGCTGGTGCACTGGGAGTGACCCAGAGGGATGGTATTGGGAGGGCAGGTGGGAGGGGATTCAGGATGGGAAACATGTGTATACCCATGGCGGATGCATGTTGATGTATGGCAAAACCAATACAATATTGTAAAGTAAAATAAATAAATAATAATAATAACAATTATAATAAAAGAAAGAAAGAAAGAAGTAAAAGCTCGAGGACACATACTTCCTGCTTTTGAAACACAACTGTTCAAACAATATGGCACTGGGATTCCACGAGTAATGCAGGTCCTGGAACAAAACAGAGCACTCAGAAATACAGTTTTTCAAAACCACCCAACTAACACTTATGAAGGGAACCAAGATCACAGTGTAGAAAACACATCCTCTCCAATAGACAGGACTGGAAAAACAATACTTAACATAAAAGTAGACCCCCCTTTCTTACACTAGAATCTACCTAAAATTACCCTGAAATAGATCAGAGATTTAAACACAGAGCTGAAACTATA
>NW_011496829.1:0-540 GCF_000754665.1 Bison bison bison | reverse complement strand
CAGAGAGACGGAGAACGGGAGACGGACAGGGGACAGGGGGATGGCATCCGTCCGAGATAGACACACTGGCACAGACCGTGACACACCTCAGAGAGAGGCCGTGCGGCAGAAGCAGCTTCCCGTAACGGAGGGGGCGGTCAGCCTTGGGCCGGCGGGCCCCGGCCGGACGCAGTGCCCTGGGGCTGGCAATCACCCGTGGGGACCCCCGGACTTCCTCGCATCCGAGGTCTCAAAGGTCCCCTTCGGCTTGGCCACCTACGGCGAGACCCAGCCCCCGCCCCCAGGCCAGAGGGTGAGTGCGGGAGAGTGTGTGTGTGAGTGTGTCGGTGGGCGACGGTGGGGTCTGGTCGACTGGGGGCCGGGGGGAACCCAGAATGGAGGGGACAGGGTGTGGCGGCCGGGGGTTTGGAAGTCTGTGTGGTCCTCTTGCTGTCTGTCTCTCTCTCTCCCTCTTTCTCCGTCTCCCTTACCTGTGGTCTCCGGCTCTTGACCTTTCTCGGCGGCGGTGGGGCGGGGTGTGTGTGTGTGCGTGACTGTTTT
>NW_011496828.1:0-502 GCF_000754665.1 Bison bison bison | reverse complement strand
GTGAAAAAGGAAAGAAAGAAGTAAGGAGGAGGCAAGAAAGGAAAGGCAGAAAGAAAGTAACAAAGACCAAAGATTTCACAGATTGGGCACACTAAGAAGACAGATAACCAAATTAATCAAGAAGTCTAAACTGGATCCTAGACTGCAAAAAGGACTGATCCAGTCTAGTTGAACAACTGATAAAATTCAAATATTGTCTATAATAACTACTTTCTCAGTGTTAGTTTCCTGATTTTAATCATTGTAATATATAAGATATTCACATTAGTAGAAGCTGGTTGAAGGTATGTCAGACTTTTGTATTATTTTTCCAGTTTCTATAAGTTCTAAATTCTTTCAAAATAAGAAGTGAAATACATACATATCCAAAATCCCAAAATGGTCTTATTGCTGTTGTTTCATCATTGCGTCATGTCCAACTCTTTGTGAGCCCATAGACTGTAGCCCACCAGGCTCCTCTGCCCATGCAGTTTCCCAGGCTGGAGAATACTGGAGTGGGTTG
>NW_011496827.1:0-506 GCF_000754665.1 Bison bison bison | reverse complement strand
TTAATCTAAAGCAATTAGAGTAAGCAGGCAAGCTTTTGTTACTTGTTTTTAGCTGAACGCTGTGAACAGAAAGTTTTTTTGAAATCCTTGGCTAAATCAAAACCTGCAAAGTGAGGACTTCTAACCTTCAAGAAAAAAAAGCTGAGCGTGAGACAAAAAGGTATTTGTTTTTATACTTAACTTGGTAGGAAAAGGAAAGAAAATAAGATGTCAGTTCAGCTGGGTCCCAATTCCAGCCCTGGGAAGCCCAAAGCCCACCCCTCTTGGTTTTATTTTTTAAGAATAGCATTTTTCCCTCCCTTGGCCAAGTTCAGTGTGTAGGATCTTAGTTCCTTTACCAAGGATCAAACCTTCACCCCCTGAAAGCGTGAAGTCTTAACCACTGGATTGCCAGGGAAGTTCTACCCTCCCCACCTTGGTTTTTGTAAATAGTCCTGAAGGGCTTTCTTGGTTTCTAGACTACTGAGATCTTGCTTCCGTGTGTAAAGAGATGGAAGTCAGGCTTT
>NW_011496826.1:0-532 GCF_000754665.1 Bison bison bison | reverse complement strand
AAGCCCTTTCCCGCTACAGCGTCTCAGGAGAAGTCCCACGTTAGGAATTGGAGGTCGAAACGGTACTTGGCACCCTTGACTGCGCCCCACCAAAGTTCCCCGGCATCCCGGTCTCCCTGGAGAGGAACACCGAGGTTTTCCGGCACCACTTCCTCTGAGCCCCTTCTACCCTCCTGATCTCGACAGGAGGGTCGACTCCCCTGCTTTGTCTGGAAGGGGTTCCCGACCTTCCGGTCGCACCTCAGGATGAGGCCGGTCTCACGACGACATTCCAGACGTGGCCTCGTGGGTGCTTCCACATTGCGAAGCACCCCGATTTCCCGGTCCCCTCTTGGTAAGAACCCGATGCCCGGACACCTCTCCGAACTCCACCCTGTGAATGAAGTCAACACGAAGGGGCAGTGACTCGCCCGTGCATCGTCCGGAAAAGACCCCCAGGTTCCAAATACCGCTCGACAAGTGGCCTCTCTCCCCGGGGACACCTCGAGAGGCAAGCGGAGTTCCATGCCTCAACCCAAGACGAGGCCTGACT
>NW_011496825.1:0-516 GCF_000754665.1 Bison bison bison | reverse complement strand
TATACATGGGATGTTTACTGTCAAGTGCATAAATTTAGAAGTTGGCAATCAAAAGCTAGCCAAATCCACCCGAGGGACAATGGGATCGATTTACCTTCTCCTATTCTACCTGCTAAGTATGACTGGACATTATATTGGAAACAAACACAAAAAGATGTAGAAACCCGAAAGGCTAGGTGCCTCAGGACCCCAGGAACAGCCTGATGGCGGTGAGATCCCTGGGTTTCTTTTTGCCTCGAATGTCCCTCTATTGGAGGAAAAGAAATTAGCAACCTGGAAACACCACAGACACAGCCTGCTCTCTCCGCCAGGAAAAGGAGAGCCTAATGGCAGAAAACTCCGAAAATAACCACTTGAGTCCAGCCAAATATTACAGAAAAACATTGACCCCACCCACACCCACACCAACAAAGGCCAAGTGGTGAGCATAGATTTCCAGGCTTGCTATAAGGTGCCCCAACATCCCTGCCGGGATGGTTTCTAAGAAGGCCAAGGAGGGAGTGGGAACTTTCACCC
>NW_011496824.1:0-595 GCF_000754665.1 Bison bison bison | reverse complement strand
TGGTGCTCGCTGTGTGCGTACTGAGCCCTCTCAGGGCTGCTGTCTGGGGAAATCTCAAGTCTCCTTAGAGGCTGCCTGAAGAACCTTTCCTCCACCGACTTCTGGGAGCTGTACTGCGAAGTTCCTCTTCCCCCAGCGACCTTCATAAGTGGGGGCTGTGCCTGTCTGCACAAAAGAGAAATAAAATTTAAATGAGGCATGAATCAGTTTTCATCTTTGTTGAAGATTAATTATCCTAGGACTATTACACAAGATGTTGGTTTCTCTAAATCACACAGAGAAGTCGACTCCTTTCTGGGTAAAGTCTGTTTTTAACAAGACTTGGTTGTCTAGTTATTTGTAATCAATCATCCATCCATCAAAACCATACCAGGATTTGATACGGTTTAAAGTTTCCAGTTTTCCATGATGTCCACACAAAACCAATCTTCTTATAATACATTTAGGAAATGGTAATACTTGAGAATGGTACACATTAAAAAACAACCCACAGAAGTTTAAAAATGTTTACTTGGTATTCTAATAACTATGGTTATATTCTTTGGTATCCTACCTTGAGCAAGTCATAGGTTTTAGTAACAGGGGAACGCACACC
>NW_011496823.1:0-558 GCF_000754665.1 Bison bison bison | reverse complement strand
GCCGCCACGCCCACCCCCCACTACCCCCAGAAAAAAACGGACGTCAAAAGAAAATTTTTCCTATCTCAGGCGGAAAACTGGAGATGTCTTGTCTGTCTGTCTGGATTTGATGTCTGTGTCAGTGTGAGCCTTGTGATTATTGATAATAGTGCTCAAGTTCTGAGTTCTTATTCAATGGTCTCAAGACAAGGCAGCCCTTGCAAACCCAACTGCTTCCAATACAAGAAAACTTTGACCTCAGGGAATGTCAGAGTCCCGTGAACTGGGAACTAGTCAATATGAAATATCTAGTAGTTTTGTTTTGCTCCTCTACTGTAGACATGTCTAAGAGTCATCAGCATGAAGCACAAAATGTTCATAGTGCCTCGGTTTGTTCTAAGGTAAAAATTGCTATATCGTTATATCTGTCACAAGCTTGTCAACAAGAAAGTACCTCGAAAGAACAGGAACAAAACGAAAAATTAAATGTGATATGAGCTTTTAGATAAACTATGAACACTAATTACACTCTGAAATATCTGCCTATGAGAGTCTTGATTGAAGGCAGAGGAGAAGGGG
>NW_011496822.1:0-537 GCF_000754665.1 Bison bison bison | reverse complement strand
GAGTGCCAGACAGCAACAGCACAACATGGAGAGATGGAGACACACAGACACCAGCCCTTGGTACACACATAGAAAGATTGCCCAAAACAGTGCTGTATCAGAAGCAGAGATAAAGAGACACAGATTGAGCTCTGTACCCTAAGGCTCTGGTGTCCCTGAACAGTGAAAATCAACTGTAGCAAACAGTGGGGGTTTTCCCTACTTCCCTAGCATCCGGACAGCAATAGGTTCTCTATCCCATGGAGAAAAGTATCCAGCCACGTGGCGCCCCTGCTTAACCTTTGGATACTCAGGGAGAGTTCCAAGTTATTAACGGGCCCGAGGGACACGGGAGTGTGTTGTTTGGACTGTGGAGCAGGAACCTGTGGTTGGAATTTCTAGAGCCTGATCAATGACTGCGCCTGGGCTAGTGGCAGATGCAAAACCCACTACCCCCCTGGAGCAGAATATTTCACATCGGTGGGCTGGAGCCCAGGGACCGTCAAAGATGCCGTCTGGTCTAGGAACATGTCCATAAGGGTGCCGCCCACCACACTC
>NW_011496821.1:0-500 GCF_000754665.1 Bison bison bison | reverse complement strand
GTGGAAGCACCCACGAGGCCACGTCTGGAATGTCGTCGTGAGACCGGCCTCATCCTGAGGTGCGACCGGAAGTCGGGAACCCTCCAGCAAAGCAGGGGAGTCGACCCTCCTGTGGAGATCAGGAGGGTAGAAGGGGCTCAGAGGAAGTGGTGCCGGAAAACCTCGGTGTTCCTCTCCAGGGAGACCGGGATGCCGGGGAACTTTGTGGGGGCGCATCAAGGGTGCCAAGTACCGTTTCGACCTCCAATTCCTAACGTGGGACTTCTCCTGAGACGCTGTAGCGGGAAAGGGCTTCATCTTGCGATGACGGGGGAACCACGTGGTTTTTCTCGAGTTGCGGCGGGATTCTCGAGTTACGACGGGGAATTCGGGATGCCTCTTGTGTTGGCCCAGGGAAGTCCAATCTTCCATTCGAGTTGCGAAGGAAAGCTGGGGATTGCTCTCGAGTGACTGCAGGGCCAATAGACCTCATCTAGGCTTGTGTCCAGAAGCCAATGTTC
>NW_011496820.1:0-738 GCF_000754665.1 Bison bison bison | reverse complement strand
GGCTCTGAGAAGTCAGGGAAACTGGAGGTGGGAGGGGCCTCTCGGCGACTCCACTGGGTTTGGTGCATTGGGAACGAGGGCCTCATCTCCAGTTGAGGCAGGAACCTCAGGGTTCCTCTGACTTCAGACTCCGATCGCAAGGTCCCTGCAGACTTGGGGACAGGAGAGTCAGGCCTCGTCTGGGGTTGAGGCATGGAACTCCGCTTGCCTCTCGAGGTGTTCCCGGGGAGACAGGCCACTTGTCGAGCGGTATTTGGAACCTGGGGGTCTTCTCCCGACGATGCACGGGCGAGTCACTGCCCCTTCGTGTTGACTTCATTCACAGGGTGGAGTTGGTAAGAGGTGTCCGGGCATCGGGTTCTTATCAAGAGGGGACCGGGAAATCGGGGTCCTTCGGAATGTGGAACCACCCACGAGGCCACGTCTAGAATGTCGTCGTGAGACCGGCCTCATCCTGAGGTGCGACCGGAAGGTCGGGAACCCCTTCCAGACAAAGCAGGGGAGTCGACCCTCCTGTCCAGATCAGGAGGGTAGAAGGGGCTCAGAGGAAGTGGTGCCGGAAAACCTCGGTGTTCCTCTCGAGGGAGACCGGGATGTCGGGGAACGTTGTGGGTCGCATCAAGGGTGCCAAGTACCGTTTCGACCTCCAATACCTAACGTGGGACTTCTGAGACACTGTAGCGGGAAAGGGCTTCATCTTGCGATGACGGGGGAACCACGTGGATTTTCTCGAGTTGC
>NW_011496819.1:0-560 GCF_000754665.1 Bison bison bison | reverse complement strand
ACACACACACACACACCAAAACAAGCACGCACACACACACACCCGCCCCACCGCCGCCGGAAAAGGCAAGAGCCGGAGACCACAGGTAAGGGAGACGGAGAAAGAGGGAGAGAGAGAGACAGACAGCAAGAGGACCACACACGACTTCCAAACCCCCCGGCCGCCCACACCCTGTCCCCTCCCATTCCTGGGTTCCCCCCGGCCCCCCAGTCGACCAGACCCCACCGTCGCCCAGCGACACACTCACACACACACTCTCCCGCACTCACCCTCTGGCCTGGGGGCGGGGGCTGGGTCTCGCCGTAGGTGGCCAAGCCGAAGGGGACCTTTGAGACCTCGGATGCGAGGAAGTCCGGGGGTCCCCACGGGTGATTGCCAGCCCCAGGGCACTGCGTCCGGCCGGGGCCCGCCGGCCCAAGGCTGACGCCCCCTCCCTTAGGGAAGCTGCTTCTGCCGCACGGCCTCTCTCTGAGGTGTGTCACGGTCTGTGCCAGTGTGTCTATCTCGGAGCGGATGCCATCCCCTGTCCCCTGTCCGTCTCCCGTTCTCCGTCTCTCTGT
>NW_011496818.1:0-589 GCF_000754665.1 Bison bison bison | reverse complement strand
CAGCCAGAAGGTAAGAGAAAGAACGACATGGTGAGACCAAATTTCGGTGAACAAGGCCCGCACTTATTTTTTCTAAAGTAGTTTTTATACCTTAAGTTATGCATAGAGGATAATGGGGAAGGGGTAGAGTCTTGCAGCAAACCAGGCTTTCTTCCTGCAAACTTATCATATGCAAACGCTTCGGTGATTTGCATTCATCTTCTGGCCCGGAGGCCTGTTAACATTTTAAGACCTTTTCTTCAGAAAACTTATTTTTCTCTAAAGGTGGTTGGTCAGGAGCCACCCTCCAAAAAAGCATTAGATAAAGTTGCATTCCTACAGAGCAAAGGTGTGGTGGGCTATAACAATAAAAAAAGAATTAACTCAAGGGTCCCAGGTTACAAACATTAAAGCTACTACTTACACCAATTATATTAATCAATACACTGCCAGGGACACAGCAGGTAAGGGATATGGAACCTTAGCAGCAAACAATGGCCCAACAAGTGAAAAACCATTCACCAATACAATTTCTAATCAATCTTTTAACTACTCAAAAGAATCTGTGTTTAGACAGTTTAGAACATCTCCTGCCTCTCACAGTTGGGAG
>NW_011496817.1:0-565 GCF_000754665.1 Bison bison bison | reverse complement strand
AGAAGAAATACAAAAAAAGAAAATACAAAAATTTTAGCAATAGAAAACGAAATGAAAAATAGAGAACACAAACAACCCAAAACCCTAGTGGGACACGGTAAAAGACAGTCCTAAGGGGAAAGTTCATAGCAATACAGGCACACCTCAAGAAACAAGAAAAAAGTACAAATAAATAACCTAACTCTACACCTAAAGCAACTAGAAAAGGAAGAAATGAAGAACCCAGGGTTAGTAGAAGGAAAGAAATCTTAAAAATTAGAGCAGAAATAAATGCAAAAGAAACAAAAGAGACCATAGCAAAAATCAACAAAACCAAAAGCTGGTTCTTTGAAAGGATAAATAAAATTGACAAACCATTAGCCAGACTCATCAAGAAACAAAGGGAGAAAAATCAAATCAACAAAATTAGAAACGAAAATGGAGAGATCACAACAGACAACACAGAAATACAAAGGATCATAAGAGACTACTATCAACAATTATATGCCAATAAAATGGACAACGTGGAAGAAATGGACAAATTCTTAGAAAAGTACAACTTTCCAAAACTGGACCAGGAAGAAAT
>NW_011496816.1:0-502 GCF_000754665.1 Bison bison bison | reverse complement strand
AAACAACACACACACACACACACACACTACCACTAGATTATACATAAAGACAGTTTACTGCAGGTTTAAAGTAAAGGACTAGAGTATAAGGCCATCATACTAGAGTCAGCAGTCTTGTTCCTTCCACAGGAAGAGCTAACAGGAGAGCCACCTCAAAATTTGTTAAGACATGAGTTCTACAAAGCCACAGTCACCAAGACAGTATGGTACTGGCACAAAGACAGAAATACAGATCAATGGAACAAAATAGAAAGCCCAGAGATAAATCCACACACATATGGACACCTTATCTTTGACAAAGGAGGCAAGAATATACAATGGAGAAAAGACAATCTCTTTAACAAGTGGTGCTGGGAAAACTGGTCAACCACTTGTAAAAGAATGAAAATAGAACACTTTCTAACACCATACACAAAAATAAACTCAAAATGGATTAAACATCTAAATGTAAGACCAGAAACTATAAAACTCCTAGAGGAGAACATAGGCAAAATACTCTCCG
>NW_011496815.1:0-509 GCF_000754665.1 Bison bison bison | reverse complement strand
TTCTGTTTTTTATTTCTATTACTCTTGGAGGTGGAACATAGAGGAGAAGATCTTGCTGTGATTTCTGTCAGAGAGTTTTCTGCCCATGTTTTCTGTAAGAACTTTATAGTTTCTGGTCTTCCTACTTAGGTTTTTAATTCCATTTTGTCATTTATTTTTGTGTGTGCCATTAAAAAACATTTCATTCTTTTAATGTGGTTGACCTGTTTTCCCAGAACTGCTTGTTCACGAGGTTGTCTTTTTCCCATTGCATATTTATGGCCCCTCTGTCAAAGACAAGGTGGCCGTGGGTGTGTGGCTTCATCTCTGGACTTCCTATTTTGTTCTGTTGATCTGTATTTCTGTCTTTGGCCCAGTATCTTACTATTTTGATGACTGTAGATTGTAGTATAGTCTGAAGTCAGGAAGTCTGATTCCTCCGTTTCCATTGTTTCTCAAGAGTTATTAACTCATTGGAGGTCTTTTGTGTTTCCACACAAATTGTGAAGTTATTTGTTCTAATTCATTGA
>NW_011496814.1:0-534 GCF_000754665.1 Bison bison bison | reverse complement strand
GATTCGTTACGTAGCAGTGGATAAAGGACACTACACGGTTTTTAATTCACTGCTGGAGTCCTACTTCTGACCATGTCTGGACCCAAACTAACTGCTCACTGAATGTGGAAGCTCAAAACACAGACATGTATGAACAAATACATGGCATGAATGAGGCGAAAAGATAAAGGCACTTAAACTCCCAATGAGAATTCTTCTCACTATAAGCTGATGGATATGTGTATCCATTTACTCGTAGGACGATTTCAAAACTGTGCTAATTAGTACCATGCTGGGCCTCACAGTAGGCCACAAATAATCAAAATTGGTTAAGGAAAAAAAGCATGCCTTCAAAGTAGACTCTTAGCCAGAAAAAGGAAAATGGGGAGACGTAAAGCAATCTATCAGCTCTTTGTTCCAAACCCACTTCAGGACCACAGTGTGAGGGGGCAGGTGCCTCACAAGGTGCCCACCAGGGATGGGAAGGGGGCGGTGGGGTCCTTGCCTCGAATGGCTCATCGTGCAGCGCTGCCAGCCGGCCTTTCTGGGGGCACC
>NW_011496813.1:0-550 GCF_000754665.1 Bison bison bison | reverse complement strand
CTGAAAACTAACCCCCACGAAGAGATCCTGACACACAGTGGGTCTTTATAAATGCTATTGAATGAGTAATGATTAGTGGGTGACAGAGATAGGACAAAGAGCCACGTGTACACACTTAGTTCAAGGTGTCTTCCACCACATATTCAGGATAATCTCCCAGGAAATTCTTAGTGAAAGGGCTGAGGGGCAAAAAGGGGGGATGGATATAGTGGAAAGTGAAAACGTTAGTCCTCAGTCATATCCGACTCTTTGCAACCCAATGGACTGTGGCTCCTTTGTCCATTGAATTCTCCAGGCAAGAATACTGGAGTGGGTTGCCATTCCCTTCTCCAGGGGATCTTCCTACTCAGGGATCAAACCTGTATTTCCTCCATTGCAGGCAGATTTTTTATCATCTTAACCACAGGGAAATCTAGATACAGTAGGGGCAGGGGTGTTTCTCTGTGAGGCCTTGGTGATCATCCTAATTGATCAAATGACCTGGTTTTAACTCTGCAGCTCCTATTTCTCTCAATAATAGCTCAAATAAACGCACAGAATGACCGTAACT
>NW_011496812.1:0-549 GCF_000754665.1 Bison bison bison | reverse complement strand
TTCCTTTGTTGTAAAACCCATTACACATCACCCTATAGGAATTCAATTTTATCTTTGGAAGATGGCACGAACCTTAAAATAATTACTCTTAGAGAAAATAAGACTTTGTTGACAAGTCCTTGTCAAGAGTCATAAAATGTTAGTAGGCCTTCTGGCCAGAAGATGATGTAAATCACCTAAACCATTTGTATACGGTAAATTTGCAGGAAAGAAACCTGGTTTTTGATAAGAATCAAAGACTGATGGTTTTGCATCCCCTATTATCCTCTATGTGTTACTTAGGGTATAAAAACCCCTGTTGAAATAAAGCTACAGGCCTTGCTCACCAACGCTTGGTCTCCCCATGTCATTCTTCCCTTTAACTTCCAGCTGAGTCTCCATCTGGAGCGCGGAACCCACCACGCTTAGTAACTATGCCTGGGCTGCTAAGACCCACTCGAGAAGGTGTCTAGGGTGAGGCACCTTCCGCTATTCGAGAGGGCGCCTGCGGCCTACGTAAGTGGTGCAAACTTCTTGTCTTGAAGTTTTATTGGTCTCCTTCATAAACCA
>NW_011496811.1:0-537 GCF_000754665.1 Bison bison bison | reverse complement strand
GAGAAAATAGCAAAATCAAAAACCACTATGAGGTACCATTTCACACCAGTCAGAATGGCTGCGATCCAAAAAGTACTACAAGCAATAAATGCTGGAGAGGGTGTGGAGAAAAGGGAACCCTCTTATACTGTTGGTGGGAATGCAAACTAGTACAGCCACTATGGAGAACAGTGTGGAGATTCCTTAAAAAAACTGGAAATAGAACTGCCTTATGATCTAGCAATCCCACTGCTGGGCATATACACTGAGGAAACCAGAAGGGAAAGAGACACATGTACCCCAGTGTTCATCGCAGCACTGTTTATAATAGCCAGGCCATGGAAGCAACCTAGATGTCCATCAGCAGATGAATGGATAAGAAAGCTGTGGTACATATACACAATGGAGTATTACTCAGCCATTAAAAAGAATACATTTGAATCAGTTCTAATGAGATGGATGAAACTGGAACCTATTATACAGAGTGAAGTAAGCCAGAAAGGAAAACACCAATACAGTACACTAACGCATATATATGGAATTTAGAAAGATGGTAAC
>NW_011496810.1:0-562 GCF_000754665.1 Bison bison bison | reverse complement strand
TGCATGCGTACGTGCTTGCTAACGTAGCCTCAGTTGTGTCTCTTTGCCACCCACTAGACTCGTGGCCCGCCAAGCTCCTCTGTCCACGGGATTCTCCAGGCAAGAATACTGGAGTGGTTGCCACGCCCTCCTCCAGGGGAATTTCCCAACCCAGGGATCAAGCCCGTGTCTCTTATGTTTCCTGCATTGGCAAGTGGGTTCTTTACCACTAGTGCCACCTGGGAAGCCCTGTTTTGAGAATTTGCCTCATGTAGTTGCGGCAAGTTTGAAATCCACAGAGCATGCTAGAAACTCAGACAAAAGTTAATGCTTCAGTCTTGAGGCAGAATCTGCAAAATCTCCGTTTTTGTTCTTAAGACCTTCAACTGACTAGCCAAGGCCCACCAACATTAGCTGAAGTAATCTCTTTTACTTGAAGTTCACCGATTGTGGATGTTAACCACATCTACAGAATTCTTTCACAACAACATCTACATTTGGTGTGGATTACATAGCTAATTCCTAGTCAAGTTGACACATAAAACTAATCATCACTAGGACTACCAACAAATAAAAATTCCGT
>NW_011496809.1:0-535 GCF_000754665.1 Bison bison bison | reverse complement strand
GTGTGTGTGTGTGTGTGTGTGTGTGTGTGTGTACGTGCGTGCGTGCGTGCGGGGAGGGGAGGGGGCGCGTACTATCACTGATAGGTATGTTCTACCAATCTGTCGAATGCCAATATAAAAGTCAGTTCTTGGTTGCTGAAGGGAAATGTATGACTTGGTATTCAAAGAAGGTATGTGGCATGAAATCGCATTTCTGAAGGAAAACGACGTCGTCTTTCTTCCAGGTGGCAGTTTCAGGATGGGAGAAGCAAAGGAATGGGTACAGAATGGGATCAGGAGGTTGTAGGGAAAGTGGACCCCCAGAAAAGAGTGTTGTGCCTAGCACAAGGTTTCTTGAGAGGTTGAACTGCCTTTGCTAATGGATTTTAAGTTTCTTTACCTCTTCCGTGATCTCTTCTAGGTTGACCTAGAACAGAAATCTTTTGTTAGCTTTGGCTAAGTGGAGAAGTATTGCTTCAGGGTGACTTGTGTGATCCTACCTGACTGTTCTAAACCCTGTTGATATCTATGCACTGCTGCTGCTGCTGCTGCTGCT
>NW_011496808.1:0-519 GCF_000754665.1 Bison bison bison | reverse complement strand
GGAGGCTCGGCATACGCAAAGCGGGATCGAGCTTCAGGAGTCCCCCTGGAAATTCTCAAGCACTATACCCCCAAAACCAGAGTCTGCCTACTTTCTGCTTGCGCTTTCACCTAAACCTCTGACTTTACAGGGGGCTCTCCCCCACTACCTCTCTCTGAAAAAAGAGTTAGCTTACATTTCCAGTTAATAATTCCTGGGTGTGACAGTGTTTAACCTACAAACTCCTTTGGAAAGCCTCTAGCCTGCCTGAATAGGTTTTTCCGGCCACATGTGATTGTTCAGAGCCTCCCAACTGTGAGAGGCAGGAGATGTTCTAAACTGTCTAAACACAGATTCTTTTGAGTAGTTAAAAGATTGATTAGAAATTGTATTGGTGAATGGTTTTTCACTTGTTGAGCCATTGTTTGCTGCTAAGTTTCCATATCCCTTACCTGCTGTGTCCCTGGCAGTGTATTGATTAATATAATTGGTGTAAGTAGTAGCTTTAATGTTTGTAACCTGGGACCCTTGAGTTAATTC
>NW_011496807.1:0-512 GCF_000754665.1 Bison bison bison | reverse complement strand
GGTTTTTCCGGCCACATGTGATTGTCAGAGCCTCCAACTGTGAGAGGCAGGAGATGTTCTAAACTGTCTAAACACAGTATTCTTTGAGTAGTTAAAAGATTGATTAGAAATTGTATTGGTGAATGGTTTTTCACTTGTTGGGCCATTGTTTGCTGCTAAGGTTCCATATCCCTTACCTGCTGTGTCCCTGGCAGTGTATTGATTAATATAATTGGTGTAAGTAGTAGCTTTAATGTTTGTAACCTGGGACCCTTGAGTTAATTCTTTTTCTATGTTATAGCCCACCACACCTTTGCTCTGTAGGAATGCAACTTTATCTAATGCTTTTTTGGAGGGTGGCTCCTGACCAACCACCTTTAGAGAAAAATAAGTTTTCTGAAGAAAAGGTCTTAAAATGTTAACAGGCCTCTGGGCCAGAAGATGATGCAAATCACCTAAGCTTTTGCATATGATAAGTTTGCAGGAAGAAAGCCTGGTTTGCTGCAAGACTCTAACCCTTCCCCCATTATCCT
>NW_011496806.1:0-500 GCF_000754665.1 Bison bison bison | reverse complement strand
CTTTGAGTAGAAATTAGGTTTAACTGACTGTTGCATCAGAAATGATGAATCTGTCTCTGAGTTACAATTTGTTACGCTGAGAACTAGCAACATTTTGGGGGGATCCAAGGAATTCGCTGTGAATGAAGTTTAGAAAAAACAACTAGGCTGCTGCTGCTCCTGCTAAGTCACTTCAGTCATGTCTGACTCTGTGCAACCCCATGGACTGCAGCCTACTAGGTTCCTCCATCCACGGGATCTTCCAGGCAAGGGTACTGGAGTGGGGTGCCATTGCCTTCTCCAAACAACTAGGCTAGTAGGCCTAAAAAAAAAATACCTGGTCCTCAAAGTTTATCTCATTAAACTAATTTTATAGTTAAAACATGCAACCATGCTAAAGGGGAAAAAAAAAATCAGGAGCTTGATATTAGAGCATTTCCTGAACACATTTTAATGGAACAGGGAAACGAGGCTGGAATTTCAACCTGTTTTTTTTTTTTTTTTTTTAAAGTCCAGACTCT
>NW_011496805.1:0-536 GCF_000754665.1 Bison bison bison | reverse complement strand
GTGTGTGTGTGTGTGTGTGTGTGTGTGTGTGTGTGTGTGTGTTCAGTCATATCTTTTTGTGACCCCTTGGACTGTAGCCCTCCAGGCAAGAATACTGGAGAGTGCGGCCATTCCCTTCTCCAGGGGATCTTCTCAATACACTGATAGGCTTCTAATGGATTATAGTTTTGTTGCTGAAGTTTAAAAGTTTTTTTAACAACTTTATTGAGATATCTTTAACATATAGTATTCTTGAAATTGAACTAAATATTAACATTATTTTGAATCTAACAGTCAAAAAACCTAAATATAATTCCTAGTGAAAATGAATAATCAATTCGTGGCTCTCCTTTAACAGATAAGGAGCATCTGCTGTCATTCATTTGCTGTTTTTTATGTCACATATCTCCAGTTCCAGTTTTCTAAAAACGTTCCTAGTTTGTTAGCTTTGATGACAAAAATACAGACCATTAATTTATCAAATAGTTTTTGATTGACTACTCAGTGCTCATTAGTCTTTCACTGGCGAGACAGTGATGAATAAGCACAGCCTATGA
>NW_011496804.1:0-554 GCF_000754665.1 Bison bison bison | reverse complement strand
AATTCACATTAATTCTCGCAGCTAGCTGCGTTCTTCATCGACGCACGAGCCGAGTGATCCACCGCTAAGAGTCGTATGAGGTTTTCAAGGGTTTCGTTTCGGCGGGACACCCGCCCCTCGGCGCGGCACATCCCACCCACCCCCGCCTCCCTCCCCGGAGGTGGGAGTTGGGGCAGGGGGTTGCCTCTGGCCGGCCAAGTCAGACAGAAAACAGCAGAACGGAGGGGTCGGGAAAGGGTCCACACGACGGGGCGTCCGGCGCCAAGCCGCCAGGGCGGGCTCGGACAACCCCACAGGCGCCCGGGGGGCCCCCAACCCTCCCCCAGGGACGCGGGGCAGCGCGCGCACGCGCCGCCGCACACGGCCACGGCCCACACGACGGCCGTCGGGTAGCCCCCTCCCGACGGCCGCGGCGGCAGTGACCGTGGCGCGCCACGCCGCGCGCCACCCCGTCCCCTCGGGGGACGGCGGGGTCTGGGGGGAGACGGGAGGCAGCTCCCGACTACTCCCCGCGGGCCCGACCGCCCCGAACCCCAAGGCGGACGGGCGACACC
>NW_011496803.1:0-530 GCF_000754665.1 Bison bison bison | reverse complement strand
CCTAAACCTCTGACTTTACGGGGGCTCTCCCCCACTACCTCTACTCTAAAAAAAGAGTTAGCTTACAGTTCCAGTTAATAATTCCTGGGTGTGACAGTGTTTAACCTACAAACTCCTTTGGAAATCCTCTAGCCTGCCTGAATAGGTTTTTCCGGCCACATGTGACTGTTCAGAGCCTCCCAACTGTGAGAGGCAGGAGATGTTCTAAACTGTCTAAACACAGATTCTTTTGAGTAGTTAAAAGATTGATTAGAAATTGTATTGGTGAATGGTTTTTCACTTGTTGGGCCATTGTTTGCTGCTCAGTTTCCATATCCCTTACCTGCTGTGTCCCTGGCAGTGTATTGATTAATATAATTGGTGTAAGTAGTAGCTTTAATGTTTGTAACCTGGGACCCTTGAGTTAATTCTTTTTCTTGTTATAGCCCACCACACCTTTGCTCTGTAGGAATGCAACTTTATCTAATGCTTTTTTGGAGGGTGGCTCCTGACCAACCACCTTTAGAGAAAAATAAGTTTTCTGAAGAAAA
>NW_011496802.1:0-557 GCF_000754665.1 Bison bison bison | reverse complement strand
TACGCAATTTTCCTCTTCACTGTGAGTCTTTGCTGGTCCAGGAATCCTGCAATTCTGAGCCTGGGGGTTTGTTTCTCATCTCACACGTGGGTCAACCCAAAGGAGCCCCTGCCTCCAGGAACCTCCTCTTCCCTCCTGGAGGCAGTGATGTCTTCTTTCTAGGGGAGCACCTTCTCAAATCTTGGCACTAAACACACTCTAAATCACAGCCTCAGCATAACCTCTTACTTCACTCAGAGGTATTTTTCGAGTCTTCCTGTAGAACTGAGTATTTCACTTACAACGTAGCCTTGGACCTATTTACTCTCCAGTCGGCCAGGGGGGACCATCTGTCTTGAGATTTGCTCTGGTGAAAATACCTAGAGAACTGAGTCTTGTTACTGATTTGAAAACCACTTGTAAAGAAGAACTGATTAACTGATTCCAGGTGTTTTGTGGGTTGATCTTTTTTTTCTTTTTCTGTCCCTCCCTGTCCCTGCCCCTCACACTTCCTCATGGGCTAATCCTTTTAAAGGTTGTTACTTGCCCACAGATCCAGGAGATGGTGAAGGACAGGG
>NW_011496801.1:0-573 GCF_000754665.1 Bison bison bison | reverse complement strand
CAGCAGCAGCAGCAGCAGCAGCAGCAGCAGCAGTGCATAGAATCAAAGGTTTAGGAACAAGTCAGTAGGATCACACAAGTCACCGTGAAGCAATACTTCTCCACTAGCCAAAGACTACAAAAGAATTTCTGTTCTAGGTCAACCTAGAAGAGATCACGGAAGAGGTAAAGAAACTAAAATACCATTAGCAAAGGCAGTTCAACCTCTCAAGAAACCTTGTGCTAGGCACAACACTCTTTCTGGGGTCCACTTTCCCTACAACCTCCTGATCCCATTCTGTACCCATTCCTTTGCTTCTCCCATCCTGAAACTGCCACCTGGAAGAAAGAACGACGTCGTTTTCCTTCAGAAAATGCGATTTCATGCCACATACCTTCTTTTAATACCAAGTCATACATTTCCCTTCAGCAACCAAGAACTGACTTTTATATTGGCATTCGACAGATTGGTGAACATACCTATCAGTGATAGTAGCGCCCCTCCCCTCCCCCGCCACGCACGCACGCACGCACGCACACACACACACACACACACACACACAGACACCCAAGATCAGAACCAAACAAAACAAAA
>NW_011496800.1:0-523 GCF_000754665.1 Bison bison bison | reverse complement strand
ATGTTCATGGATTGGAAGAAATCAAATATAAGTGAAAAATGAGTATACTACCCAAAAGCAATTTTATAGATTTCAACGCAATCCCTATCAAGCTACCAACAGTATTCTTCACAGAGCTAGAACAAATAATTTCACAATTTGTATGGAAATCAAAAAACCTCGAATAGCCAAAGCGATCTTGAGAAAGAAGAATGGAACTGGAGGAATCAACCTACCTGACTTCAGGCTCTACTACAAAGCCACAGTTATCAAGACAGTATGGTACTGGCACAAAGACAGAAATATTGATCAATGGAATAAAATAGAAAGCCCAGAGATAAATCCACGCACATATGGACACCTTATCTTCGACAAAGGAGGCAAGAATATACAATGGATTAAAGACAATCTCTTTAACAAGTGGTGCTGGGAAATCTGGTCAACCACTTGTAAAAGAATGAAACTGGACCACTTTCTAACACCATACACAAAAATAAACTCAAAATGGATTAAAGATCTAAACGTAAGACCAGAAACTATAAAA
>NW_011496799.1:0-515 GCF_000754665.1 Bison bison bison | reverse complement strand
CATAAAAAGAAAATACATGGTGATGCTATCCATCCCGATACACCAGGTGATTAGAGTCAGAATTTGTCTTCTACTGGCAAAGGGGGTACTTAAGAGATCCTGCAACTCTGAGCCACAAGTCTAGTTTACTAGTCATTAAAATAACCCTGGTGGGCGGGTCCTCAATCAGAAAGATAAATAACATCTGATGCCCACCACTACAGCCTTCATCTTTTTTAAAATGAAAGGATTCAAATGACAAACCCTTCACGGAAATTACACAAAGACTGATCAAACTTACCTCTTTATGTGTGGCACCTAATTCTTCTTCTAACAAACTACACCTTTCGAGTGCTACTCGTAATCACGCTCTCAACTCAAATCAAAGGGGCTGAGTCACTGTGTGTTGATGTGTGTATATACGTTAGTACACTTCTTAGTGTATACTCACCCTAATACATGGATACTGTCACAGAATACCTTGAATGTCTCTCATTGATCTTAACATCAAGAGAATCTGCTTGTTAACAGCTTTA
>NW_011496798.1:0-503 GCF_000754665.1 Bison bison bison | reverse complement strand
ATGAGGTACCATTTCACACCAGTCAGAATGGCTGCGAATCCAAAAGTACTACAAATAATAAATGCTGGAGAGGGTGTGGAGAAAAGGGAACCCTCTTACACTGTTGGTGGGAATGCAAACTAGTACAGCCACTATGGAGAACAGTGTGGAGATTCCTTAAAAAACTGGAAATAGAACTGCCTTATGATCCAGCAATCCCACTGCTGGGCATACACACTGAGGAAACCAGAAGGGAAAGAGACACGTGTACCCCAATGTTCATCGCAGCACTGTTTATAATAGCCAAGACATGGAAGCAACCTAGATGTCCATCAGCAGATGAATGGATAAGAAAGCTGTGGTACATATACACAATGGAGTATTACTCAGCCATTAAAAAGAATACATTTGAATCAGTTCTAATGAGGTGGATGAAACTGGAGCCTATTATACAGAGTGAAGTAAGCCAGAAGGAAAAACACCAATACAGTATACTAACGCATATATATGGAATTTAGAAAGAT
>NW_011496797.1:0-553 GCF_000754665.1 Bison bison bison | reverse complement strand
GGGGGCTTTTCCGGACGATGCACGGGCGAGTCACTGCCCTTCGTGTTGACTTCATTCGACAGGGTGGCGTTCGGAGAGGTGTCCGGGCATCGGGTTCTTACCAAGAGGGGACCGGGAAATCGGGGTGCTTGGCAATGTGGAAGCACCCACGAGGCCACGTCTGGAATGTCGTCGTGAGACCGGCCTCATCCTGAGGTGCGACCGGAAGGTCGGGAACCCCTTCCAGACAAAGCAGGGGAGTCGACCCTCCTGTGGAGATCAGGAGGGTAGAAGGGGCTCAGAGGAAGTGGTGCCGGAAAACCTTGGTGTTCCTCTCCAGGGAGACCGGGATGCCGGGGAACTTTGTGGGGGCGCATCAAGGGTGCCAAGTACCGTTTCGACCTCCAATTCCTAACGTGGGACTTCTCCTGAGACGCTGTAGCGGGAAAGGGCTTCATCTTGCGATGACGGGGGAACCACGTGGTTTTTCTCGAGTTGCGGCGGGATTCTCGAGTTACGACGGGGAATTCGGGATGCCTCTTGTGTTGGCCCAGGGAAGTCCAATCTTCCATTC
>NW_011496796.1:0-505 GCF_000754665.1 Bison bison bison | reverse complement strand
GTTGACTTAATTCACAGGGTGGAGTTCGGAGAGGTGCCGGGCATCGGGTCTTATCAAGAGGTGACCGGGAAATCGGAGTGCTTCGCAATGTGGAAGCAACCACGAGGCCACGTCTGGAATGTCGTCGTGAGACCGGCCTCATCCTGAGGTGCGACCGAAAGGTCGGGAACCCCTTCCAGACAAAGCAGGGGAGTCGACCCTCCTGTCGAGATCAGGAGGGTAGAAGGGGCTCAGAGGAAGTGGTGCCGGAAAACCTCGGTGTTCCTCTCCAGGGAGACCGGGATGCCGGGGAACTTTGTGGGGGCGCATCAAGGGTGCCAAGTACCGTTTCGACCTCCAATTCCTAACGTGGGATTTCTCCTGAGACGCTGTAGCGGGAAAGGGCTTCATCTTGCGATGACGAGGGAACCACGTGGTTTTTCTCGAGTTGCGGCGGGATTCTCGAGTTACGACGGGGAATTCGGGATGCCTCTTGTGTTGGCCCAGGGAAGTCCAATCTTCCATT
>NW_011496795.1:0-572 GCF_000754665.1 Bison bison bison | reverse complement strand
GAGGCAGAAACCCTGGCTTCACTTGACTTGTGCAGGTGACCGTCAGGGGGCTTCTCATGGTAGCTCTGAGAAGGTCAGGGAAACTGGAGGTGGGAGGGGCCTCTCGGCACTCCACTGGGTTTGGTGCATTGGAAGAGGGCCTCATCTCCCGTTGAGGCAGGAACCTCAGGGTTCCTCTGACTTCAGACTCCGATCGCAAGGTCCCTGCCGACTTGGGACAGGAGAGTCAGGCCTCGTCTTGGGTTGAGGCATGGAACTCTGCTTGCCTCTCGAGGTGTTCCCGGGGAGACAGGCCACTTGTCGAGCGGTATTTGGAACCTGGGGGTCTTTTCCCGACGATGCACGGGCGAGTCACTGCCCCTTCGTGTTGACTTCATTCACAGGGTGGAGTTCCAAGAGGTGTCCGGGCATCGGGTTCTTATCAAGAGGGGACCGGGAAATCGGGGTCCTTCGGAATGTGGAACCACCCACGAGGCCACGTCTGGAATGTCGTCGTGAGACCGGCCTCATCCTGAGGTGTGACCGGAAGGTCGGGAACCCCTTCCAGACAAAGCAGGGGAGTCGACCCTCCT
>NW_011496794.1:0-525 GCF_000754665.1 Bison bison bison | reverse complement strand
GAAAGACCTCGAGAGACCTTCTTCAACGCGTCTCGAGGCCACGATCCCCTACCATGGCTCGGGAGCAATGACGCGCTCCCCCTCGCCACTCGCATGGAGACCCGACTTCCCTGGCGCCCCACGAGAGGCTCACTGACCTCGCCGTCGTACCTCGTGAGAAACCGCACACTGGGGCCGCCGCTCGAGAACAACCCCGAGATTCCCCCGTCATCGAGAGATGAGGGCCTTCGTCTCCTGCATGGCCTAGAGACCAATCTCGCGACCTCTCTCCAAACGCCTCAGGAGGCTTGACTCCCTTGAGTCCACCCAGTGAGCTCCAAGAGATACCCGTCGCGATTCGAGAGCAGAGCGGGGTTCTTTGCTTCCACTCGAGATGAATGCCTGTCTCCCCGGGTGCGTCTGGAATGCAACCCCGAGATCCCTGTCGCCCCTGGAGAGGAACATTGGCTTCTGGACACAAGCCTAGATGAGGTCTATTGGCCCTGCAGTCACTCGAGAGCAATCCCCAGCTTTCCTTCGCAACTC
>NW_011496793.1:0-501 GCF_000754665.1 Bison bison bison | reverse complement strand
GGAGGCCAGCGTGAGGCACTCGCCCGTGGCAAAGGTCATGAGGAAGGAGGCTCGACATACGCAAAGGCGGGATCGAGCCCCGGAGTCCCCCTGGAAATCCTCGAGCATCTAACCCCCATAACCAGAGCCTGTCTACTTTACTACTTTGTACTCTCACCTACACCTCTGACTTTATGGGGGGCTGTCCCCCACCACCTCGTTTGGAGAAGGAGTTAACTTAGAGCTCCAGTTACAAAAACTCCTGGGTGCGACAAGGGTGTTTTAACCTACAAACTCCTCTGAAGGTTCTCTAGCCTGCCTGACAGGCTTGTCGGGCCACATGTGATTGCTCACAGCCTCCCAACCGTGAGAGGCACAAGATGCTTTAAACCTTCTAAAAACAGATTCCTTAGAAAAGTTAGAAAACCATTAGTATAAGTATAGTGGGCTGATTAGAAATTGTATTGCTGAAGGGTTTTTCATTTGTTGAGCCAATGTTTGTTGCTAAGTCTCCACATTCCC
>NW_011496792.1:0-559 GCF_000754665.1 Bison bison bison | reverse complement strand
ACCACTTCCTCTCGAGCCCCCTTCTACCCTCCTGATCTCCGACACGGAGGGTCGACTCCCCTGCTTTGCTCGGAAGGGGTTCCCGACCTTCCGGTCGCACCTCAGGATGAGGCCGGTCTCACGACGACATTCCAGACGTGGCCTCGTGGGTGCTTCCACATTGCGAAGCACCCCGATTTCCCGGTCCCCTCTTGATAAGAACCCGATGCCCGGACACCTCTGCGAACTCCACCCTGTGAATGAAGTCAACACGAAGGGGCAGTGACTCGCCCGTGCGTCGTCCGGAAAAGATCCCCAGGTTCCAAATACAGCTCGACAAGTGGCCTCTCTCCCCGGGGACACCTCGAGAGGCAAGCAGAGTTCCATGCCTCAACCCAAGACGAGGCCTGACTCTCCTGTCCCCAGTCTGCAGGGACCCTGTGATCGGAGTCTGAAATCAGAGGAACCCTGAGGTTCCTGCCTCAACTGGAGATGAGGCCCTCTTCCAATGCACCAAACCCCGTGGAGTCACGAGAGGCCCCCCCCACCTCCAGTTTCCCTGACTTCTCAGAGCCACCAT
>NW_011496791.1:0-509 GCF_000754665.1 Bison bison bison | reverse complement strand
TCTTGTAATCTGAGGATGCTATAATTTTGGCATCTACATTTGAATTAAATCTCTCTGCTTAAAGCCTCTTGTGAAGTTAAATCCTATGAGGTTATTTTAGACTGAAACAGTTTCATATTTTTCATTTTACTACAGAATAGAAAAAAAGGCAAAATTAAACAAAAACCAGGGACTTCCCTAGTGGTACAGTGTTTAAGACTCCACGCTTGCAATGCAGGGTGCCTGGGTTCTATCCCTGGCCAGCAAACTAAAATCCCATATGCTGTGCAGTGTGGCCAAAACAAAAAAAGAGGACCTCAAAATTACGCTGATCACTGGCAAATGCCCTGTTGTAGAAGTGTAGAAAAGCCCTTGAAGGTATCGTATGGACACGGTGTGCCCAGCTGTAAATTTAGGTATCTATTTTTAACCCCTTTCACAGTGTCAGAATGTTAGACCTGGAAGGGGCCTTTGAGGTCATCTGATCCAAGCCACTCAATTTCCAAAGGCAGGTAGTAAAGATCAGAGGC
>NW_011496790.1:0-501 GCF_000754665.1 Bison bison bison | reverse complement strand
ATAGCGATGGAAAAGACTTAAGATAGGCAAATACCATGGAATAGCATCTTCAAATCTGAAAATGAAGATTCGATATGACTTTGATCGCTCAGAGCTTTTGTGTCATCAAGTGTTATGAAAGGATCAAAGAGATCGGAAAGCTGCTGACATAGACTTGGGGCGGGTCGGGGGGCAGTAAGAGTACCCCCTGCGGGTCTTTAGCCCGAGGTGATGCAGCCACTAGCAGTCTGCTAAGGAAACAAAGGCAGTGTCTCAGAGCATGACACCAGACCCCCTCACCCACGACATGCATTGAGATAACATGGGCAGCAGGTGAGTCATCCCGGGCTAAAAAATGATTGACATGAATCTTGAAGAAAGGCAGATTTCCAGGCAAATATGTCATTTCCTTAACATAGATGAGGAGAACAAGGTAGGAGGAAAACTTACTGTTTGGTTCAGGTCGCTTCTGAGCCTTTTGGGGGAACCGACCTGAAGCCAGAGTCTAGCGGAAATACACAG
>NW_011496789.1:0-556 GCF_000754665.1 Bison bison bison | reverse complement strand
ATTTCGCTCAGATAGCGCTCAGGGTATTCAGGCCAGATTCTTACTCTCAGCGATGCAGCCCACGGCGCGCTCCCTGCCGGCCCCGGTTTGCTAATGGCGGATGCAGGCGTCTGCGCTGCTTCTCTGCTGGGGAGTTACTGTAGGGCTCGCAATCTGCGAGTTTTAAATTGTTTATTTATTTTTTCTCCCTGTTATGTTGCCCTCTGTGCTTCCAAAGCTCGGCACAGATTCGGCAGTGAGAAGGTTTCCTGATGTTTGGAAACTTCTCTCTTTTTAAGATTCCCTTCCCGGGACGGAACTCCGTCCCTCCCTCTTTTGTCTCTTTTTTTTTGTTTTTAATATTTTTTCCTACCTCCTTTCGAAGAGTTGGGTTGCTTTTCTGGGTGCCTGATGTCCTCTGCCGGCATTCAGAAGTTGTTTTGTGGAATTTACTCGACGTTTAAATGCTCTTTTGCTGAATTTGTGGGGGAGAAAGTGTTCTCCCCGTCCTACTCCTCCGCCATCTTGGCTCCTCGACACCACCCTTATGGCAGAAAGTGAAGAGGAACTAAAAAGC
>NW_011496787.1:0-554 GCF_000754665.1 Bison bison bison | reverse complement strand
CAAAGCCTAGATGAGGTCTATTGGCCCTGCAGTCACTCGAGAGCAATCCCCAGCTTTCCTTCGCAACTCGAATGGAAGATTGGACTTCCCTGGGCCAACACAAGAGGCATCCTGAATTCCCGGTCGTAACTCGAGAATCCCGCCGCAACTCGAGAAAAACCACGTGGTTCCCCCGTCATCGCAAGATGAAGCCCTTTCCCGCTACAGCGTCTCAGGAGAAGTCCCACGTTAGCAATTGGAGGTCCAAACGGTACTTGGCACCCTTGAGACGACATACAAAGTTCCCCGACATCCCGGTCTCCCTCGAGAGGAGCACCGTGGTTTTTCCGGCCCCACTTCCTCTGAGCCCCTTCTACCCTCCTGATGTCGACAGGAGGTTCGACTCCCCTGCTTTCTCTGGAAGGGGTTCCCGACCTTCCGGTCGCACCTCAGGATGAGGCCGGTCTCACGACGACATTCCAGACGTGGCCTCGTGGGTGGCTCCACTTTCCGAAGGACCCCGATTTCCCGGTCCCCTCTTGATAAGTACCCGATGCCCGGAAACCTCTGCCAAC
>NW_011496786.1:0-525 GCF_000754665.1 Bison bison bison | reverse complement strand
TACACAAAAATAAAACTCAAAATAGGATTAAAGAATCTAAACGTAAAGAACCAGAAACTACAAAAACTCCTAGAGGAGAAACATAAGGCAAAACACTCTCTGACATACATCACAGCAGGATCCTCTATGACCCACCTCCCAGAATATTGGAAATAAAAGCAAAAATAAACAAATAGGGACCTAATTAACCTTAAAAGCTTCTGCACATCAAAGGAAACTATTAGCAAGGTGAAAAGACAGCCTTCAGAATGGGAGAAAATAATAGCAAATGAAGCAACTGACAAACAACTAATCTCAAAAACATACAAGCAACTCCTACAGCTCAACTCCAGAAAAATAAATGACCCAATCAAAAAATGGGCCAAAGATCTAAATAGACATTTCTCCAAAGAAGACATACAGATGGCTAACAAACATATGAAGAGATGCTCAACATCACTCATTATCAGAGAAATGCAAATCAAGACCACTATGAGATACCATTTCACACCAGTCAGAATGGCTGCGATCCAAAAGTCTACAAAT
>NW_011496785.1:0-517 GCF_000754665.1 Bison bison bison | reverse complement strand
CCAGCTGCTTAGTTCCTTCATCTCAAGGACTATCAGTCTGGGCGTTCTCTGGTTTGTCTGATTCTGTTTCGGGGACCGGTTTCTCGTCACAAGGCTGTCGAACGAGTGGGGGTGGGTGGTGGTGTGGTGTCGGGGGGGGGGAGCCCTTCTTTCCATTCCACATGAGACCCAGTGGACAATCCAGGCCCTGCCCACTGCATTGAGTGTGCAGCAACAATATCAACGGTAATGCCGGTGAACAATGCGTATTCCTGGAATCCACTCCGTTGGCTACTGACTGTGTGTGCTGGTGGTCTGGAACCTAGACCTGGAAGCTTTCTGGATGATTGCAAATGACACCAAAGTCTGAGGACGATGGAAGATCTTCACATTTCTGCAAGAGCCACACACCTCCAGAAGGAACCACAAGACTTGCCTGAAATGGTCAAGGTATAAGTATTGGACTCAACGTTGGAAGGTCTCCACCTTTGCTATGGAAGTCAAACGATCTTTCTTTGAAATGAAAATGGAGCCTACT
>NW_011496784.1:0-519 GCF_000754665.1 Bison bison bison | reverse complement strand
ACACACACACACACACAACAACACACACACACACACACACACACACACACACACACACACCCAAGATCAGAACGAAAACCAACAAAAAAAATTTAGCTTTCTTACGTTTCACATGTCAGGATGGTGCCAGACACTATTATTGGATAGTCAAAAATCTCTTTTGTTTCTGTGTAAAATGGAGGTCCTTTCAAGGCGTGAATGTTTCAGAACTTTAATTTATTTGGAAATGACCCAGCTCTTCAGTACACTGTCGTCACTTAGTTTAGCACAGGATAGAAACTCGGGTAACCCAAACACCTGGAGAAACGATTGTATGTTCAGTTCAGTTCAGTGGCTCAGTCGTGTCTGACTCTTTGGGACCCCGTGGCCTGCAGGACGCTGGGCTTCCGTGTCCATCACCAACTCCAGGGGCTTGCTCAAACTCATGTCCATCGAATCAGTGATGCCATCCAACCATCTTAGCCTCTGTCGTCCCCTTCTCCTCTGCCTTCAATCAAGACTCTCATAGGCAGATATTTC
>NW_011496783.1:0-502 GCF_000754665.1 Bison bison bison | reverse complement strand
ATTTATTTCTACCATTCTATCTTCTAATTCACTATCCTGTCTTCTGCCTCTGTTATTCTACTATTTGTTGTCCTCCTAGTAGTTTTTTTAATTTCTACTTATTGTCATTATTCATTATATATTGACTCTTTTTTATTTCTTCTAGGTCCTTGTTAAACCTTTCTTGCATCTTCTCAATCCTTGTCTCCAGGCTATTTATCTGTGATTCCATTTTAGTTTCAAGATTTTGGATCAATTTCACTATCATTATTCGGAATTCTTTATCAGGTAGATTCCCTATCTCTTCCTCTTTTGTTTGGTTTGGTGGGCATTTATCCTGTTCCTTTATCTGCTGAGTATTCCTCTGTCTCTTCATCTTGTTTAAATTGCTGAGTTTGGGGTGTCCTTTCTGTATTCTGGCAGTTTGTGGAGTTCTCTTTATTGTGGCGTTTCCTCACTGTGTGTGGGTTTGTACAGGTGGCTTGTCAAGGTTTCCTGGTTAGGGAAACTTGTGTCGGTGTTC
>NW_011496782.1:0-514 GCF_000754665.1 Bison bison bison | reverse complement strand
ATTGGCTAACCACGTCAGTATTCTTAGGCTTCGCTGGCAGCTCAGCTATTAAGAAAGTGCCTGGCATCTCAGAGATCTGGGTCCATCCTTGGGCTGGGAAGATCCCCTGGAGGAGAGCATGACAATCCATTCCAGTATTCTGGCCTGGAGAATCCCCAAGGCCAGAGGAGCCTGTTTGGCCTACACTTCATGGGGTTGCAAGAAGCTGGACACAACTCTGTGACTGAGCACATTCTGTATAAAATATTTTAGCAAACTAGAAATAGGAGAAGAAATAGAAATAGAATTGGAGAAGGCAATGGCACCCCACTCCAGTACTTTTGCCTAGAAAATCCCATGGATGGAGGAGCCTGGTAGGCTGCAGTCCATGAGGTCGCTAGGAGTCGGACATGACTGAGCGACTTCACTTTCACTTTTCACTTTCATGCATTGGAGAAGGAAATGGCAACCCACTCCAGTGTTCTTGCCTGGAGAAAACCAGGGAAGGGAAGCCTGGTGGGCTGCCGTCTATGGG
>NW_011496781.1:0-536 GCF_000754665.1 Bison bison bison | reverse complement strand
TGAGATGGTTGAATGGCATTACTGACTCGATGGACATGAGTTTGGTAACTCTGGGAGTTGGTGATGGACAGGGAAGCCTGGCGTGCTGCAGTCCATGGGGGTCGCAAAGAGTTGGACACGACTGAGTGACTGAACTGAACTGAATATTGGCTGCTGAATTGCCTTCGGGGAGGGGGGATGTAGAACTGACCAGCATGTTAAATTATGTATACCCTCACCAGAAATGACTCTTATCAATGTGAATATTTTAAACAGACGCATGTCATTTCATTTCTGTTCTGGTTAGCAGCATGTCTTTAAAATGAGTGTAAAGTTGAGTACTTTTCCCACATTTCTTAACTAATTTTATTTTCCCTTTCTGAATAATTTGATTATGTCAGCCAACTTTTGGAAAATAAATTATGGTGAGTCTGAAGACCCAGAACAGTATCTTATTTACTTGCTTTCTGTGCTCCCTGAACCTTCAACAAACTGGATGACATTTGTCCATTCTTTCCTTTAATCCATAAATATTTGCTGAGCACTGGCTGTATGCC
>NW_011496780.1:0-509 GCF_000754665.1 Bison bison bison | reverse complement strand
AAGGAATTTCTAGAATAGGCAAATCCACAGAGAGAGAAAGTAGATTAGTTGTTGCCAGGGACTGGCACTGGGAGGGGAGGAGAAATTGGAGAGTGACTGCTAATGGATATGGGTTTCTTTTCAAGGATAATGAAAGTGTTCTGGAACTGATCACAGTAATGGCTGCACCACACTGCGCGTGTACTTAATGCCACTAAATTTTATACTTTAAAGGGGTGACTTTTGTGGAACACACATCTTAATTATAAAAGGAATAACATTTATTTTCTAGGTATGAGCTTATTCCAGTTTTTATTTCTCTCCATGTTAGCTTTAGTAAGCTACAGTTTTAAGAAAAGTATTAATTATCTACATTGTCAAATTCATGGGCATGAAATTGTCCCTAATATCATTTTATGATCTTTTTATGTTCACAGGCCCTGTAATGATATCACCTTTTTCATTCCTGATCTTGTCAAGTTGTGCCTTCTCTTTCTCTCTTTTTCTATATCTCTTGCTAAAGGTTAATG
>NW_011496779.1:0-531 GCF_000754665.1 Bison bison bison | reverse complement strand
AGCAACAATAGACCAAAAAATAAAACAACAAAAAAAACAACAGAAATGTGTAGTTAGGGATTCAGTCATAACAGGTACACATGAATTGATGTATGGACTATATAATCATCTATATCTGCTTAATTGTTTCTGCTAATGACTTGGACACTGTGAATCGCACACAAACCATTAAAAAGAAAAGTAATTTTGGAAAATTCTTAGAGAAAAGAATACTAGAATCCCTTACCTGTCTCCTGGGAAACGTGTACACTATTAAATTTACAACAGTTAGACCTGGACACGGGACAATGAAGTGATTCAAAATCGGGAAAGGAATAAGTCAAAGCTATCTAGTGTTGCCCTGGTTATTTGACTTCTGTGCAGAGGACATCATGAAAAAATAAAATCCCAGATGAATCTCAAGCTAGACACAAAATTTATGTGGGCGATATGATAACTTAGTTATCCAGATGACAACACCCAAATGACAGAAGAATAATAGGAATTAAGGCACCTCTTGATGAAGGTATTACCTGTTTCAAGTACAGACAT
>NW_011496778.1:0-503 GCF_000754665.1 Bison bison bison | reverse complement strand
TCCATAAAGAGCAGAACTGATGTTGAAATCGGAATGTCACGAGCATAAACAAAGTGTAATTGTATTAGACACACTTGGGAGGTGAGGTACTCGGGAACAAGGGAAAGGCAGACGGGAAAGAACACCAAATGTTGGGTTATCTGGTTGTGAATGGCAGAAGCGTGAAAGAGCCAGTCCGTCCTTATAGGTTATAAGTTAATAACTAATATGATTCAGGAGGTGGTTCAGACCAGAAAGGAAAGGACATGAAATCAAGGTGAATGTGATCTGGTAGGGGGATAGTGAAAAAATGAAAGTTAAAGACCTTCCAGGACAAAAGTTCAGAGGTAAATAGCTAAGGAATAAAAGTCCACAGAAAAAGGTTTTCAAGGCAAGAAATTGGCAAGTAAATTATTTTTATTGATTCAGTTGTGGAATGGGATTTTGCCAGTGGGTAAATGGACTGGAGATAGAGATCACTGGATGAGATGACACGAAGAACTTCAGAGAGCAGGGTGTTAAAG
>NW_011496777.1:0-520 GCF_000754665.1 Bison bison bison | reverse complement strand
AAACGACTACGCAGCAGCAGCAGCAGCAGCAGCAGCAGTGCATAGATATCAAAAAGGGTTTAGAACAAGTCAGGTAGGATCACACAAGTCACCGTGAAGCAATACTTCTCCACTTAGCCAAAGCTAACAAAGATTTCTGTTCTAGGTCAACCTAGAAGAGATCACGGAAGAGGTAAAGAACTTAAAATCCATTAGCAAAGGCAGTTCAACCTCTCAAGAAACCTTGTGCTAGGCACAACACTCTTTTCTGGGGGTCCACTTTCCCTACAACCTCCTGATCCCATTCTGTACCCATTCCTTTGCTTCTCCCATCCTGAAACTGCCACCTGGAAGAAAGAACGACGTCGTTTTCCTTCAGAAAATGCGATTTCATGCCACATACCTTCTTTTAATACCAAGTCATACATTTCCCTTCAGCAACCAAGAACTGACTTTTATATTGGCATTCGACAGATTGGTGAACATACCTATCAGTGATAGTAGCGCCCCTCCCCTCCCCCGCACGCACGCACGCACACAC
>NW_011496776.1:0-516 GCF_000754665.1 Bison bison bison | reverse complement strand
GACTGGGGACGAGGAGAGTCAGGCCTCGTCTTGGGTTGAGGCATGGAACTCGGCTTGCCTCTGGAGGTGTCCCCGGGCAGAGAGGCCACTTTTCCAGCTGTATTTGGAACCTGGGTTTTGTCCAGACGATGCACGGGTGAGTCACTGCCTCTTCGTGTTGACTTCATTCACAAGGTGGAGTTCGGAGAGGTGTCCGGGCATCGGGTTCTTATCAAGAGGGGATCGGGAAATCGGGGTCCTTCACAATGTGGAAGCACCCACGAGGCCACGTCTGGAATGTCGTCGTGAGACCGGCCTCATCCTGAGGTGCGACCGGAAGGTCGGGAACCCCTTCCAGACAAAGCAGGGGAGTCGACCCTCCTGTCCAGATCAGGAGGGTAGAAGGGGCTCAGAGGAAGTGGTGCCGGAAAACCTCGGTGTTCCTCTCCAGGGAGACTGGGTTGTCGGGGAACTTTGTGGGGCGCATCAAGGGTGCCAAGTACCGTTTCGACCTCCACTTCCTAACGTGGGACTTCT
>NW_011496775.1:0-511 GCF_000754665.1 Bison bison bison | reverse complement strand
TGAAACTAGAACACTTTCTAACACCATAACACAAAAATAAACTCAAAATGGATTAAAGATCTCAACGTAAGATCCAGAAACTATAAAACTCCTAGAGGAGAACATAGCAAAACACTCTCTGACATACATCACAGCAGGATCCTCTATGACCCACCTCCCAGAATATTGGAAATAAAAGCAAAAATAAACAAATGGGACCTAATTCAACCTTAAAAGCTTCTGCACATCAAAGGAAACTATTAGCAAGGTGAAAAGACAGCCTTCAGAATGGGAGAAAATAATAGCAAATGAAGCAACTGACAAACAACTATTCTCAAAAATATACAAGCAACTCCTACAGCTCAACTCCAGAAAAATAAATGACCCAATCAAAAAATGGGCCAAAGAACTAAATAGACATTTCTCCAAAGAAGACATACAGATGACTTACAAACACATGAAAAGATGCTCAACATCACTCATTATCAGAGAAATGCAAATCAAAACCACTATGAGGTACCATTTCACACCA
>NW_011496774.1:0-507 GCF_000754665.1 Bison bison bison | reverse complement strand
TGTGGTTCAGGCTACCCATCCTGTCCAGGGCCAAGGAGAGGAATGGTTTTACATCAAATTTAACGTGAAAAGATCTTCAAAAACAGACCACCTGGATTTGTCTCTATCTCCACCACCACTAGCTATGAAACTAGGCAGGTTATTTATGTCACTATGTCCTAATTTTCTTATTTACAAGTTGGAAAGAAGAGCATGTTGTTTTTCATTAGAGTTATCATGCAGATTAAATAAATCAAACCCTCAGCAGTGTGCGGGGCCAGGAATGCTTTGCACTGGTTGTAGGGGTGGAGTCTGTGCAGACCACCCTGGAAAGCAGCCCTGAATCAGATTAAGTATCAGGAATACCCACATAATGACCCAGTGGTTCTACTCCCAAGAACAGATCCTAGAGACATTTTCACATGGCATCGTAAGAAGACAAATCACCCCAGTTGTTAAGTGGGGATGGAAACTAACATTTATGGAGTTCTTGCCAGGTGCCAGACTATTGCCTCAGACACAGTTTGC
>NW_011496773.1:0-525 GCF_000754665.1 Bison bison bison | reverse complement strand
ACTCTCTTTTATCTCTCACAACATGGATTACTGTCTCTTTCCCTCGTGTCACCCACGATCCTAAAAGGCGCCCTGGAGGGTGCTCCCCGCATCCTTCCTGCACTCCGGGTACTGAGCAGTCTCCTGTCCAGCTGCAGTGACTCTGTTCCCTTGTATCCTTCTGCCGTGAGGCTGGGTCCCCGGGCTGCTGCTTAGTCTCCTCAAACACAGCCAGGAGAGCAACAGTATCCAGCAGGTAAGTGCTGCCTCTCAGGACTGACCGGCATTTCTTCTCTTTGGATTTCTTTCTTCAAACTGCCATCTCTATCGGCCCCTCTGCCTTTTCTTTCTCTTCTTCCTATCTACTTAGTAGATTATGAGTTGCAAATTCTCACGCCTTCCAAGGCCAGGCAGATAACGTTATCAGGGGAGTAGACCATGTGTGACTATATGAATAGCAGGAATATGAAGAACTGAGGTCCCGTGCCCAGGCTCATCCAGCTCACTGTTGCTCGGTGGGAAAATGGGCTTATGGTGCCATATCTT
>NW_011496772.1:0-516 GCF_000754665.1 Bison bison bison | reverse complement strand
CCCGACGAAAAGACCTCGAGAGACCTTCTTCAACACGTCTCGAGGCCAGATTCCCCTACTATGACTTGAGAACAATCACGCGTTCCCCCTCGCCATTCGCATGGAGACCCGACTTCCTTGGCCCCCCACGAGAGACTCACTGACCTCGCCGTTGTACCTCGTGAGAAACCGCACACTGGGGCCGCCGCTCGAGACCAACCCCGAGCCTCCCCCGTCATCGCGACTTGAGGGCCTTCGTCTCCTGTATGGCCTAGAGACCAATCTCTCGACCTCTCTCCAAACGCCTCAGGAGGCTTGACTTCCTTTAGTCCACCCATTGAGCTCCAAGAGATACCCGTCGCGACTCGAGAGAAGAGCGGGTTTCTTTGCTTCCACTCAAGATGCATGCCTGTCTCCCCGAGTGCGTCTGCAATGCAACCCCGAGATCCCTTTCGCCCCTGGAGAGGAACACTGGCTTCTGGACACAACCCTAGATGAGGTCTATTGGCCCTGCAGTCACACGAGAGCAATCCCCAG
>NW_011496771.1:0-533 GCF_000754665.1 Bison bison bison | reverse complement strand
GAAGGAACTAAAGCAGCTGGTTGCGATGGCACCAGGGGAAAGGTTGCTCTTTGTGTCTGCCCCTCTACTCCTTTCTTCCTGGTCGCCTAGGTTTTGTCATGGAGATTTGAAATAAAGTGCACAAAAGTCATATGTGTTGAATCAAGATTTTGCATTTAACCATCTCTCAAAAAGGAAGAGAGCTTCACCTGCACATGTTTCTTTCAAAACCGTCAATTGCTTTTCAATTCTGGGGTTTCTCTCTTGCCTTGTTCAGTTAGCCTTAACAGTAAAAATCAACGAAAACTACATAAAGATTCAAAGATACCAACAAAGGACAGCTTCTGTTTCTGAAATCATCTTTCCATTTAGTAGAACACGAGCTCTATTCTTTGTATTTTGCCTAGGGAATTAGCAATGTCCTGGTTCAGATGGCAAGGCATCCGCGCGCAGGAGACTGGGGTTTGATCCCTGGGTCGGGAAGATCCCGCCGGAGAAGGAAATGGCAACCCACTCCCAGTATCCTCGCCTGGGAAATGCCACGGACAGAGGAG
>NW_011496770.1:0-533 GCF_000754665.1 Bison bison bison | reverse complement strand
AATGGAGCCCAAGTGAAGCTGTGGGCATGAAAGTCCTTGAAGCCACACAGTGCTGGGGGTGGAGGGTTCTGGGGGTTTTTAGATGACTTGAGGGTGAATTGGATCTCCCAGCCTGTGACTTGGCTCTGAGCCTCTAACTCTCCAGTCACCCCTCACCTTGATGATCCACTACTTGTAGGACCAAGTAGGCAAATAGTTAGACCTCACCTTACTGGTTTTGCCTATAAAAACTGCCTAGGTAAGCCTTCCCTGGGTAAGTGGGGTCCTGTGTGAGCAGTGGCTAGTCTTGGGAAAGGTCCAGATGTGTTCAATTGTCCGATAATTCATAAAACTCATTTTTAAAAAGTCAGTATAGGATCGATTTCCTTGGGAAGGCAAAATTAGTCCCAGGAGGCATGTGGGGAGAAGACAGAAGTTGACTGAATGGAACAAGGAGGAAATAGGCACGCAGGCCTTCAAGAGATGCTGAGCATCCTTGGGCTGGCAAAGTCTAACCTCTGGCATCGACTCTAACGCACCGAGTCCAGAAAGCT
>NW_011496769.1:0-510 GCF_000754665.1 Bison bison bison | reverse complement strand
GCAGGGACCTTGCGATCGGAGTCTGAAGTCAGAGGAACCCTGAGGTTCCTGCTTCAACTGGAGATGAGGCCCTCTTCCAATGCACCAAACCCAGTGGAGTCCCGACGAGGCCCCCTCCCACCTCCAGTTTCCCTGACTTCTCAGAGCCACCATGAGAAGCCCCCTGAGGTCACCTGCACAAGTCAAGGGAATCCAGGGTTTCTGCCTCAACCCGAGAAAGACCTCGAGAGACCTTCTTCAACACGTCTCGAGGCCAGATTCCCCTACCATGACTCGAGAGCAATGACGCGCTCCCCCTCGCCACTCGCATGGAGACCCGACTTCCCTGGCGCCCCACGAGAGGCTCACTGACCTCGCCGTCGTACCTAGGGAGAAACCGCACACTGTGGCCGCCGCTCGAGAACAACCCTGAGACTCCCCCATCATCGCGAGTTGAGGGCCTTCGTCTCCTGTATGGCCTAGAGACCAATCTCTCGACCTCTCTCCAACGCCTCAGGAGGCTTGACTCCC
>NW_011496768.1:0-555 GCF_000754665.1 Bison bison bison | reverse complement strand
GGGTAGCTTGTATATGTAGTGTGTAGCTTGTATATGTAGGTGTGTAGTGTGTATATCGTTAGTCCCAATCTCCTAGACCTTCCCTCCCTCAACCCCACAACAGCCTGGTAACCATAAGGCTATCTTCCACATCTGTGACTCTTTCCGTTTTCTAAATTAGTTCATTTGTACTCTTTCTTAGATTCCATTCCTTTTGATAAACAAGAAAGCCCCACACTTACAGTCCTCCCCTTTTCCACCCAAAGATTCCTGGGGATGCTTGCCAAGAATTCATTCAACTTGCTACATATTTTCATCAGCTAGGAGTTGGTCCAATCTTTCTTGAAGCTTGTAATACAAAATAAAAGTTGTCCCCCCATATATCAAATGTAGATAATATTGTAACCCTGAATATACTCAGGTAAACAACTCCCCTCACCTGGGCAAGATTCCTGTTCTCTCCTTGAGCTGCATGTTCCTGAATGATGCCCCTTGCTTTAGTTGCTGCTGAAGATCCCAGCCCCTTTGAGCTTTCCTGTAATTTTCCTGCATGTTTCAGGGGCAGTGATGCAGGTT
>NW_011496767.1:0-534 GCF_000754665.1 Bison bison bison | reverse complement strand
CACTTGTTGAGTCAATGATATTGCTGCCACAGTAACAGAAGCAATTGCTGCTATTAAAGCTGATATTCCTAAATAAGTAAGCCCACAGATCGTCGTGATCACATTAAATCTTGTAGTTGTTGTAACACAGCAAGACTATAGTTAACATATCAATAAGTGGTTACATCATAAGATAAGGTGGACGTTGTAACACTACAAAGGAGCAAACATTATATTGAGGGTTTAAACAAGATGAGAGCATGCATTGTTCACAAGTCACTACATTGGGTCCACCAGTGAAAGTCACATGTACATTAAGTTTCCCAGAATCATTGGTAAAGAGAAAAACATAAGGAGAGGGTAGACAAGCCAAAGCAGAATAAGTAGAATTATTTTCTGGTTGGAGTTCGCACTGCAGCAGCCCCGTCAGTCTTGCCGGGATCTTGATGTTTATCTTGCCTCCCCTTCCGGCGGGCTCCTCTTTTGTGATCGAAGCAATGGGGGAACGGGATGTCTGGGGGTCTGCAACATGGCGAATCAACCTGTCTTGGATCT
>NW_011496766.1:0-525 GCF_000754665.1 Bison bison bison | reverse complement strand
TTTTTAATCTCATGGCTGCAGTCACCGTCTGCAGTGATTTTTGAGCCCAAGGAAATAAAACCTGTCACAGCTTCCACAATAAGGCATCGGCATTCAAAGATTTTTAAAGCAAACAAAGTTGACTTTGAATTGGCTTAGTCATAAACAGCATCCTGATCTCAACAGCCTCTGAACAGCAGTTCTGAAAGTAAGGAAGAGCACCCCTGATCGGGAGCCACTGAGCTCTCTGCCTAAGCCGGGAAGGCGCCTCACCACAGGTCTCACAATGGGAGTCAGAACCACTGCCCCCTGGGAGCCCGTCTTTGAGGCTCTGCAGTCCAGGCCCAAGAACACAGGCATAGTGGGGACAGTACTAACATGTGAGGCTGGACCTGGGATCCCCACTCCATTTCCTGAATGGTCTGTATCGCCGTGTGGCCAACCTTTCCAGGAAACCTCTCTCAGGACTCGGTGATGTGAGCCTCCACCATCACCCTTTCCTGACGCACCTTCTGTCGCAGCGCAACTACGGTTCTCGTCCTGCCT
>NW_011496765.1:0-522 GCF_000754665.1 Bison bison bison | reverse complement strand
AAAAGGACTAGTGAAAAAGAAGAACAAAAGAAAGGTACACTACATAATTGATCAAAGGAATCAATCCAAGAAGAAGATATAACAATTATAAATATATATGCACCCAACACGGGAGCACCACAGTACGTAAGACAAATGCTAACAAGTATGAAAGGAGAAATTAACAATAACACAATAATAGTGGGAGACTTTAATACCCCACTTACACCTATGGATAGATCAACTAAACAGAAAATTAACAAGGAAACACAAACTTTAAACGATACAATAGACCAGTTAGACCTAATTGATATCTATAGGTCATTTCATCCCAAAACAATGAATTTCACCTTTTTCTCAAGCGCACATGGAACCTTCTCCAGGATAGATCACATGCTGGGCCATAAAGCTAGCCTTGGTAAATTCAAAAAAATAGAAATCATTCCAAGCATTTTTTCTGACCACAATGCAGTTAGATTAGATCTCAATTACAGGAGAAAAACTATTAAAAATTCCAACATATGGAGGCTGAACAACACGCTG
>NW_011496764.1:0-515 GCF_000754665.1 Bison bison bison | reverse complement strand
TCGAGGTTCCTGCCTCAAACTGGAGATCGAGGCCCTCTTCCAACTGCACCAAACCCCCGTCGGAGTCCCGACGACGGCTCCCCCCCCACCTCCCAGTTTCCCTGACTTCTCAGAGCCACCATGAGAAGCCCCCTGAGGTCACCTGCACAAGTCGAGGGAAGCCAGGGTTTCCTGCCTCAACCCGAGAAAGACCTCGAGAGACCTTCTTCAACACGTCTCGAGGCCAGGTTCCCCTACCATGACTCGAGAGCAATGACGCGCTCCCCCTCGCCACTCGCATGGAGACCCGACTTCCCTGGCGCCCCACGAGAGGCTCACTGACCTCGCCGTCGTACCTCGTGAGAAACCGCACCCTGGGGCCGCCGCTCGAGAACCACCCGAGACTCCCCCGTCATCGCGGAGATGAGGGCCTTCGTCTCCTGCATGGCCTAGAGGCCAACCTCGCGACCTCTCTCCAAACGCCTCAGGAGGCTTGACTCCCTTTTAGTCCACCCAGTGAGCTCCAAGAGATACCC
>NW_011496763.1:0-530 GCF_000754665.1 Bison bison bison | reverse complement strand
GGTTAAATGGAGGTGAGGTGCTGTGTTGGAGGCCAAGGGTGACAGTGCCGTGGCAGACGAGCGAGTTCAAAGCTCTTTTCTGGAGCTGAAAGTGGGGTCCAGAACATGACTGTCAGCCCACATCCCTTTGAGGCTATGAGACCAGAGAATATAAGAGTTCTTTCTTTTCAAAACTGAGAATTGGTCTTCTATACTGTGATCATTTAGTAGTTGTAGAATTACAAAAAGTAATGAAAATATTCTAGTGAAACTAAATGTTGCATGAGATGAATGGTTGTGTGTCATTTTGATTATTTAGTCACTTTGCATAAGCTCTTTAAGTTCTAAAATGGAAAAACACTGTAAGGATATGTGACTTCATATTTGTGATACTAGTTTTGCACATAAAGTCATGTTCCAAAAACAAAGTTAACTAGGAGCTTACTAGTTCATGGTATAAGTCACTCCTTAGTATTCCTGTTGACCGTTTCAGAGCTACTTTATCCACACGAGCATCCATCCTTCTCTCCAGCCTCCAAGGAACAGATGTC
>NW_011496762.1:0-529 GCF_000754665.1 Bison bison bison | reverse complement strand
TCTGGCTGAGTTCATGATGACGTGCTAAGTAGTGGTCCAAATATCAAGACTAATTTGTCACTGTGCCATTGTGGAATGATTAAAGACTAGGCGGTTTTAAAACTTTTAGACCTCTGAGCGTAGCAAATGTACCTGATTTTCTTCTGGGTATAAAGAGAAAAAATCAAAAAACAAACAAAAAACAGCGTGCTGGGGGAGGGATGCGGCAGGGAGGAGGCAGACACATACCAGAGTCATGATGCCCAGCTGGTCTCCCTCCTGCGCCAGGCTGTGCCGCCTCGTTCTGGGCTTGGGCAGGGGCGGGCAGGAGCCAGCATGCGAGGACGTGGGAAGCAGGTTGAGGGAGCTCACTGATTTAAAACGACGGAGGCTGCCTAAGCTCCCCCTGCCCTCCCTGCTCTCAGTCTCCTCGGCCCGCTGCTCCGTGTTCTCCTTCTCTTCTTCGATCAACCTAAAATAGAATAAAATACGTCACCTGCCTTTGTCAGCAGAGGAACCTATCTGGACAATAAATTTGGGCTGGCATTCT
>NW_011496761.1:0-541 GCF_000754665.1 Bison bison bison | reverse complement strand
AAGACAGGATATCCTGGTTTAGACTTTCTCAAAGGGAAACCAAGGTATCTGTAGGTTTAAATGTATCATTCATAGGTTGATAATTGTCTAGCACCATAATCTCTTCTTTTCCATTTGCTTCTCAGATAACTGCCTGCCAATATTACAAAAAAAAAACCAAGCCCATGCTATCCCCCATGAGAAACACATTTTAAGGGTTTCTTGCTCCTAAGTATTTAAGAACTAGAATTCATGTATGGCTACAGTTCTAAGTATTTAAGAACAAGAATTCACGTATGGCTACAGTTCCAGTAGAATGGGAATCCTTTTCTGGGATGTACATTCCCACCCACTCTGACAATAACCAGTCACTCTGACAATAACCAGTCTCTCTAGTTTCTTCATCCTTCTTCTATTTCTCTTACACAATTAAAAAGATATATGTATATTTTCTTATGCCTTTCTTACAAAAATGGCCATGTGCTATAGATAATATTTTTACTTTGTCTTTTTTATTTAACTAATATATCCTGGAAGTCACTCCATATTAATTCATAAAGAT
>NW_011496760.1:0-579 GCF_000754665.1 Bison bison bison | reverse complement strand
GACTCTCCTGTCCCCAGTCTGCAGGGACCCTGCGATCGGAGTCTGAAATCACAGGAACCCTGAGGTTCCTGCCTCAACTGGAGAGAAGGCCCTCTTCCAATGCCACCAAACCCCGTGGAGTCCCGAGAGGCCCCCCCCCACCTCCAGTTTCCCTGATTTCTCAGAGCCACCATGAGAAGCCCCCTGAGGTCACCTGCACAAGTCGAGGGAAGCCAGGGTTTCCTGCCTCAACCCGAGAAAGTCCTCGAGAGACCTTCTTCAACACGTCTCGAGGCCAGGTTCCCCTACCATGACTCGAGAGCAATGACGCGCTCCCCCTCGCCACTCGCATGGAGACCCGACTTCCCTGGCGTCCCACGAGAGGCTCACTGACCTCGCCGTCGTACCTCGTGAGAAACCGCACCCTGGGGCCGCCGCTCGAGAACCACCCCGAGACTCCCCCGTCATCGCGGAGATGAGGGCCTTCGTCTCCTGCATGGCCTAGAGGCCAACCTCGCGACCTCTCTCCAAAGGCCTCAGGAGGCTTGACTCCCTTTAGTCCACCCAGTGAGCTCCAAGAGATACCCGTCTCGACTCGTG
>NW_011496759.1:0-511 GCF_000754665.1 Bison bison bison | reverse complement strand
AGCTGAGGCACCAGTCAGGCACCAGTCACGTCTCCCACACTCCCGCAGCCTGCTCCTTCCCGGGCGCGAACGCTGAAGCTGGGGCAGGGCTTGGGGAGGCTCGCCCAGGCCAGAGCAGCCTCTCGGCCGGGGCTCTGTGCTATCGCGCCTGGGCGCAGAGCTGGAGCTCCGCCGGTGTGGAAGCTCACTCGGTCCTTCCCAGTAACAGGCTTGCAAGCACCCGCCGGCAGCCAGCCTCTTCTCTCCCGCGTTCCGGGCATTGGGCTCCAAACCTGGGACCAAAGTACTGCCCGGAGCTCACTGATCATGGGCTGGTTCCCCTGCGCTGCGGCTGTGCTAGGGAGCCCAAACGCACAGGGGAAGCCCGCACAGCACATCCACCTGCCTCTAGGCGGGAGGACAGCTCCAGGGAAGGCCCGGTCTGGCAGGCGCTTTCTGGGCACAAACGGAGCGACACTCTGGCTGTGGAGCCGCCTCCCCAAGCCAGGGGCACCGGGACCCTGATTCCCTC
>NW_011496758.1:0-514 GCF_000754665.1 Bison bison bison | reverse complement strand
AGTCTGCAGGGACCCTGCGATCGGAGTCTGAAAATCACAGGAACCTCGAGGTTCCTGCCTCAACTGGAGATCGAGGCCCTCTTCCAATGCACCAAACCCCGTCGGAGTCCCGAGACGGCGCCCCCCCCCACCTCCAGTTTCCCTGACTTCTCAGAGCCACCATGAGAAGCCCCCTGAGGTCACCTGCACAAGTCGAGGGAAGCCAGGGTTTCCTGCCTCAACCCGAGAAAGACCTCGAGAGACCTTCTTCAACACGTCTCGAGGCCAGGTTCCCCTACCATGACTCGAGAGCAATGACGCGCTCCCCCTCGCCACTCGCATGGAGACCCGACTTCCCTGGCGCCCCACGAGAGGCTCACTGACCTCGCCGTCGTACCTCGTGAGAAACCGCACCCTGGGGCCGCCGCTCGAGAACCACCCCGAGACTCCCCCGTCATCGCGGAGATGAGGGCCTTCGTCTCCTGCATGGCCTAGAGGCCAACCTCGCGACCTCTCTCCAAACGCCTCAGGAGGC
>NW_011496757.1:0-527 GCF_000754665.1 Bison bison bison | reverse complement strand
TAGGGTCTCTCGACTTCGCTGCTATTGACGTTCTGGGTGGGATAACTCTTTGTTGTGTGTTGCAGGGTGTTCAACAACATCTCAGGATGCTTACCCGGTAGATGTCAATAGCATCTCGCCTCCCCCCCCTCACCCCACCTAAATTGTGACAATCAAAAGTGTCTCCAGATATTGCCAGATATCCCCTGGGGGCAGAATACCCTTGCTTGAGAATTACTATTCTAAGATAACGTGATGACTATCTCCCTCACTAAAAATTCCCAATTAAATGTTTATCCTCTCCACAAAATGCCTTTACTTCTCCTTCTTATATATAGTAGTATCCCAAGGCTCCCAGCGACTCAGGCTAACAACCTCAGAGGCATCTGTAACTTCTTTTTGCTGATGTTTTTCTCACATCAAATCCATAGTTAAGTCTTGAAGTTTCTACGCTCCAGTTGCCAGACAAAAACACAGGACACTCAGTTAAATCTGAATTCCAGAGAAGCAACAAATAATACATTTGCATAAGTATGTCTTGAATGTTG
>NW_011496756.1:0-509 GCF_000754665.1 Bison bison bison | reverse complement strand
GAGGCTGGCTGCCAGCGGTGCTGCAAGCCTGTACTGGGAAAGGACCGAGTGAGCTTCCACACCGGCGGAGCTCCAGCTCTGCGCCCAGGCGCGATAGCACAGAGCCCCGGCCGAGAGGCTGCTCTGGGCTGGCCGAGCCTCCCCAAGCCCTGCCCAGCTTCTAGCGTTCGCGCCCGGGAATGAGCAGGCTGCGGGAGTGTGGGAGACGTGACTGGTGCCTGACTGGTGCCTCAGCTCAGCTCTCGCCTTCCCTTCGGACCTAGGAGCCAGGCGTCCTTGCAGAGGGCTTAGGGGCTGGGGGTGTGCACACTGCCAAAGCCTCCCGCAGGGAGAGCTCTTTCCGAGGGAAAGGAAGCGCCCCAGGCTGCATTCCCAAGCTGGTGCTTCCCCGCCCAGACTAAGCGCCGCACGGAGGGAATCAGGGTCCCGGTGCCCCTGGCTTGGGGAGGCGGCTCCACAGCCAGAGTGTCGCTCCGTTTGTGCCCAGAAAGGGCCTGCCAGACCGGGCC
>NW_011496755.1:0-578 GCF_000754665.1 Bison bison bison | reverse complement strand
AAAACCCACCACCTTACCATATTGTTATGGGTTAATTGAGCAAAACCTGTTAAGTGCCTGAACATATAAAATACTCCCAGTAAATGTCACTCTCCCCCTAGTCCCTGTCCCAGTGTAACTGAAAAAGATTATATGGTGTTACCATTTTTAGTGAGTTTAGTTTAGTTTAGTTAGTTTAAACAAACTATAGTTTAGTTTAGTTTAGAATAACTGGATATTCTTCTGTAAGAAAAACTATATCTTCAGAAGAAATGAATCATAGTTTTTCTTACAGAAGAATATCCAGTTATTTCATGATGGCATTTGCACCTCCAAAAAACACAAATGGTCCCAAAATGCAGACAAAGATGAGTACCTGGACACCCCTAAACCATCAGCTTTTGAATGACCGGGTGAGTAATAGGAACTATTGTCTTAGTTGAAATCATACTTTGAAGGAAAAAAAAGCATTAAAATTTTGGTAATCAAAACATGAAAAGGAATTGCTTAGGATTGTATAGGGGATACAAAAAAAATGAAGGATTTCTTCAAAAATTTTAATTGAAAAAAACTGAAATACATTTAGAACAAAAATAAAG
>NW_011496754.1:0-520 GCF_000754665.1 Bison bison bison | reverse complement strand
TTTAACATAGGGTCGTGGTCAAAGAAATGTAGATTGAGGAACTAGACTGCCAGGTTTTGAAATTCTAGCTCTGCCCATTATTACTGGCAACTTTTTCTGGTAAGTGGTATGTTTTCTCTCGACCTTAATTTCCTCACCTGGAAAATGGGCTAATAATCCTGCCTACCTTACAGAAATATATGTGGACTCATTCATGCCATGTGTTTAGGATCTAGCACATAAGAAAAACTCAACAATTGATGGCTATTATTAGTAAATAGAAAGTGCTTAAAACAGTGGGCATTCAATAAATAACAACTGTTTGTTGTGGTTATATGCACTGAGCACATTCAGTTAGGTTCAGTCCAGTCACTCAGTCGTGTCCGACACTTTGCGACCGCATGAACTGCGGCACGCCAGGCCTCCCTGTCCATCACCAACTCCCAGAGCCTCCCCAAACTCATGAGTCGGTGATGCCATCCAACTGTCTCACCTCTGTCATCCCCTTCTCCCCATGCCCTCAATCTTTCCCAGCATCAGG
>NW_011496753.1:0-518 GCF_000754665.1 Bison bison bison | reverse complement strand
GATAGGATTAGTGAATTAGAAGATAGAAATGGTAGAAATAAATGAAATCAGAGAGGATAAAAGAAAAAACGAATTTAAAAGAAATAGAGGACAATCTCAGAGACCTCCAGGACAATATTAAACGCTACAACATTCGAATCATAGGGTTCCAGAAGAAGAAGACAAAAAGAAAGACCATGAGAAAATACTTGAGGAGATAATAGTGGAAAACTTCCCTAAAATGGGGAAGGAAATAATCACCCAAGTCCAAGAAACCCAGAGAGTCCCAAACAGGATAAACCCAAGGAGAAACACCCCAAGACACATATTAATCAAATTAACAAAGATCAAACACAAAGAACAAATATTAAAAGCAGCAAGGGAAAAACAACAAATAACACACAAGGGAATTCCCATAAGGATAACAGCTGATCTTTCAATAGAAACTCTTCAAGCCAGGAGGGAATGGCAAGACATACTTAAAATGATGAAAGAAAATAACCTACAGCCAAAGATTATTGTACCCAGCAAGGATCTCA
>NW_011496752.1:0-510 GCF_000754665.1 Bison bison bison | reverse complement strand
CCTGCTTTCACTGAGACGACTCTAATGATACATCACAGGCAGACCTTTGAGAACCCTATAGAGGGGGGCCCTCTTCCCCTCACCCACAAAAACCCTGGGGTGGTCAGGGAAAGGGCTCTCCAGAGGCACCATTTCGTTGAGGTCCATAGGTTGAACCTAGGTAAACCAGGGTTGAGATGCAGGAAGAATTCAGGCCGGGAAAATAGCATCTTGGAAGGCTATGTGACCAGGGAAACTTAGGACATTCAAGAACGAAAAATGCCCTATGGGATGGAAGCCAAAGAGTGCAGAGGGCATTCCAGGCAAAAGACATCAGAGAAGAACGTGAGGAGCAAGCCTGAAGGGAGGTGGTCGTATCTTCAATATGCTGGGAAAATACGAGAGCCGTTGGAGCAGGGAGGTGACAGCATTGCATCTGCATTTCCAAAAGGTCATCTTGCTCCACATCACTAATGATTGGAGAGGCTCAACTCCAAACTCCAAGGAGGGACCACTTCACATGAGTCCGAT
>NW_011496751.1:0-526 GCF_000754665.1 Bison bison bison | reverse complement strand
AACAGCAGATCACGTTTTATCAGAACTCTCCGCAATGACCTGTCCATCTTGGGTGGTCCTGCACAGAATGGCTCACAGCTTCATTGAGTTGTGCAAGCCCTTTACCATGACAAGGCAGTGATCCATTAATGGGGATCAAATATTTGGTCACCAGACAAAAGAATTTTGACAGACAAAATCATCAGTTTGGCATAGCTCATCCTAATGCCCTTTCTGCACTTTGGTTTCTATTTTCAGAAGGAAGGAGAAACCTACACATATATGCTAAATGACTCACAAGCACTAGATTCACAGTACATTTTTCTCTTTTCCCTGTCATCCTTTTAAGATATTTCTTTCTCATTGCAGCAATTCTGGCTCTATTCATAACATAGCTATATCAAATTATTTTATTTGTATTGGAATATAACTGCTTTAGAATTGTGTGTTATTTTCTTCTTTATAGTGAAATGAATTAGCTATAAACATACATGTGTACCTTCCCTCTTGAGTCTCCCTCCTACCTTCCTCTCCCATTTAACCCCCT
>NW_011496750.1:0-522 GCF_000754665.1 Bison bison bison | reverse complement strand
ATCTTTTTCTATGTGTTTGTTAGTCCATCTGTATGTCTTTTTTGGTAGAAATGTCTATTTAGTTCTTTGGTCCATTTTTTGTATTGGGTCGTTTATTTTTCTGGAGTTGAGCTGTAGGAGTTGCTTGTATATTTTTGTAGATTAGTTGTTTGTCGGTTGCTTCATTTGCTATTATTTTCTCCCATTCTGAAGGCTGTCTTTTCACCTTGCTGATAGTTTCCTTTGATGTGCAGAAGCTTTTAAGGTTAATTAGGTCCCATTTGTTTATTTTTGCTTTTATTTCCAATATTCTGGGAGGTGGGTCATAGAGGATCCTGCTGTGATGTATGTCGGAGAGTGTTTTGCCTATGTTCTCCTCTAGGAGTTTTATAGTTTCTGGTCTTACGTTTAGATCTTTAATCCATTTTGAGTTTATTTTTGTGTATGGTGTTAGAAAGTGGTCCAGTTTCATTCTTTTACAAGTGGTTGACCAGATTTCCCAGCACCACTTGTTAAAGAGATTGTCTTTAATCCATTGTATAT
>NW_011496749.1:0-535 GCF_000754665.1 Bison bison bison | reverse complement strand
ATACATTAGATATTTCCTTTTTCATTGCACATCTTGACTCCTGAACAGTCCATGCAAAGGAATAACAAGATATGTCAAAATACCCACTTACACATTGAGTGTTTACCAAAACAAGCTTCCTGCTTTGGATGACTTCCTCATCACCTTCCTAATGAAGGCCACATTTCCAAATAAAATTCATAATAGGCCTTTGGAAACAGTTAACAGAAGTAACTTCCCAGGTGACTCAGACAGTAAGAATCCGCCTTCAATGCAGGAAACCTGGGTTCCATCCCTGGGTTTCCAGGATCCCCTGGAACAGGGACTGGCATACGACTCCAGTATGGTTGCCTGGAGAATCCCATGGACAGTGGAGTCTGGCAGGCTATAGTCCATGAGGTGGCACAGAATTGGACACGGCTGAAGCAACTTAGCATGGATGCAGGACAGATGTTTACTCACTATGGTAAATTCGTGTGTTTAGTGTGTGTGTTTGTGTGTCTGTGTGTGTTAGTCGCCTCGTAACAGCCGACTCTCTGTGATCCCATTGACTGTA
>NW_011496748.1:0-545 GCF_000754665.1 Bison bison bison | reverse complement strand
GGGATCGAAACTACATCTCCTGCATCTCCTGCAGTGGCAAATGGATTCTTTACTACTAAGCCACCTGGGCAGCCCCTTTGTATCACAGAACAGGTCGATAAAGGACTTTATTGTTTGTTTTTTTAATGAATTCTTTAGGTACACAAGACTATAAATACAGAATCCTTCTTAGGTACACACACAGAATGTTTATTTGAACAAACTCATGCCACACATTAAAAAAAAAAAAGAAGATGAAGAAGAAAATGTTCCTCGAGTTCTCTAAGTTTGAATTTTGCAATACAAGTAAGAAAAAGAAATTCTAGAGGTCATTCCAATTTGTCCCCACAGCCTAAAATTTTAGTTAGAAGAATAAGTTTTTGCAAGTTACTTCAACCATACTCAGTACCTTAGTTACTACTGAGCAAACATTTATTGAGTGACTACTATGTTTAATACTTTATGTTAGCTGCTGTGGAAGACATAAATATGAATTAGGCCTAATTCCTGCCCTTAAAAATCTTACCATCTCTGCTAGTTAGTAACTTATGACTCTCAGCTAGAAA
>NW_011496747.1:0-508 GCF_000754665.1 Bison bison bison | reverse complement strand
CCAAATGAACTTAGTAAGTACCTATTCAGTAGGAAAGATGGCACTGACTGACAGGTGGCAGCCTGTCTCCATTTACCAGCCAGGGCAACCCACCTGCTTCCTCTGGCAGTGGGCACAGGAGAAAGGGCAAAAGCTTCTTCAGTATTTTTAGAAGGTTAATGGCTGTAAAATACTACTTGGTAAGAAAATGGGATGGGGAAGTACATAGTTCTCCTTACTAATGACATCTCTACTAAGAAGAAATCCATATTGCTTTCATCTTTACTATTTTGTATACAAGTTAAGTTTTAAGCTTGAAATTTAATTATATGCCCTAGATACTCTTACATTTTAAGTGTTATGACATAGAATTGTTACTAGTTTGCTGAGTAACCATAGATTTCAAGGTAATAATAATCAGAAAATAGTTTTAACCTAAGAGTAGTCATCAATCTTGGGGCAGAGATATGACATGGTAAGATTAGAGAGTGAGAATTCTTGGGGCAGAGGCATGAATGGAAAAGAAAAA
>NW_011496746.1:0-526 GCF_000754665.1 Bison bison bison | reverse complement strand
TAACCAGACCCTACACAGCCTGGTACCTTTGTTACTGATTCCAAGCTTATTCTGCTCACCACACAACAGGCCAGTAAATCCAAAGACAGAGTGTTGGGGCAAGGAATAATGGCTTTATTGGGAGAGCCAGGAGTCTGAGATGGTGGTGGACTACCAATACTCGTTTGTATCAGAACATTTTTAACTAATGCCATCTCAGAGTTCTAATCAGTTTTTAATAGTAGCTTTGTTTTATTTCAGTGTTTAACAGTTAAAAGTGTTTTAAAAAGATGAAGTATCTTAACTGAGAAGAATGTTTAAATAAGTCATCAATGAATTTTAAATTTTGGAGGAAATGTAATTTCTGAAACTAAAGCTCATGCTTTAATAATTATTTAAGCAGAATGGGTGTTGGAGTCTAGTGGAATTGGTTGGATGTCCTAGAAGGGGTGAGTGGCAGGGACTGTGGTATGAAGTGTGAGCTGGGAGAGAAGTGAAACAGTACAGGGCACACACTGGCCTGGGGTTATTGCTGAATTGGTGAATT
>NW_011496745.1:0-530 GCF_000754665.1 Bison bison bison | reverse complement strand
CTCTTCCTAGTTCAGTTCAGTTCAGTTGCTCAGTCGTGTCCCAACCCTTTGCGACCCCACTGGACTGCAGCATGCCCAGGCCTCCCCTGTCCCATCACCAACCCCCACGAGCTCGCTCAAACTCACATCCATCAGTCGGTGATGCCATCCAACCATCTCATCCTCTGGTGTGTTCACTCTTCCTAAGGCGTTTTCAAATCTCCTTGCTTACTCAACATATCTGAATATCCTCATTGTAAATTTCCTCTTTCAGCTCAACCAAGTAGAAGTGGATATCGGTTACCTATAAGCTAAAGAATCCTAGCTTATGATTTCCATTTTAAAAGTTACAGATATCAAGTATGTCAGTAACATATCAGACTTTTGCATGTTTCTAAACATATTAAATATGGGATGAGAAAGACAAAACATTTTTTTCACTATAAAACACATGCTACTTGTTTCAACAAGCAGTTAACTGCCTATAAAAATTCCAGGAAAAAGAAACACTCTTATTCAGTGAATTTCTCAAAGTAACAGCTACTTCCCAG
>NW_011496744.1:0-515 GCF_000754665.1 Bison bison bison | reverse complement strand
ACCTCTTTTAAACCTTATTTAGCTTTTCTAGCTCTTGGTAGGCTGACCTACAAGATGCTTGCGTCTGTCACTGGAAGTGGAGACACCCTGGGGGGGGGGTCTTCTGTCATCTGAAGCCACATGTAACAGTCACAATAATTGTCTTGATCAAGTTAATTTGATACCAGGGAAACAGAACCAGGGGTCCTTGCTTGGTACCCATGGCTGTGTTTCTGGTCAGAGTCCCCAGCTTGCCTGGGCTGTTTCAGTGCCACGTGAACTTGGGAAGGAGGTGGAGCAGGCGGCCCACGCGGCCTGGAGACAGAGGAGCCGGTCTCCCCTCTGCCCTTGCCCCTGGCGGCCCAGGGCAGGCCTTGCATTGCCGAGCTGCTGGTGGTGGAGGCCAAGGCTGAGGAGGGAGGGGTTACGTGACCTGTATTCTGTGACATGGTCACACGTGGGTTTTCTTTTTCAGTTTGAAAAAATGACTGCTTTTAGTCTTCCCTCCAGTTTCACTTTAAGGTGGAAAATGAAGA
>NW_011496743.1:0-589 GCF_000754665.1 Bison bison bison | reverse complement strand
CGCCCTCCCCCACCCCCGCCCACGGACGCCGACCCCCGCCCCCGCCGCCGCCCCGCCCCCTCGCCCATCGCTCCCCGGTCGCCTTCCCCACGCCCGCCACGTCGGGGATCCCCCGGACGCCACCAACCTCGGGACCGCCCCCCACTCCCCGCCGCGACCCGGTTCCCGACCCGCGCCGCCCGGCTTCGCCCCGCCCGGGCGCGCTCCCGGTGCGCTGCCCACCTTCACCACGGGCTCCCGGTGAGCCCCGCCCCCACGCCCGGTTCCAGGAGAGCCTCTGGGACCTCGCTCCCGCCGCCCGGTGAAACGGGAGGACAATCCATCCAGCCCACAGAGGCAATCCAAGCTGTCTAGAATTCAGGGATCCAACGAGGGCTACGGAAAGGAAAGATGACCTGACCTAGGAGGGCCATGATATTCTCTAGAACCGGACAAAGTTGGTTTGCAAGGAAACTTGATTCCTTGGAACCCGGAAAGCTGGTTCTTTTCATATGCAATTCCAAACCATGAGCTCCTTCCCAAAGCCTGCCTGGCCGCCAGCCCCACCCCCCACTCCCCAGAAAAAACGGCTCAAAGAAACCTTTTCCAT
>NW_011496742.1:0-501 GCF_000754665.1 Bison bison bison | reverse complement strand
TAGGTTGCCTTTTTCTTCTCTATCTTTCTTCTCCTCTTTGACAAGTTTCAAATGACAAATGAAACCTTTTTCAAGGTTTTTCTCAAAGTTTTGCAAAGCTATTAACCAGGAATCTGGTGTAATGGGACATAACATTATTCCTTAAAAAATGTTAAATGTGTATGTAAAGAAGCAGGTGTACACTTATGATTTTAAAAAATTCTAAAGGGAAAAATAAAAACCTAAGTTCTATCTGAGTAATTTCAGTTGTTACAGAGAATAATGAGTATGTCTGTGAAGTTATACTAATTGGTCACACCCACCAGAAAAGAAAGTTTGAGTTCTTGCTGAGAACATACATTTATAAGACTCACTAATCTACCAAAACAATATTAATATAAAGCCCCTGTGACAAGTGGTAAGATAATAAGGTAGAATGGACATGAAATAATAGTCAAACCCACAAATTTGATTCCAATTCACCATGTACCTCTCCTCAGTACTGAGTGAGATAACATTTAC
>NW_011496741.1:0-502 GCF_000754665.1 Bison bison bison | reverse complement strand
TTGCTCTCGAGTGACTGCAGGGCCAATAGACCTCAGTCCTAGGCTTGTGTCCACGAAGCCAAGGTTCCTCTCCAGGGGCGACCGGGATCTCGGGGTTGCATTCCAGATGCACCCGGGGAGACAGGCATTCATCTCGAGTGGAAGCAAAGAACCCCGCTCTGCTCTCGAGTCGCGACGGGTATCTCTTGGAGCTCACTGGGTGGACTAAAGGGAGTCAAGCCTCCTGAGGCGTTTGGAGAGAGGTCGCAAGGTTGGCCTCGAGGCCATGCAGGAGGCGAAGGCCCTCATCTCCGCGATGACGGGGGAGTCTCGGGGTGGTTCTCGAGCGGCGACCCCAGGGTGCGGTTTCTCACGAGGTACGACGGCGAGGTCAGTGAGCCTCTCGTGGGGCGCCAGGGAAGTCGGGTCTCCGTGCGAGTGGCGAGGGGGAGCGCGTCATTGCTCTCGAGTCATGGTAGGGGAATCTGGCCTCGAGACGTGTTGAAGAAGGTCTCTCGAGGTC
>NW_011496740.1:0-501 GCF_000754665.1 Bison bison bison | reverse complement strand
ACCCTGGGGTCCCTCGACTTGTGCAGGTGTCCGTCAGGGGGCTTCTCATGGAGGCTCTGAGAAGTCAGGGAAACTGGAGGTGGGAGGGGCCTCTCGGCACTCCACTGGGTTTGGTGCATTGGAAGAGGGCCTCATCTCCAGTGGAGGCAGGAACCTCAGGGTTCCTCTGATTTCAGACTCCGATCCCAGGGTCCCTGCAGACTTGGGAAAGGAGAGTCAGGCCTCGTCTTGTGTTGAGGCATGGAACTCCGCTTGCCTCTCGAGGTGTTCCCGGGGAGACAGGCCACTTGTCGAGCGTTATTTGGAACCTGGGGGTTTTTTCCCGACGATGCACGGGCGAGTCACTACCCCTTCGTGTTGACTTCATTCACAGGGTGGAGTTCGAAGAGGTGTCCGGGCATCGGGTTCTTATCAAGAGGGGACCGGGAAATCGGGGTCCTTCGGAATGTGGAACCACCCACGAGGCCACGTCTGGAATGTCGTCGTGAGACCGGCCTCATC
>NW_011496739.1:0-525 GCF_000754665.1 Bison bison bison | reverse complement strand
CACGGGCGAGTCACTGCCCCTTCGTGTTGAATTCATTCGACAGGGTGGAGTTCGGAGAGGTGTCCGGGCATCGGGTTCTTACCAAGAGGGACCGGGAAATCAGGGTGCTTCGCAATGTGGAAGCACCCACGAGGCCACGTCTGGAATGTCGTCGTGAGACCGGCCTCATCCTGAGGTGCGACCGGAAGGTCGGGAACCCCTTCCAGACAAAGCAGGGGAGTCGACCCTCCTGTGGAGATCAGGAGGGTAGAAGGGGCTCAGAGGAAGTGGTGCCGGAAAACCTCGGTGTTCCTCTCCAGGGAGACCGGGATGCCGGGGAACTTTGTGGGGCGCATCAAGGGTGCCAAGTACCGTTTCGACCTCCAATTCCTAACGTGGGACTTCTCCTGAGACGCTGTAGCGGGAAAGGGCTTCATCTTGCGATGACGGGGGAACCACGTGGTTTTTCTCGAGTTGCGGCGGGATTCTCGAGTTACGACGGGGAATTCGGGATGCCTCTTGTGTTGGCCCAGGGAAGTCCAATCT
>NW_011496738.1:0-513 GCF_000754665.1 Bison bison bison | reverse complement strand
ACAAAAACGGTAGTATAAACTACGAACCCAAAACAATAAAGTAAATGGCAACGGGAACATACTTATCAGTAATTACCTTAAATGTAAATGGGTTGAATGACCCCAACCAAAAAGACAAAGACTGGCTGAATGGATACAAAAACAAGACCCCTACATATGTTGTCTACAAGAGACCCACCTCAAAACAAGGGACACATACAGACTGAAAGTGAAGGGCTGGAAAAAGATTTTCCATGCAAATAGGGACCAAAAGAAAGCAGGAGTAGCAATACTCATATCAGATAAAATAGACTTTAAAACAAAGGCTGTGAAAAGAGACAAAGAAGGTCACTACATAATGATCAAAGGATCAATCCAAGAAGAAGATATAACAATTATAAATATATATGCACCCAACATGGGAGCACCACAGTACATAAGACAAATGCTAACAAGTATGAAAGGAGAAATTAACAATAACACAATAATAGTGGGAGACTTTAATACCCCACTTACACCTATGGATAGATCAAC
>NW_011496737.1:0-532 GCF_000754665.1 Bison bison bison | reverse complement strand
ATTCCCCCGTCATCGAGAGATGAGGGCCTTCGTCTCCTGCATGGCCTAGAGACCAATCTCGCGACCTCTCTCCAAACGCCTCAGGAGGCTTGACTCCCTTGAGTCCACCCAGTGAGCTCCAAGAGATACCCGTCGCGATTCGAGAGCAGAGCGGGGTTCTTTGCTTCCACTCGAGATGAATGCCTGTCTCCCCGGGTGCGTCTGGAATGCAACCCCGAGATCCCTGTCGCCCCTGGAGAGGAACATTGGCTTCTGGACACAAGCCTAGATGAGGTCTCTTGGCCCTGCAGTCACTCGAGAGCAATCCCCAGCTTTCCTTCGCAACTCGACTGGAAGATTGGACTTGCCTGGGCCAACACAAGAGGCATCCTGAATTCCCCGTCGTAACTCGAGAATCCCGCCGTAACTCGAGAAAAACCACGTGGCTCCCCCGTCATCGCAAGATGAAGCCCTTTCCCGCTACAGCGTCTCAGGAGAAGTCCCTCGTTAGGAACTGGAGGTCGAAAAGGGCACTTGGCACCCTTGATGCGAC
>NW_011496736.1:0-502 GCF_000754665.1 Bison bison bison | reverse complement strand
GAGGAAGAGAGTCAGGGGAAGAAAGGAAAAAAAGGAAAGGAAGGGAGAAAGATAGAAAAGGAAATGTCTCAACAGATATTGTAAACTTTCCAATAAAACAATTCTCTTTAAAAATCTAAAAAACAGAAATAGAAATTCATTAAGCCATATCCTCATTGCCTTCGATGGTACTAAGAACAAGAAAACCCATTTACACATCAGTGTTTAGAATTTGTGGCAAACACAATAAGATTATGAAAAAAAATAGAAATATGCCGTTATTTGTAAAAATATGGACAGCAGAAATATTTTTGTAAAAAACATTTTATTTCTATAAATAGTAATTTTACTTAGAATGTTTTGGCAACATTAATAAAACAATACATTTTACCTGAAAGAACAAGCAAAGTAGACAAGGAATTCACAAAGAGCAATAACAAAATAGTGATCTTGACAGATATTCAATACATTTGTAAGCAAAACAAAGTGTCATTGCATGAAAAAAATACAGAGGTATCAACAG
>NW_011496735.1:0-545 GCF_000754665.1 Bison bison bison | reverse complement strand
GCTTTCCTCCGCAACTCGAATGCAAGATTGGACCTCCCTGGGCCAACACAAGAGGCATCCCGAATTCCCCGTCGTAACTCGACGAATCCCGCCGCAAACTCGAGAAAAACCACGTGGTTCCCCCGTCATCGCAAGATCGAAGCCCTTTCCCGCTACAGCGTCTCAGGAGAAGTCCCACGTTAGGAATTGGAGGTCGAAACGGTACTTGGCACCCTTGATGCGCCCCCACAAAGTTCCCCGGCATCCCGGTCTCCCTGGAGAGGAACACCGAGGATTTCCGGCACCACTTCCTCTGAGCCCCTTCTACCCTCCTGATCTCCACAGGAGGGTCGACTCCCCTGCTTTGTCTGGAAGGGGTTCCCGACCTTCCGGTCGCACCTCAGGATGAGGCCGGTCACACGACGACATTCCAGACGTGGCCTCGTGGGTGCTTCCACGTTGCGAAGCACCCAGATTTCCCGGTCCCCTCTTGGTAAGAACCCGATGTCCGGACACCTCTCCGAACTCCACCCTGTGACTGAAGTCAACACGAAGGGGCAGTGACT
>NW_011496734.1:0-534 GCF_000754665.1 Bison bison bison | reverse complement strand
CTCGACAGGAGGGTCGACTCCCTGCTTTGTCTGGAAGGGTTCCCGACCTTCCGTCGCACTCAGGATGAGCCGGTCTCACGACGACATTCCAGACGTGGCCTCGCGGGTGCTTCCACATTGCGAAGCACCCCGATTTCCCGGTCCCCTCTAGATAAGAACCCGATGCCCGGACACCTCTCCGAACTCCACCCTGTGAATGAAGTCAACACGAAGGGGCAGTGACTCGCCCGTGCATCGACCGGAAAAAACCCCCAGGTTCCAAATCCAGCTCGACAAGTGGCCTCTCTCCCCGGGGACACCTCGAGAGGCAAGCGGAGTTCCATGCCTCAACCCAAGACGAGGCCTGACTCTCCTGTCCCCAGTCTGCAGGGACCCTGCGATCGGAGTCCGAAATCAGAGGAACCCTGAGGTTCCTGCCTCAACTGGAGATGAGGCCCTCTTCCAATGCACCAAACCCAGGGGAGTCCCGAGAGGCCCCTCCCACCTCCAGTTTCCCTGACTTCTCAGAGCCACCATGAGAAGCCCCCTGAGGTC
>NW_011496733.1:0-554 GCF_000754665.1 Bison bison bison | reverse complement strand
GTGTGTGTGTGTGTGTGTGTGTGTGTGTGTGTGTGTGTGTGGTGTTGGGGGGGGGCGGGGGTAGGTTGTACACTGTCTGTCCCCTTTCGCGGGTATCTCCAGGGCACTTGGGCTGGGGGGTGGGCTGGGGAGACGCGGGCCTCAGGCTCCACATGAAGAAGCCCCAAATGGCATGAGCTGCTGTTTGAGACGCTGGCCCTTCACATCTCTGGCCGGAGCCTTGAGCTCCAGGCGGCTCAAAGCCCTGGGGGTGGTGGTCTGGGACTGCTGCAGGGAAAGGACGCCAAGAGGGCACGGAGGAGTTGGGGAGGGGCGTGGGAAACGGAGGCAAGGAAAGCGAGGGATCTAGGTGGAGGCATTGGAGAGAGCATCCGGTGTCCCGCCATGCCTCGCAGGAGCCGGCGGGGGCAATTGAGGTCAAGGGACGTGTGGAATGTGAAAAGGCGGGAAAACCCAGAGCGGTTTGGAAGGCAAGGCAGGCTGGGCAAGGGGGCGTGGCCGGCCACGTCAAAGGGACCCCAGGGGAATTCCCGGGCAGTTAGCTCTCTGGGCAC
>NW_011496732.1:0-511 GCF_000754665.1 Bison bison bison | reverse complement strand
CTGAAATGAAGATTCGATATGACTTGGATCGCTCAGAGCTTTGTGTCATCAAGTGTTATGAAAGGAAGTCAAAGAGATCGAGAAAGCTGCTGACATAGACTTGGGGCGGGGTGGGGGGGCGAGTAAGAGTACCCCCTCGCGGGTCTTTAGCCCGAGGTGATGCAGCCACTAGCAGTCTGCTAAGGAAACAAAGGCAGTGTCTCAGAGCATGACACCAGACCCCCTCACCCACGACATGCATTGAGATAACATGGGCAGCAGGTGAGTCATCCCGGGATAAAAAATGATTGACATGAATCTTGAAGAAAGGCAGATTTCCAGGCAAATATGTCATTTCCTTAACATAGATGAGGAGAACAAGGTAGGAGGAAAACTTACTGTTTGGTTCAGGTCGCTTCTGAGCCTTTTGGGGGAACCGACCTGAAGCCAGAGTCTAGCCGAAATACACAGGCTTTGAACATCGCTGAAGACCAACATTTCCTAAGGAAAAAACGCATTGCTTAGCTCAAGG
>NW_011496731.1:0-529 GCF_000754665.1 Bison bison bison | reverse complement strand
TTCTCTCTCTCTCTCTCTATCTCTTTTTCTAGGCTGACCCTTGGAGCTCTGCAGAGGCTCTCTCGAATTCACTTCCTGCCTGGGCTTCTAAGACCCTCTCGAGAAGGCACTTTGCATGTTCACTCCATTGAGAGGGCACCTGAGGCCTCTGTGAACAGAGCAAGCCCTGTGTCGGGGGCTTTATTGGCTTTCTGCATAAGCCAAGGAATATCAGCCTCTTTCTGTCCCTTACCTTCTTGTCGTCAACTCCGGACCACCAAGTTCCGGTCCATTAAAGGACCTCAACAAGTGGCACCCAGAACAGGGACTTGGTGCACGTAGGCAGATTCTTGGACGGAGTGACCCCAGGGCCTATTGAGGCCGGTAAGTACTAAGACATGGGTAAAAAGGCTGGAAAGCCCCATCACTTTTCTACTTTAATTCATCACTTATTTAAAGTTCAGGGATCTAACGAAATGCATGCTGATTTTTTTAGCTAGATTAGAAACTGCTATTTCCCGTAGTGTATTTGGAGAAGCCAAAAGGCAAC
>NW_011496730.1:0-572 GCF_000754665.1 Bison bison bison | reverse complement strand
CCCATTTTCCCATGGACTGGCACAAAACATGTCCCAGTTACTATAAAAACTCCAAGCAGTTGGCACTTATCAGCAATCTAGCAATTCAGTGAGAACAGAGGTCACAGCTGTCACAGGAAGTTGAGACCAAGGCTGCTGAACCGCACCCCCCAACCCCGGAGGCCAGGAGGACGTGTTCACGGAGTAGCATTCAAGCCTGGAAGAGGAGGGTGTGGCTGGGGTGTCAGATGGAGGAGGATGCTGTGTAAGAGAAAAGACACGAGTGAAAGAAAAGCCCGTGTCTCTGGAACTCAGAGCTGATTTCCAGCCCTTCTGGGCTTCTTGCTAAGCCCTTACATCAGTCGGTGAGCACCAGCACCGCGGTGCGCTCATGACTGCCCCCTTCCCACCACTTGACTGGGTCACCACAGACCACCGCCTAGATGGGCTTCAGTCAGCCCCCTACCTCGAATCCATTCCCAACAAGGGCATCAACTCAAATTTAACAACTCAAACCACTGGAGGATGGGGGCCCCATCTAAGGGGGAGGAATGGGGTGCACTACTTTCGTGGGGTTGCCTTAACAAGGTGCC
>NW_011496729.1:0-523 GCF_000754665.1 Bison bison bison | reverse complement strand
ACAACCGGGGAACGCCCTCCCCCCAGCCCCCGCCACGGACGCCGACCCCCGCCCCGCGCCGCCCCGCCCCTGCCACGCTCCCGGTGCCTTCCCAGCCGCAGTGGGGATCCCCGGAGCACAACTGGGCCCGCCCCCCATCCCCGCCACGACCCGATTCCCGACCCGCGCCGCCCGGCTTCGCCCCGCCCCGGGCGCGCTCCCGGTGCGCTGCCCACCTTCACCACGGGCTCCCGGTGAGCCCCGCCCCCACGCCCGGTTCCAGGAGAGCCTCTGGGACCTCGCTCCCGCCGCCCGGTGAAACGGGAGGACAATACATCCAGCCCACAGAGGCAATCCAAGCTGTCTAGAATTCAGGGATCTAACGAGGACTACGGAAAGGAAAGATGACCTGACCTAGGAGGGCCATGATATTCTATAGAACCGGACAAAGTTGGTTTCCAAGGAAACTTGATTCCTTGGAACCCGGAAAGCTGGTTCTTTTCATATGCAATTCCAAACCAGGAGCTCCTTCCCAAAGCCTGCC
>NW_011496728.1:0-504 GCF_000754665.1 Bison bison bison | reverse complement strand
CCTCCGCACCCCTCAGCCCAGCGCCCAGGCCCCGCGCGCACGCATGCACGCACGCCCTCCCGGTCAATGGGGGGTCCTGGAAGCCCCTCGGGCCCCGGGCCGGCCAGGCCCTTGCTGGTCTGGTGTTGGCGGTGTTCGGGGGGGCGGCCGGCGTCAGCAGGCTGGAGTCCGGTCGCGGGTCGTGCGGCTCAAGTACAGCACGCCCCGCGACGAGAGGTGCGGCCCGTTGGCCCGACCTGCAGGGCAGAGCGAAAGGGAGGCGAAGCGCAAGGCTCTTAGGGCGCCCCGAGCCAACCGCCACCGTCTCAGGCCGTATCAGCCTGAAGGCGCCCGATCTCGTCTGATCTCGGAAGCTAAGCAGGGTCGGGCCTGGTTAGGATCTTGGATGGGAGACCGCCTGGGAATCCCGGGTGCTCGAGGCTTTTTGCCTACCAGAAGAGGTCCTTTAGCCCCCGCCGCGCGTCCCGATTCTTGGATCCCCCCCGCAGCCCCAGCCCCTCCCGG
>NW_011496727.1:0-516 GCF_000754665.1 Bison bison bison | reverse complement strand
ACAGGAGGGTCGACTCCCCTGCTTTGTCTGGAAGGGGTTCCCGACCTTCCGGTCGCACCTCAGGGATCGAGGCCGGTCTCACGACGACATTCCAGACGTGGCCTCGTGGGTGCTTCCACATTGCGAAGCACCCCGATTTCCCGGTCCCCTCTTGGTAAGAACCCGATGCCCGGACACCTCTCCGAACTCCACCCTGTGAATGAAGTCAACACGAAGGGGCAGTGACTCGCCCGTGCATCGTCCGGAAAAGACCCCCAGGTTCCAAATACCGCTCGACAAGTGGCCTCTCTCCCCGGGGACACCTCGAGAGGCAAGCGGAGTTCCATGCCTCAACCCAAGACGAGGCCTGACTCTCCTGTCCCCAGTCTGCAGGGACCCTGCGATCGGAGTCTGAAATCAGAGGAACCCTGAGGTTCCTGCCTCAACTGGAGATGAGGCCCTCTTCCAATGCACCAAACCCCGTGGAGTCCCGAGAGGCCCCCCCCCCCCCACCTCCAGTTTCCCTGACTTCTCAGA
>NW_011496726.1:0-554 GCF_000754665.1 Bison bison bison | reverse complement strand
CCACGTGGTTCCCCCGTCATCGCAAGATGAAGCCCTTTCCCGCTACAGCGTCTCAGGAGAAGTCCCACGTTAGGAATTGGAGGTCGAAACGGTACTGGCACCCTTGATCGCGCCCCCACAAAGTTCCCCGGCATCCCGGTCTCCCTGGAGAGGAACACCGAGGTTTTCCGGCACCACTTCCTCTGAGCCCCTTCTACCCTCCTGATCTCCACAGGAGGGTCGACTCCCCTGCTTTGTCTGGAAGGGGTTCCCGACCTTCCGGTCGCACCTCAGGATGAGGCCGGTCTCACGACGACATTCCAGACGTGGCCTCGTGGGTGCTTCCACATTGCGAAGCACCCCGATTTCCCGGTCCCCTCTTGGTAAGAACCCGATGCCCGGACACCTCTCCGAACTCCACCCTGTGAATGAAGTCAACACGAAGGGGCAGTGACTCGCCCGTGCATCGTCCGGAAAAGACTCCCAGGTTCCAAATACCGCTCGACAAGTGGCCTCTCTCCCCCGGGACACCTCGAGAGGCAAGCGGAGTTCCATGCCTCAACCCAAGACGAGGC
>NW_011496725.1:0-513 GCF_000754665.1 Bison bison bison | reverse complement strand
CCTCCAAACAGTTTCCACAGGATAAGGAGTTATTTCCCAAGTTCTACCCACGTTGTTCCTCAACATTTTATTATACAGCCTAGACTGGCTCTTTTCTCTCCCCTTGCCCCCTTACTTTTTGTCCTCATTCATTCCTCTAGCCAATAGTTCTGTGACCTTTCCCAATAAATGTTTTAGCTTCTTCTAGCGTTTCCAGTCCACTCCCTATCACCACCACTCTTTGCCCATTAACCCCACTGTCTTAGAAGGGAGTATACAGAGAAGGGAAGGTTGTAAACATTTATCCTCTATGACTTAAAAAAAATTATATCACAGAAGTTTTAGGAATATCTATGATCTTGACTTCCAAAAAGGCATTGCATTATTACACTTACAATTGTAACACTAATGAAAAGAACTCCTGAAAATGTTTAATTAGTTGGAAGATTTCACAAGAAGAGAGGCAGATGAAGTGATTACATATTTTACTGAATCTTAAAAATCTTCCTGAATATTCTGGACTATGTTGTAGTT
>NW_011496724.1:0-527 GCF_000754665.1 Bison bison bison | reverse complement strand
CTCATCCTCTGTCATCCACTCTCTTCCTGACTTCAATCTTTCCCAGCATCAGGGTCTTTTCCAATATGAAAATTCATTTAAAAAACTGGAAATAATTACCTCAAGCAATTTTTAAATGCAATAACAAAGTTGCCAAGTCTGTGTTTTGTAAGATGAGCATCAATTTCAAGGTTTAAAAGCTGTTTTAGGACCTACTAGTGTTAAAAAAAAATGGAGAGAAGACAAAAGAATGATCTATTTGAGATTGGCTCTGTATGAGAAATTGCTGAGACTAATTGACGGGACGGGTCATGGGTATTTATTATACTACTCCATCCACTTTTGTGCATGTTTGCAATTCTCCATCGTAATACATTTAAAAAGTTTATTTTCTGTTAAAGCAGAGTCTTCTCCAGCAACACAATTCGAAAGCATCACTTCTTCAGTGCTCAGCCTCCTTTATGTTCCGACTCTCACACCCATACGTTACTACTGGAAAAACCATAGTTTTGAGTATGTGGTTTGTCATATATAGTTTGAGTATATGG
>NW_011496723.1:0-548 GCF_000754665.1 Bison bison bison | reverse complement strand
TGGCGTCCTAGGTCCGAAGGGAAGGCGAGAGCTGAGCTGAGGCACCAGTCAGGTCTCCCACACTCCCGCAGCCTGCTCTCCCGTGCGCGAACGCTAGAAGCTGGGCAGGGCTTGGGGAGGCTCGCTCAGGCCAGAGCAGCCTCTCGGCCGGGGCTCTGTGCTATCGCGCCTGGGCGCAGAGCTGGAGCTCCGCCGGTGTGGAAGCTCACTCGGTCCTTCCCAGTAACAGGCTTGCAAGCACCCGCCGGCAGCCAGCCTCTTCTCTCCCGCGTTCCGGGCATTGGGCTCCAAACAGGGACCAAAGTACTGCCCGGAGCTCACTGATCATGGGCTGGTTCCCCTGCGCTGCGGCTGTGCTAGGGAGCCCAAACGCACAGGGCAAGCCCGCACAGCACATCCACCTGCCTCTAGGCCGGAGGACAGCTCCAGGGAAGGCCCGGTCTGGCAGGCGCTTTCTGAGCACAAACGGAGCACCACTCTGGCTGTGGAGCCGCCTCCCCAAGCCAGGGGCACCGGGACCCTGATTCCCTCCGTGCGGCGCTTAGTCT
>NW_011496722.1:0-573 GCF_000754665.1 Bison bison bison | reverse complement strand
GAGTGACATCCACAGACCAGGCCATCATGCACACTTTTCTCTTAGGAGTTAAGCACAGTTACTCAGCTTCTGCCATTCAGGGATCCCATGTTTCCATTGAAGTCCAAGAATCTGTTTCAAAGCTGGACTTTTGCAAAACCATCCCAGAGAGAAAAAACAAGCTACCATATAACTCATTTTCTTTAATTTTATTTTGGATAAGTCAAAATGCATAAAAAGAGGAAAAGTATAATAAATCCACTACTATCTATCACTCAACTTTAGTAATTTAAGTTCGTGGTCATCAATCTTGTTCCACCTTACTGATAACCACCCTCTGAATCAGAGAGTTTTTGTGGAGTCTTTACTTCTCTCACTGATACATTTCTCAACATCTTGAATGGAGTACTCTCTAAACTCATACAGAAATATACAAGGAGATGGCCAACTTGCAAATAATAGATACACTCTGTTATTTCTACTTCCTTAAACCTTGTAATATTTCTTCATTATGTCAGGGACATTGTAGACTCTGAATATCATTGACTATAGGTCACATTAGAGTCTGATGTATTCAGAGCTGAACTACTTAAG
>NW_011496721.1:0-528 GCF_000754665.1 Bison bison bison | reverse complement strand
CGTAAGACCAGAAACTATAAAACTCCTAGAGGAGAACATAGGCAAAACACTCTCTGACATACATCACAGCAGGATCCTCTATGACCCACCTCCCAGAATATACGGAAATAAAAAGACAAAAATAAACAAATGGGACCTAGTTAACCTTAAAAGCTTCTGCACATCAAAGGAAACTATCAGCAAGGTGAAAAGGCAGCCTTCAGAATGGGAGAAAATAATAGCAAATGAAGCAACTGACAAACAACTAATCTCAAAAATATACAAGCAACTCCTCCAGCTCAACTCCAGAAAAATAAATGACCCAATCAAAAAATGGGCCAAAGAACTAAATAGACATTTCTCCAAAGAAGACATACAGATGGCTAACAAACACATGAAAAGATGCTCAACATCACTCATTATCAGAGAAATGCAAATCAAGACCACTATGAGGTACCATTTCACACCAGTCAGAATGGCTGCGATCCAAAAGTCTACAAGTAATAAATGTTGGAGAGGGTGTGGAGAAAAGGGAACCCTCTTACACTG
>NW_011496720.1:0-503 GCF_000754665.1 Bison bison bison | reverse complement strand
TATATCATTTAGCACATGGAATAAAGATAGAAATTTGGATGAATATAGAAATTTGGATGAATACAGAAACAATCGCTGGTTAGCTCAAAGCAATATTTAAATCAATCTTTCCCATGAAAGGGCATTGGAAAAGCAATCTAAAGAATATCTGTTTAGACACAGTAGAATCAACAATTAGGTTCTTCAGGGAATGAGGAGTTTCTAGCTGCCTTCGCTCCAGTGAGAGGCAATAGAGCTTAGCATTTTTATTACCTTAATCAAGAACATTTAAGGGGACCTGAAAAAAACACACACACCCACCTCTTACTCTTGAAGAGGAGGCAAGTCCCTTAAGCCATTCACTCAATTAGCATGGGCTGGGGCTGAGAGAGAGAATACCCTAGGATTCTTTGCTTGACAATTTCTCTGTAAGAAATATGGGCTCTAGACTTTTAATAAAACAGAAGCTAATTTCAGTCTCAACCACGTGACCTGAGAAGACCCAGGCAGTGAATCTGATTGGT
>NW_011496719.1:0-551 GCF_000754665.1 Bison bison bison | reverse complement strand
AGTGGAGGCTCGAAAGGTGCGGGAGGCCGGGGAGGCAGGTGGAGAAGAGGGTGATCTGGCAGGAGGGGATGAAGGAATATGAGACACAGGAATCTGAGCCCCAGACTCTCCTCCACCATCCAGGAGCCCTAATCCCTGGCCCGCTCTCCTCAATCAGGAGCCAGGAACCCCAGTTCTTTTCCACCATCAGACACAAGAGTCTGGGTCCCCTCCTTCCCTCAGACCTAACAATTGGGATGCCCTGGACCCTTCCTCCCACATCCAGGGGTCTGTCCTCCAGACCCATCCTCTATCAGGATCTCGTAGTCCGGGACCCCGGCATCCTCCCCCACCAGGATTCGGAAGTCACATCCTTAAGTACTCTCTTCTCCCAGAATCCAGAAACCCAAGCCCCAGTACCTCCCCGCCTCAGACCCAAGGCTGCTCCCCACCACTCACCTTCTTCAAGTAGAAAAGCAACAGGAACTTCACCGTGTTGAGCAAAGGCAGTAAAGGGCAGAAAAAACTCCCCACCCAGACCACTGTCTGTGCGTAGATGAGCCCCAGCACTT
>NW_011496718.1:0-509 GCF_000754665.1 Bison bison bison | reverse complement strand
TTTTCCTGTTGTCTCCTGTCTTAACGCTTAGAAACTCCAAGGGACTAAACAATAGAGCTGTTCCCAAGGCTGCCGTGTGACATGCCTCCTGATAGCTTTTTGCCCCGATACTCCATCACACCATGATTAGTTCTCATAAAATGAGAACCCATCAGTTCTACCACATCTCTGAGGCTATTGAAAAATGGAAATGATCTGTAAGAAAACTGACACCAGAGATGGTTCTCTTAGATTTTCTTTGTTTTCTATTATTTAAATTATTCCACATTTATTTTCATTTTATTTTATTTACTTTTAATCCCCCCCCCATTTTTTTATGGGATTTTTTTGGCTTTGTGTTTTTTTTTTTTCACCATGCTGTGAGACTTGTGGGCACTTAGTTCACCAACTACAGAATCAAACCCAGGACCTTGGCAGTGAGAGCATGAGTCCTAACCAGTGGACCACCAGAGAATTCCCATCCCTCCCTTTTTTGTGCGTTTTTTTTTTTTGTCCTCCAAAGTGCATGC
>NW_011496717.1:0-561 GCF_000754665.1 Bison bison bison | reverse complement strand
TCGACTTGTGCAGGTGACCTCAGGGGGCTTCTCATGGTGGCTCTGAGAAGTCAGGGAAACGTGGGAGGTGGGGGGGGGGTGGGGCCGTCTCGGGACGTCCACGGGGTTTGGTGCATTGGAAGAGGGCCTCATCTCCAGTTGAGGCAGGAACCTCAGGGTTCCTCTGATTTCAGACTCCGATCGCAGGGTCCCTGCAGACTGGGGACAGGAGAGTCAGGCCTCGTCTTGGGTTGAGGCATGGAACTCCGCTTGCCTCTCGAGGTGTCCCCGGGGAGAGAGGCCACTTGTCGAGCGGTATTTGGAACCTGGGGGTCTTTTCCGGACGATGCCCGGGCGAGTCACTGCCCCTTCGTGTTGACTTCATTCACAGGGTGGAGTTCGGAGAGGTGTCCGGGCATCGGGTTCTTACCAAGAGGGGACCGGGAAATCGGGGTGCTTCGCAATGTGGAAGCACCCACGAGGCCACGTCTGGAATGTCGTCGTGAGACCGGCCTCATCCTGAGGTGCGACCGGAAGGTCGGGAACCCCTTCCAGACAAAGCAGGGGAGTCGACCCTCCTGT
>NW_011496716.1:0-536 GCF_000754665.1 Bison bison bison | reverse complement strand
TCGAGTTACGACGGGGAATTCGGGATGCCTCTTGTGTTGGCCCAGGGAAGTCCAATCTCCCATCAGAGTTGCGAAGGAAAGCTGGGGATTGCTCTCGAGTGACTGCAGGGCCAATAGACCTCATCTAGGCTTGTGTCCAGAAGCCAACGTTCCTCGTCCAGGGGGCGACCGGGGATCTCGGGTTGCATTCCAGACGCACCCGGGGAGACAGGCATTCATCTCGAGTGGAAGCAAAGAACCCCGCTCTGCTCTCGAGTGGCGACGGGTATCTCTTGGAGCTCACTGGGTGGACTAAAGGGAGTCAAGCCTCCTGAGGCGTTTGGAGAGAGGTCGCGAGGTTGGCCTCTAGGCCATGCAGGAGACGAAGGCCCTCATCTCCGCGATGACGGGGGAGTCTCGGGGTGGTTCTCGAGCGGCGGCCCCAGGGTGCGGTTTCTCACGAGGTACGACGGCGAGGTCAGTGAGCCTCTCGTGGGGCGCCAGGGAAGTCGGGTCTCCATGCGAGTGGCGAGGGGGAGCGCGTCATTGCTCTCGAG
>NW_011496715.1:0-506 GCF_000754665.1 Bison bison bison | reverse complement strand
TATACCTTCCCCCACGGTGGCCACACCCTTACACTTTATGAGGTCAGCAAGCCACTTGCACAGCTAATGGAGGCCCTGGTGAGCCTTGACCTCACAAAGCCTCATCCTGACACCTCTAGGGGAGTATGGGGAGCAAGTCAGAGAGCGTTGACCTCTCCCGATTCTTTTAACCACACCCTCTAGCTTCTTAGAGTTTTGGGCCACCTTTAAAATGTCTTATTTTTACATGTTCTTTGTCCAGAAGCTTAAAAGGGAAAATTTACATAACTTTTTTTGTAGTAAAACTCCTGCATGACTGAATAGAAAATAAACACGGAATTATAAAATGACAATTGAGAAATATTTGGAAGACAGCTGACAAATGACTCATTTACCTCATTTATGCAGAGTCCGAAGTTAAAATAAGAAAAGATGAAAAACCCAATAGAAGAGAATTGTGAAAAAAACAAGAATAATTTAAAAAAAAAACATACAAATTACCCTCCCCCGAAAAAAGAAAAATTACC
>NW_011496714.1:0-511 GCF_000754665.1 Bison bison bison | reverse complement strand
TGTGTGTGTGTGTGTGTGTGTGTGTGTGTGTGTGTGTGTGTGTCTGTCTGTCTGTCTGTCTTCCGGGGAAAGCACAAGCATATTGCAAAAGGGCTTTCTGTCCAACACCGATCAAGGCGTCAGACACCTCAACCTCCAAAAGGGAAAAACCCCCGATGAGCGAAGTGGGCAGGAGGCCCGAACAGACCCTCCTTCCAAAGAAAGGTGGAACAGGCAGACACCCAGAAGCACAAGGTAGAACACACATCCACGGCAGGGCTGGGCTGGGCTGGGCTGAGCTGGGGCTCCTGGGGGTGGGGCGGGCTCACGGAAGCACCCCACCCCGGGGCGTTTCCCTGGACAATGATCCTTCTCATTCGGAGGGGAAAGGCCCAGGAGCCGGGAATCGCAATCACGACGGCAAGTTCGAACCATCAGAGGACAGTGGCTCCTGATGGATCGAACGCGTTTTTTCTGCAGCTGAGAAAACTGTGGGCGGACTCAGAGAGATCAGATCTCATCCCCTGGCGCC
>NW_011496713.1:0-504 GCF_000754665.1 Bison bison bison | reverse complement strand
TTAAATTGGCTTCCCGCAAATCTAACATCTATGGCTCTGATTCAGTCATTCTTACATGAAAACACTAAGCGGAAATTCCATGGTGGTCCAAAGGTTAAGACTTGGCACTTTCACTGCCGGGACACTGGTCTGATCCCTGCTTGGGGAACTAAGATCCCATAAGCTGTGCAGCATGGCCAAAAACATAAGTATAGAACTTTTAAAAATAAGAAATAATACTATGTCTATTATAAACAAGCATGAGATGATCAGAAGGCAAACAAGTGGGAGAAAGGCAAACTGTTACAACTGTCCCAACGAATGACCTATTTCCAACAGAACCATCACCACATTTTAAGTGGTGGGTGAGTTTCATTACTTCCATTAAAACATCAATTATTCACCAAGACATAACCACACAGTGTTCATTCATGTTAAACGATAAGGACTCTTCAATACTTCACAGAGAAACAAAGGCCTGCTAAATTAGTAAACAGTCTACCTTTCGACGCTGCTTCCTTAAAT
>NW_011496712.1:0-526 GCF_000754665.1 Bison bison bison | reverse complement strand
AAAAGGCCAACCTCAGATTGAGTGAAAATATTTAATAAAGATCTCGAATGAAGAATAAAGTTAATCAATGAACTGCGTACTTTACTAAAAATGATAAATTGTATGTTATGAATACTTGAACATAAAAAAGGCAAAATAAGAATATAGACAGCACTCTTAAATCACCATAATAAAAAGATGCTCAACTTTATTAGTGACCAAGAAGACGTACATTAAAAATCACAAAAAAAATGCTATTCTACTCCTCACAGGATGGTTAAAATTAAAAAGATTGACAATACCAAGAGTTGGCAAGGATGCAGAACAACTGGTACTTTCAAACCTTGTTGCTGGGAATGCAAAATTGTACAATTTCATTATAAAAGAGTTTAGATGTTTCCTTAAATTTTAAATATGTATCTAAACCAAGTTTTCTCAGCCTCAACACTACTGAGATTTTGGGTCAGATGGTTCTTTGCTATGGGAGCTGTTCTGTGCATTCCAAAATGTTTTGAAGTATACCTGGCCTCTACTTGTCTGATGCTAC
>NW_011496711.1:0-523 GCF_000754665.1 Bison bison bison | reverse complement strand
GGGCTTTGACCTCAATTCTTTATCTGTGGTTCCTTCTTTGCTTCCATAATCAAGAGTGAAGGCCTACTACTCCTGGCTGGTCTCTGTTCTCCATGGGTGCTTCATTAAAAGAAGGAATTCCATTTCTCTCAAAACTTACTCTTCCCTTAGTCAGGTTTCTAATACTGTGGCTCAATTGGGAAACAAAGTTTAAAAACTATTGGAACCAAGACACACTTGAAGTCAGGTCAGCTGTCTTCAGCACAGAGTTGTTACTTTTTTTCTTAAGGGTTTATGAGCATGCTCGATACTTTCCTATACTTAGTTCCCACAGTGAAATAATTACAAGATAAATTTTAAGGAGTTTTCTATACACTTATTGTTTTTCTCTTAGTTGCTTTTATCCTGATAGTTATCAGTTGAAACTGCTTGAAATAACATCAATCAGTATGTAGATACAAATGGGGTAATCTCTACATCAAAAGGCAAATGTGTAACAGTATTTTCCTTTGAATTGATCCCAAGAAAGAGGGAACTTGCAAAC
>NW_011496710.1:0-523 GCF_000754665.1 Bison bison bison | reverse complement strand
TGGACCCTCAGAGCATGATACTTTTGATTCAAAGTTATTGCAATAAGATGTTATTTATCCATCAAAAGCTAATGTATCCACAGACTGTGTTCTCAGTTTGAGACTTGCAGTCTTGGGGACTTTTAATGTAAATTCTGAATATAGGCATGTGGCAGGGCAAACAGGAGGAAGTGCCTTGATAATTGCCTAGGAGATGTAGATTTGGAAAGATGCAAAACCCATAATTAAGACAAATTTGAATTTAGTAAATTATAACCTGATTTTCAAAAGTGACAGTGGAATTTGAAAATGAGAGAAGAAAAAGCAAGTGATAGGATGAGGAATAAATGCAACTCAGAAATGCCAAAAATAAAAAATAAAAATAAAATGAGTTGGATAACTGCATGATTTCTTGTATTGTTTAACGTTTTATTTCTTGAAAGTTTCATAGATTTCTATAAGTCTCTCTGGACTTATGACTTAGAATAATGGCCTCTCAAAGTTGTCCTTGTCCTAATTCCTGGAACCTTTGAATATGTTCCTT
>NW_011496709.1:0-522 GCF_000754665.1 Bison bison bison | reverse complement strand
CTCAAAGTATCTGCCTGTTATTTATCATTAGTCAGTGAAAGAAGGAACTGTGTTTCTCTTCTCTCAGCATTCATTTCCGAAAACATATTGCATGCCTACTAGCTCATAGTAGGTGCTCAATATTTATTCAGTGTGTGAAAGACAGAAAAGTTCTTCGAAGCCTCAGCTTTTCACTTGGCTCAGCACTTTGGATCTCTTTGTATCTTTGTCAATTCAGTTCTTTTCTTTCTTCTGTTGATGTGCACACTATATTCAAGGGACGATCTAAGGCATGAAGACATATCAATAAATATAGGTTCTTGCTTTCCAGGAACTCATACATCAGATTTCTATAATTCAGGGTTTTTTTTAATTAATGCTCTAGAACAATGTGAACTTTTAGTATTATCCATTTTCATTTCAAAGAAAGATCATTTTACTTACATAGCAAAGGTGGAGACCTTCCAACTTTCAGTCCAATACTTATACCTTTACCATTTCAGGCAAGTCTTTTGGTTCCTTCTGGAGGTGTGCAGCTCTTCC
>NW_011496708.1:0-511 GCF_000754665.1 Bison bison bison | reverse complement strand
TTTTTATTTTATTTTTAAACTTTACAATATTGTATGGTTTTTCCAAATATCGAAATGAATCCGCCACAGGTATACATGTGTTTCCCATCCCTGAACCCTCCTCCCTCCTCCCTCCCCATACTATCCCTCTGGGTCGTCCCAGTGCACCAGCCCCAAGCATCCAATATCATGCATCAAACCTGGACTGGCGACTCATTCCATATATGATATTATATGTATTTCAATGCCATTCTCCCAAATCATTGCACCCTCTCCCTCTCCCACAGAGTCCAAAAGACTGTTCTATACATCAATGTCTCTTTTGCTGTCTTGTATACAGGGTTATTGTTACCATCTTTCTAAATTCCATATATATGCGTTAGTATACTGTATTGGTGTTTTTCTTTCTGGCTTACTTCACTCCATATAATAGGCTCCAGTTTCATCCACCTCATTAGAACTGATTCAAATGTATTCTTTTTAATGGCTGAGTAATACTCCATTGTATATATGTACCACAGCTTTCTTATCC
>NW_011496707.1:0-543 GCF_000754665.1 Bison bison bison | reverse complement strand
AGTTCACTCTCATCTTGACATTCAGAATTTTTACTGGAGCTTGACCATGTAAACTCGGTTAACCTTCCATGTGGCTAAGTCTCCAACTCTTCCAGAAGTAGAGCAGATTCCACCATAAACAGTTGGCTGCCAGTGGCCCAAGCCCCCTTTTATCAGGTAGGACATTGCACAAATCTAAACATGACTTCCCAGGAGCCAAGGACAAAACCAGAAATGGGGGGAAATAAGGTTAATTCTTTATTACACAGGTGCTCAACAAACTGAGTGATAATGTATTTGTCTTTTCACCATACAGAAACCCCTTTAAGAAAATTGACTACCAACTAGCTCCTTATCTGCTCATCTGTTTATTCATCTATTTATTCATTTACTTCATGCTAAACTTATTATGTGCTAAATTAATATCCTTTTCCTCAATGAATTAAGAGTCTTCTATAAAGGAAATATGAGATTTTTAAAGCTGTACAGGGACTGAGCAACAAACCAGGACAGGGGTGAAAAGAGGTAGCCAAAGCATTGTGCAACTATATCTTCCAAATGGTG
>NW_011496706.1:0-531 GCF_000754665.1 Bison bison bison | reverse complement strand
ACCTAGAAGAAATAAAAAAGAAGTCAATATACAATGAATAAATGCAATAAAATGAAATTAAAAACAACTCTGGAGGCAACAAATAGTAGAATAACAGAGGCAGAAGATAGGATTAGTGAATTAGAAGATAGAATGGTAGAAATAAATGAATCAGAGAGAATAAAAGAAAAACGAATTAAAAGAAATGAGGACAATCTCAGAGACCTCCAGGATAATATTAAACGCTACAACATTCGAATCATAGGGGTTCCAGAAGAAGAAGACAAAAAGAAAGACCATGAGAAAATACTTGAGGAGATAATTGTTGAAAACTTCCCTAAACTGGGGAAGGAAATAATCACCCAAGTCCAAGAAACCCAGAGAATCCCAAACAGGATAAACCCAAGGCGAAACACTCCAAGACACATATTACTCAAATTAACAAAGATCAAACACAAAGAACAAATATTAAAAGCAGCAAGGGAAAAACAACAAATAACACACAAGGGAATTCTCATAAGGATAACAGCTGATCTTTCAATAGAAACCCTT
>NW_011496705.1:0-506 GCF_000754665.1 Bison bison bison | reverse complement strand
GCCTCCGCGCGGCCCGCGAGCCCCTCCGCATTCGCATTCGGCTTCCCAGGGCACCCGACGACCGGCCAGTCCCCGTCTCCACCTGGGGCTCCTTTGGCTTGCCTCAGGCAATCCCGGGGCTTGCACCGACTCCAGCCAGAGCCCCGGCCCCCGCCCCACCCCCTGCCTCGAGGCGATCGCGCATGCGCATGTGCGCGCGCACGCACAGATAGATGTGCCCAAACGGGGCATCTATCTTGTTCACTTATACCGTGGGTGGATCTATGCCTGGGAGTCGGACTGCTGGACCATAGGCTACTTCCACTTTTAGTTCCTTCGGGAACCTCCATATTCTTTTCCATACCGGCTCTACCCACGCCCATTCCTACTCACCGTGGAGGAGAGTTCCCTTTGCTCCACATCTTCTCCAGCATCGGTTATTGACAGACATCGCAGTGAGGCGCAGTCGGACTCATGTGAAGTGGTCCCTCCTTGGAGTTTGGAGTTGAGCCTCTCCAATCATTAGT
>NW_011496704.1:0-515 GCF_000754665.1 Bison bison bison | reverse complement strand
CAGTACCACCAAACCAGCTATACAACAAATGGTAAAAGCAACTTCTCTAGGCAGGAAACAGAAAAGGAAAAGCCCTACATACAGAAAATGCACCAAAACAATTATGAAAATGGCAATAGGATCATATATATCGATAATTATCTTAAATGTAAATGGATTAAGTGCACCAACCAAAAGACAGACTGGCTGAGCAGATGAAAACATGTCCAGGTATATACTTCCACTTACCACATCACTCTGCTTGACCCCCCAAATTTTATGTAATTATTTTATATTGTTAGATTAATCGTGTTCCCTTCTGTAACTATTAAATTGCCAACACCTGTTGGATCATAGAAAAAGCAAGAGAATTCCAGAGAAACATCTACTTCTGTTTCACTAACTACACTAAAGCCTTTGACTGTGTGGATCAACACAAACTGTGGAAAATTCTTAAAGAGAGGAGATTATCAGACCACCTTACCTGCTTCCTGAAAAATCTGTATGCAGGTCAAGAAGCAACAGTTAGAACCAGA
>NW_011496703.1:0-528 GCF_000754665.1 Bison bison bison | reverse complement strand
GGGGAGGGAGGAGGGAGGAGGGTTCAGGATGGGGAACACATGTATACCTGTGGCGGATTCATTTTGATATTTGGCAAAACTAATACAATTATGTAAAGTTTAAAAATAAAATTAAAAAAAGAAAAAAAAGTTAATTTATGGTTTTAATAATATTTCTGTTTTCTGGTAGTTATTAAAAAATCATCAGTAATATGTTTAAAACCCTTATTTCCAGGTCCCACTGTATGGGACTCACACACGAGTTGAAGCTTTAAAAGGCAAAGAATCCTTTGAAAATGAGCATATCTATTACTCATTACTCACATGTACATCAGGAATGGGTTTTGTTAACAGGGAAATTCCCAGGGTGATCAGTATGGAAACAAAAAAGAGAATGAGGGCAAAGTACAGATAGTGTACTCCACAGATGACTTGGGGGCAGTTACTGGCGGCCAAACAACTCCCCGTTCCATAGACAAACTCTGCGATCATACGGATGAGGCCAATCACAAATCCAACAATCAGACCCCAGAAGGCTCCCCGAGAAAG
>NW_011496702.1:0-516 GCF_000754665.1 Bison bison bison | reverse complement strand
ATCACTTCATGGCAAATAGACAGATAAAAAGTGGAAACAGTGACTAGATTTTTATTTTCCTGGGCTCCAAAATCAGGGCTTTCTGGTGGTTCAGACAGTAAAGTGTCTGCCTGCAATGAGGGAGACTTGAGTTCGATCCCAGGGTTGGGAAGATCCCCTGGAGAAGGGAAAGGCTACCCACTCCAGTACTCTTGCCTGGAGAATTCCACGGACAGAGGAGCCTGGTAGGCTACAGTCCATGGGATCGCAAAGAGTCAGACATGACTGAGCAACTTCACAAAATTACTGCAGTGACTACAGCCATGCAATTAAGACACTTGCTCCTGAGAAGAAAAACTATGACAAACCTAGACAGTGTACTAAAAAGCAGAGATATCACTTTGCTGACAAATGTCTATATAGTCAAAGCTATGGTTTTTCCAGTAGTCAGGTATGAATGTGAGAGTTGGACCATAAAGAAAGCTGAATGACGAAGAATTGATGTTTTTGAATTACAGGGCTGGAGAAGACTCTTGA
>NW_011496701.1:0-529 GCF_000754665.1 Bison bison bison | reverse complement strand
AATGTCGTCGTGAGACCGGCCTCATCCTGAGGTGCGACCGGAAAGTCGGGAACCCCTTCCAGCAAAGCAGGGGAGTCGACCCTCCTGTGGAGATCAGGAGGGTAGAAGGGGCTCAGAGGAAGTGGTGCCGGAAAACCTCGGTGTACCTCTCCAGGGAGACCGGGATGCCGGGGAACTTTGTGGGGGCGCATCAAGGGTGCCAAGTACCGTTTCGACCTCCAATTCCTAACGTGGGACTTCTCGTGAGACGCTGTAGCGGGAAAGGGCTTCATCTTGCGATGACGGGGCAACCACGTGGTTTTTCTCGAGTTGCGGCGGGATTCTCGAGTTACGACGGGGAATTCGGGATGCCTCTTGTGTTGGCCCAGGGAAGTCCAATCTTCCATTCGAGTTGCGAAGGAAACGCTGGGGATTGCTCGTCGAGTCGACTGCAGGGCCAATAGACCGTCAGTCTAGGCTTGTGTCCAGAAGACCAATGTTCCTCTCCAGGGGCGACCGGGATCTCGGGGTTGCATTCCAGACGCACCCG
>NW_011496700.1:0-590 GCF_000754665.1 Bison bison bison | reverse complement strand
GAGGCCAAGTTCCCCTACCATGACTCGAGAGCAATGACGCGCTCCCCCTCGCCACTCGCATGGAGACCCGACTTCCCTGGCGCCCCACGAGAGGCTCACTGACCTCGCCGTCGTACCTCGTGAGAAACCGCACCCTGGGGCCGCCGCTCGAGAACCACCCCGAAACTCCCCCGTCATCGCGGAGATGAGGGCCTTCGTCTCCTGCATGGCCTAGAGGCCAACCTCGCGACCTCTCTCCAAACGCCTCAGGAGGCTTGACTCCCTTTAGTCCACCCAGGGAGGTCCAAGAGATAGCCGTCGCGACTCGAGAGCAGAGCGGTGTTCTTTGCTTCCACTCGAGATGAATGCCTGTCTCCCCGGGTGCGTCTGGAATGCAACCCCGAGATCCCGGTCGCACCTGGAGAGGAACATTGGCTTCTGGACACAAGCCCAGATGAGGTCTATTGGCCCTGCAGTCACTCGAGAGCAATCCCCAGCTTTCTTTCGCAAATCGAATGGAAGATTGGACTTCCCTGGGCCAACACAAGAGGCATCCTGAATTCCCCGTCGTAACTCTAGAATCCCGCAGCAACTCGAGAAAAACCACGTGG
>NW_011496699.1:0-566 GCF_000754665.1 Bison bison bison | reverse complement strand
AGGTTTTTCCGGCCACATGTGATTGTTCAGAGCCTCCAACTGTGAGGGGCAGGAGATGTTCTAAACTGTCTAAACACAGATTCTTTTGAGTAGTTAAAAGATTGATTAGAAATTGTATTGGTGAATGGTTTTTCACTTGTTGGGCCATTGTTTGCTGCTCAGTTTCCATATCCCTTACCTGCTGTGTCCCTGGCAGTGTATTGATTAATATAATTGGTGTAAGTAGTAGCTTTAATGTTTGTAACCTGGGACCCTTGAGTTAATTCTTTTTCTTGTTATAGCCCACCACACCTTTGCTCTGTAGGAATGCAACTTTATCTAATGCTTTTTTGGAGGGTGGCTCCTGACCAACCACCTTTAGAGAAAAATAAGTTTTCTGAAGAAAAGGTCTTAAAATGTTAACAGGCCTCCGGGCCAGAAGATGATGCAAATCACCGAAGCGTTTGCATATGATAAGTTTGCAGGAAGAAAGCCTGGTTTGCTGCAAGACTCTACCCCTTCCCCCATTATCCTCTAGGCATAACTTAAGGTATAAAAACTACTTTGAAAAATAAAGTGCGGGCCTT
>NW_011496698.1:0-554 GCF_000754665.1 Bison bison bison | reverse complement strand
GGCCCAGGCAAGTCCAATCTTCCACTCGAGTTGCGAAGGAAAGCTGGGGATTGCTCTCGAGTGACTGCAGGGCCAATAGACCTCATCTAGGCTTGTGTCCAGAAGCCAATGTTCCTCTCCAGGGGCGACAGGATCTCGGGTTGCATTCCAGACGCACCCGGGGAGACAGGCATTCATCTCGAGTGGAAGCAAAGAACCCCGCTCTGCTCTCGAATCGCGACGGGTATCTCTTGGAGCTCACTGGGTGGACTCAAGGGAGTCAAGCCTCCTGAGGCGTTTGGAGAGAGGTCGCGAGATTGGTCTCTAGGCCATGCAGGAGACGAAGGCCCTCATCTCTCGATGACGGGGGAATCTCGGGGTTGTTCTCGAGCGGCGGCCCCAGTGTGCGGTTTCTCACGAGGTACGACGGCGAGGTCAGTGAGCCTCTCGTGGGGCGCCAGGGAAGTCGGGTCTCCATGCGAGTGGCCAGGGGGAGTTCGTCATTGCTCTCGAGTCATGGTAGGGGAATCTGGCCTCGAGACGCGTTGAAGAAGGTCTCTCGAGGTCTTTCTCGG
>NW_011496697.1:0-505 GCF_000754665.1 Bison bison bison | reverse complement strand
AACACGAGGCCTGACTCTCCTGTCCCAAGTCTGCAGGGACCTTTGCGATGGAAGTCTGAAGTCACGAGGAACCCCTGAGGTTCCCTGCCTCAACTGGAGATCGAGGCCCCTCTTCCAATGCACCAAACCCAGTGGAGTCCCGAGAGGCCCCTCCCACCTCCAGTTTCCCTGACTTCTCAGAGCCACCATGAGAAGCCCCCTGAGGTCACCTGCACAAGTCAAGGGAAGCCAGGGTTTCTGCCTCAACCCGAGAAAGACCTCGAGAGACCTTCTTCAACACGTCTCGAGGCCAGATTCCCTACCATGACTCGAGAGCAATGACGCGCTCCCCCTCGCCACTCGCATGGAGACCCGACTTCCCTGGCGCCCCACGAGAGGCTCACTGACCTCGCCGTCGTACCTAGGGAGAAACCGCACACTGTGGCCGCCGCTCGAGAACAACCCTGAGACTCCCCCATCATCGCGAGTTGAGGGCCTTCGTCTCCTGTATGGCCTAGAGACCAAT
>NW_011496696.1:0-506 GCF_000754665.1 Bison bison bison | reverse complement strand
GCAGACTAGAGTGAAATCATCTTGACATCATTGATTAGAATGAGAAGCAGCGTTATCCTTAGCAGGGGGAATGGAACAGGGAACTGAATCCCAGACAACCAAACCATAAACTCAGGACAGTCAGAGCTGAGGGGGCGTCTAGAGAGCTAGAGCGTCTCCCCCCAACTATAAATGAGGGATCTGGGGCTGAGAGAAGACAAGACTTAGCCAAGACTGTAATAGATCACCTGGAAACCAAGGAAATAGAATTATGGCAGTGAGTCCCAAGAACTAGATGAGGAGCCTCATCATGACCCAGTGAGGTGGGTTTTCCTCCCATCTGATAGATGAGGCTCCTAGCGGGTAACTTGTATTTTAGCACACAGGTCGTGAGAGACAGAACCTTCAAACTCTGAATCTTGTACTCAGGCTACTGACCTGGTTCCACAGCTGCCTTCCCAATCCCCCTGCCACCTCCCTTTCTCTGTAGTCTCTCTAAACGGTGAGGGAGAGGCTGGGGCACAGAT
>NW_011496695.1:0-534 GCF_000754665.1 Bison bison bison | reverse complement strand
GTGTGCATGTGCATGTACACAGTAACATCCCTGAGGGAAACTTGCACATATGCAGAAGTACACGCTCTCTTCTCCAGGAACATGAACTGTGGTAAGCACCCAACTTTCTTTCTCCTGGTTATTTCTTTCACTTGCTCATCTCAGGTTGCACTTCTGACTCTGTACCTTAGCGCCAAGAGTGTTTGAACCACCCAGACTTCACTGATTGACTAAATGCCAAGACTCCATTTCAGTTGCTCTCATTAGGCCCAGGTAGGTCTTCATACAATCAGGTATACCTGCTTGCCTACACAGCGGAAGTGCCAATGAAGCCTGTCCCTGGTTGGGCCCAAAGACATCCAAGAGAGTCACCTGGAAGGCAGGATCCCTCTGAGTGTCACCTGGTGCAAATCCCCTATGACAAAATCAGAGAATCTGCTCCAGGTAAAGAGCCAGAATCCTCCCTCAGATGCAGACGCACACCTTTGCCCCTCTAAACCCCACAGTCAGGGGCATGACCCCAGAGGAAAGAAGGAATTCACGTCAGGACTTTCA
>NW_011496694.1:0-547 GCF_000754665.1 Bison bison bison | reverse complement strand
TCAAACCACCACATCATTTAAAATTTTTACACGTTCTAATTATCGGTTCCAAAACACCAACTGTACTGCACACGGTCCCCATCGGAAAGGCCCCCTCAGCAGGACAGCCACAGATGCTGCCATGAAAGGGCAGCAGGGTGCCCTCCTCCCTTGTTTTCTGCCTGGGCGGCCACCGGGTTTTGAAACCCATGCACCCTACTAAGTTTCTAGGGTGCAATTCGTGGACCCTTCCCTTTCCCATCCCAGCAGGTGGTCAAGGGCCCGCTGGCCTCCAAAGTGCCAGAAGCAGGGCTGGGCCAGCCGGCCAGAGATCAGGGTTCTGGCCCTTGGACTTGCAGCGGACACTAGGCTGCTTGGGAAAACCGCGCGGCTCTGACCTTTCAGCAAAGGGGTGGAGCGGTCAAGGCCTTGAGCCCAAAGGCGAGGCCTTTCTGCGACCGCCAGGTTGTGCCAACAGAGGGCGGACTACGTGGTTCCCTGCTCCACGCAGTCCCAGTTCCCTGACCTGTGGTCCGCACCCCTCCGCCGCGCCCACTGGATGCCGATC
>NW_011496693.1:0-540 GCF_000754665.1 Bison bison bison | reverse complement strand
AATCCCCTGCTTCAGCAGTTCATACTTTGTTTAATGTTTGTCTCTGTCATGAGAATTTAACGGCACAATGGATAATGCTTTTTTGTTCATTTTTCTTAGAATAGTAAAATGTACAAAATCATTGGTCATATATTATCAGTTGAATGAATAAAACCTGTCTTCCTTGATTTAACGAATTTAGAAAATATTTTTCATCCATCATGTGACCTTTGAAAATCTTAGATTATTGTTCCTTACTTATTCTTCCCAACATCGTCTCAATTTTGTTTGTTTTAGTACCTTTAGTTTTCTAGACACATAATGATATGACGTCTTGGAACTGCTTTAAAATAATCTTGGAAAGTCAGAGTGAGTTTCAGATGAATCAAGACTGCTCATTGTGGCAATTATTGAAGCTGACTTAATGTGACATGGGCTTCCCTGGTGGCTCAGGTGGTAAAGAATCTGCCTGGGTTTGATCCCTCAATTGGGAAGATCCCCTGGAGAAGACAAAGGCTACCCACTCCAGTATTCAGACCTTGAGAATTCCACGGACTGTAT
>NW_011496692.1:0-511 GCF_000754665.1 Bison bison bison | reverse complement strand
GTTTGGCGAGCGCCAATGCTGCGACTTATCGCTCCCGCCACTTGGTTATCTGGGTGTAAAACCGGCGCACCTTCTCAGGCAGATGTTGACCGTCCAGACCCCATAAGTTTTAGTTAGCAAGAAGCCAGTTTTATAGATAATGTCTCTCTGGGGCTGCGATTGCCCCCTTCCGGCTCTGGCTGCCTGTCACCGGAGGGGGAAGGTTTGCAGCCGGCTACCTCTGTTTAGTCCTTTGTTCCGTGCGCGGGCTGGCGGTGTCTTAGGTTAGGGCTGGCTTTTCGCATGGTAGATATCCCACAGTCTGGTTTGCTAGCCCAAATTATTTCGCTCAGATAGTGCTCAGGGTATTCAGGCCAGATTCTTACTCTCAGCGATGCAGCCCGCGCCGCGCCTCCCTGCCCGGCCCCCGCTTGCTAATGGCGGATGCAGGCGTCTGCGCTGCTTCTCCGCTGGAGGAGTTACCGTAGGGCTCGCAATCTGCGAGTTTTAATTGTTTATTTATTTTTTATCC
>NW_011496691.1:0-505 GCF_000754665.1 Bison bison bison | reverse complement strand
CAGAAGATAAAGCATAAGACCTTAAAATAACCAAGAAAAAAAAGGACCCAAATCAGTGAAATTATAAATGAAAAAGAGAATTACAATGGATGTCACAGAAATACAAAAGATCATGAGACTACTATGAATAGTTATATACCAACAGTTTGCCTGACCTAGAGAAAAAAGTTGCTAGAAACATACAACTTACCAAGACTGAATCATGAAAAATAGAAACTTTGAACAGACCAAAAACAAAAGATTGAGCCAGTAATCATAAAGTTTCTAACAAAGAAAACCCATGACTAGATGGTGTCATGGTGAACTATACCAAACCTTTAGAGAAGAATCAATGGCAATCCTCCTCAAACTTTAACAAAAAAGTGAAAAGAAGGGAATATCTCCAAACTCATTTTGCAAGGCCAACAAAGTCAGATAAGATCTTCTTCCAACAAGAAAAGAATGCTATAGGCCAGTATCTCTGATGAATATCAGTGCAAAAATTGTCAACAAGATACTAGCAGAC
>NW_011496690.1:0-521 GCF_000754665.1 Bison bison bison | reverse complement strand
GAAACAATGTATAATATCATATATGAAACGAGTTGCCAGTCCAGGTTTGATGCATGATACTGGATACATGGGGGCTGGTGCACTGGGGACAACCCAGAGGGGATGGTATGGGGAAGGAGGAGGGCGGAGAGTTCAGGATTGGGAACATATGTATACCTGTGGCGGATTCATTTTGATATATGGCAAAACCAATACATTATTGTTGTTAAAAATAAATAAAAAATAAATTCACTTAAAAATAAAACACCCAGCCAAAGGAATTAAGCCACTCATAAAAAAAGACAAATACTGTAAGTTTCCACTTATATGAAATATCTAACATAGTCAAGCAATAGAAAGGAACAAAGTAGAATGATGGAGTCCAGGATCTAGGGAAACAGGGAAGAAAAGAGGAGTTGTTGTTAAATGGGACAGGTGATGGGTATAGTTTCAACTTTGCAATACGAAAAGGTGTAAAGATATGTTTCTTAACAATATGATAAGGAATTCCATGATAGTTCAGAGGTTAGGACTCCACGCTT
>NW_011496689.1:0-532 GCF_000754665.1 Bison bison bison | reverse complement strand
CTCCTCTACTGTAGGCATGTCTAAGAGTCATCCACATTAAGCACAAAATGTTCATAGGGCCTCGGTTTGTTCTAAGGTAAAAATTGCTATATCGTTATATCTGTCACAAGCTTGTCAACAAGAAAGTACCTACGAAAGAACAAGGAAGAAAACGAAAAATTAAATGTGATATGAGCTTTTAGATAAACTATGAACACTAATTACACTCTACAATATCTGCCTATGAGAGTCTTGATTGAAGGCAGAGGAGAAGGGGACGACAGAGGCTAAGATGGTTGGATGGCATCACTGATTCGATGGACATGAGTTTGAGCAAGCCCCTGGAGCTGGTGATGGACACGGAAGCCCAGCGTCCTGCAGGCCACGGGGTCCCAAAGAGTCAGACACGACTGAGCCACTGAACTGAACTGAACATACAATCGTTTCTCCAGGTGTTTTGGTTACCCGAGTTTCTATCCTGTGCTAAACTAAGTGACGACAGTGTACTGAAGAGCTGGGTCATTTCCAAATAAATTAAAGTTCTGAAACATTC
>NW_011496688.1:0-509 GCF_000754665.1 Bison bison bison | reverse complement strand
ACTGAGGAAGGCTTTCTTATCTCTACTTGTCTATTCTTTGGAAATCTGCATTCAAATGGATATATCTTCCTTTTCGCCTAGCTTTTGGCTTCTCTTATTTTCACAACTATTTGTAAGGCCTCCTCAGACAGCCATTTTGCTTTTGTGCATTTCTTTTTCTTGGGGATGGTCTTGGTTCCTGTCTCCTGTACAGTGTCATGAACCTCCATCCATGGTTCATCATCACTATTCATTAGAGAAATAAAAATCAAAACTACAATGTGGTATACCTTCATGCTAGTCCGAATATATAGCAACAAAAATTCTACAAGCAATAATTCCTGGGGAGAATGCAGGAAAAAGGGAACAATCTTGCACTGTTAGTGGGCATGTAAATTGGTACGGCCACTATGATGAAGACTATGGCAGCTCCTTTAAAAACTAAAAAATATAGTTACCTTATGACCTACTCCTGGGCATTTTTTCTGGAAAAAACCTTAAAACCAAAAGATTGATGCACACTAATGTTC
>NW_011496687.1:0-501 GCF_000754665.1 Bison bison bison | reverse complement strand
CTGTTGACAGCCTTGTGACGAGAAACGGTCCCCGAAACAAGAATCAGACAAACCAGAGAAGCCCAGATGATAGTCCTTGAGATGAAGGAACTAAGCAGCTGGTTGCGATGGCACCAGGGAAGTTGCTCTTTGTGTCTGCCCCTCTACTCCTTTCTTCCTGGTCGCCTTAGGGTTTTGTCATGGAGATTTGAAATAAAGTGCACAAAAGTCATATGTGTTGAATCAAGATTTTGCATTTAACCATCTCTCAAAAAGGAAGAGAGCTTCACCTGCACATGTTTCTTTCAAAACCGTCAATTGCTTTTCAATTCTGGGGTTTCTCTCTTGCCTTGTTCAGTTAGCCTTAACAGTAAAAATCAACGAAAACTACATAAAGATTCAAAGATACCAACAAAGGACAGCTTCTGTTTCTGAAATCATCTTTCCATTTAGTAGAACACGAGCTCTATTCTTTGTATTTTGCCTAGGGAATTAGCAATGTCCTGGTTCAGATGGCAAGGC
>NW_011496686.1:0-628 GCF_000754665.1 Bison bison bison | reverse complement strand
AGACCTCATCTAGGCTTGTGTCCAGAAGCCAATGTTCCTCTCCAGGGGAGACCGGGATCTCGGGGTTGCATTCCAGACGCACCCGGGGAGACAGGCATTCATCTCGAGTGGAAGCAAAGAACCCCGCCCTGCTCTCGAGTCGCGACGGGTATCTCTTGGAGCTCCCTGGGTGGACTAAAGGGAGTCAAGCCTCCTGAGGCGTTTGGAGAGAGGTCGCGAGGTTGGCCTCTAGGCCATGCAGGAGACGAAGGCCCTCATCTCCGCGATGACGGGGGAGTCTCGGGGTGGTTCTCGAGCGGCGGCCCCAGGGTGCGGTTTATCACGAGGTACGAACTCGAGGTCAGTGAGCCTCTCGTGGGGCGCCAGGGAAGTCGGGTCTCCATGCGAGTGGCGAGGGGGAGCGCGTCATTGCTCTCGAGTCATGGGAGGGGAATCTGGCCTCGAGACGTGTTGAAGAAGGTCTCTCGAGGCCTTTCTCGGGTTGAGGCAGGAAACCCAGGCTTCCCTCGACTTGTGCAGGTGACCTCAGGGGGCTTCTCATGGTGGCTCTGTGAAGTCAGGGAAACTGGAGGTGGGAGGGGCCCCTCGGGACTCCACGGCGTTTGGTGCATTGGAAGAGGGCCTCATC
>NW_011496685.1:0-527 GCF_000754665.1 Bison bison bison | reverse complement strand
TCCACACTTTCCAGGAGCTACCAGGCTTTCTGATAGGATTGTTCTTTAATTTGCAGACTGACATGATAAATCTCATGACACTATACCACAAAGCTAGATGTCAGCTTGGAAATGTTTAAGACAACAAAACTTTATACTGCAGTGGATTCTCCTAGGGTCTCATTGTATTTCTTCAGCCTTAGTCACGATTTAATGAGATTTTCTCACAAGTTAGAACGAATCTAATATAAAATGACTGAAGGATGAGAAGGAAGAGGAGGACTACATTTAAAATTTTTATTGTGTATCCCTTACTACGGATTCCCACATCCCGCTCCTTTCCTTTTTGTTGTTGTTCTTCAGTTGCTAAGTCATGTCAGACTGTTTGCAACCCCCTGGACTGAAGAATGCCAGGTTCCCCTGACCTTCACTATCCCGCGAGTTTGCCCAGATTCAAGTCCATTGAGACAGTGAGGCTACATAACCATCTCTAACTCTGCCCTTCTCCTCATACTGGAGGGTAAGCCCCAATGGTTTGTGGAGTTTCT
>NW_011496684.1:0-603 GCF_000754665.1 Bison bison bison | reverse complement strand
GGGGTTGAACCCAGGTCTCTCCCATTGCAGGCAGATTCTTTACCAGCTGAGCTATCAGAGAAGCCTTAACAGGAATGGAAAACCAAATTCCAGATTGGTACCAGCTTATATTCACTGGGAAACAATAGTTATTCACTTAGTCAAAGTAACAAAGATATCAAAGGCAGTTTAATGTCTTAAGAAACTTGTATCATGCACAAAACTCTTTTCACTTGCCACCAACATTTTTTACACATTTTGTATTCATCCGTTTATTTGCCCATTCACAGAACAGACACATGAAAGTTCAGACTTACTTCCTTTTTCTTTATTAGAATGCAATTCCATGCCTTACACCTTTTTATTGAAAACACATGTCCTACTTTCTTTCGGCAACCATGAACTGTGCTTTGTATTATTGTTTTGTAGATTGGTAAATATAAATCACCCAAAGCTACGTCATTTGTAAAAGTCTCTTCACCATGTCTATGTTAATCAGATCAATAAACAAACATCAATACCAGGTATCAATTTAACAGTGAGACAGGGATCAAGACCATCCTCACGGAAAAGAAATGCAAAAAAGCAAAATGGCTGTCTGGGGAGGCCTTACAAATAGCTGTT
>NW_011496683.1:0-545 GCF_000754665.1 Bison bison bison | reverse complement strand
CCACCCAAACCCATGTCCATTGAGTCAGTGATGCCATCCAGCCATCTCATCCTCTGTTTGTCCCCTTCTCCTCCTCCCCCTCAACCTTTCCAAGCATCAGGGTCTTTCAAATGCATCAGCTCTTCTCATCAGGTGGCCAAAGTGTTGGAGTTTTAGCTTCAACATCAGTCCTTCCAATGAACACCCAGGACTGATCTCCTTTGGGATGGACTGGTTGGATCTCCTTGTAGTCCAAGGGACATTCAAGAGTCTTCTCCAACACCACAGTTCAAATGCATCAATTCTTCGGCCCTCAGCTTTCTTTAGAGTCCAACTCTCACATCCATACATGACTGCTGGAAAAACTATAGCTTTGACTAGACAGATCTTTGTTGCTAGTAAAGTAATGCTCAAAATTCTCCAAGCCAGGCTTCAGCAATACGTGCACCATGAACTTCCAGATGTTCAAGCTGGTTTTAGAAAAGGCAGAGGAACCAGAAATCAAATTGCCAACATCTGCTGCATCATCGAAAAAGCAAGAGAGTTCCAGAAAACTTCTATTTCTG
>NW_011496682.1:0-518 GCF_000754665.1 Bison bison bison | reverse complement strand
GGAAAACCTCAGTGTTCCTCTCGAGGGAGACCGGGGATTTTCGGGGGAACTTTTGTGGGTCGCATCAAGGGTGCCAAGTGCCCTTTCGACCTCCAATTCCTAACGTGGGACTTCTCCTGAGACGCTGTCGCGGGAAAGGGCTTCATCTTGCGATGACGGGGGAGCCCACGTGGTTTTTCTCGAGTTACGGCGGGATTCTCGAGTTACGACGGGGAATTCAGGATGCCTCTTGTGTTGGCCCAGGCAAGTCCAATCTTCCACTCGAGTTGCGAAGGAAAGCTGGGGATTGCTCTCGAGTGACTGCAGGGCCAAGAGACCTCATCTAGGCTTGTGTCCAGAAGCCAATGTTCCTCTCCAGGGGCGACAGGGATCTCGGGGTTGCATTCCAGACGCACCCGGGGAGACAGGCATTCATCTCGAGTGGAAGCAAAGAACCCCGCTCTGCTCTCGAATCGCGACGGGTATCTCTTGAAGCTCACTGGGTGGACTCAAGGGAGTCAAGCCTCCTGAGGCGTTTG
>NW_011496681.1:0-525 GCF_000754665.1 Bison bison bison | reverse complement strand
GAGATCTAAAAGAGATAGCAAAGTGAGAGAGAACAAATGTCCAACTGAGGAAACAGTCTGTAGCAAATATCCTGGGGTCTGAAGAATGGTGGCTTTGGTAAACTGGAAGAAGGCCAGGGTGACTGGAACAAGAGAATGAATTGGAGCAAGTTTCTGGAGGCACAAAGAGAGGAAAGCAAAGCCAGGATTCAACAGTTTTACAGCATATTTTCTAGAGTTTTTTGTTTTCTTCCCAGTGACAGGAGGAACTCAGTTTTTTTCAGTTAGATGTTGTGAAGATTAAATGGGACACTGTATGCAAAATGCACATTTATGGACATAGAATAAATGTTCATTAAATGAGACCTAATTGTAATCATTTCAGGAGAATCTTTATCTAAAAAATTTAGACAATGGAGGAACTATTGTAAGTGGAAATACTGCCTTGATAAAAAAATGTTCAGAATAGGTCTAGAATCATGAAAGAATCAAGCCAATGTAGGTATTTACTATCTGCTGCTGCTAAGTCACTTCAGTCGTGTCCAA
>NW_011496680.1:0-572 GCF_000754665.1 Bison bison bison | reverse complement strand
CTTTCTCTTGGGCAAAATGGCAGAGGGGCTTAGGTGCTAGACACACAGGGATGCTGTTGTGCACGGGTTTTGTTTAGTCCACGGATCACTCCTCCCTCTTCTTCGTTGTTCCCGTCATTGGTAATTCCTATCCAATGACATTCCCACAAATGTTTTACAATATACTTGTCATGTTGGCATTTTCTTTGGGATTGCATTGAATCTATAAATTTATTTGAAGAGACTAAATACATTCTTCCAATCCATAAACAAACATGTCTTTCTATCTCTCTAGATCTTCTGTAGTGCCCACTTCGGCAGCACATAAACTATTTTGATCTTCTGTAATGTCTATCATTACAGTTTTACCATTTTTCCTGAAGAGGTCTTGTACATATTTTGGTAGACATATTCCTAGACTTCTTTTTTTTTTTTAATACCATTGTGAGTTTTTTATTTCAATTTTTGTTTTCTTACAGGAATATAGAAATAAAATTGATTTTGTTAATGCTGGTTTTATATCTAGCAACTGTGCTGTTATATTTATTTAATCTTTACATTATTTAAGGTTTTTAAATACCTCAAATCATAGG
>NW_011496679.1:0-523 GCF_000754665.1 Bison bison bison | reverse complement strand
ACCCACGAGGCCACGTCTGGAATGTCGTCGTGAGACAGGCCTCATCCTGAGGTGCGACGGGAAGGTCGGGAACCCGTTCCCAGACAAAGCAGGGGAGTCGACCCTCCTGTGGAGATCAGGAGGGGTAGAAGGGGCTCAGAGGAAGTGGTGCCGGAAAACCTCGGTGTTCCTCTCCAGGGAGACCGGGATGCCGGGGAACTTTGTGGGGGCGCATCAAGGGTGCCAAGTACCGTTTCGACCTCCAATTCCTAACGTGGGACTTCTCCTGAGACGCTGTAGCGGGAAAGGGCTTCATCTTGCGATGACGGGGCGAACCACGTGGTTTTTCTCGAGTTGCGGCGGGATTCTCGAGTTACGACGGGGAATTCGGGATGCCTCTTGTGTTGGCCCAGGGAAGTCCAATCTTCCATTCGAGTTGCGAAGGAAAGCTGGGGATTGCTCTCGAGTGACTGCAGGGCCAATAGACCTCATCTAGGCTTGTGTCCAGAAGACCAATGTTCCTCTCCAGGGGCGACCGGGATCT
>NW_011496678.1:0-571 GCF_000754665.1 Bison bison bison | reverse complement strand
ATCAAAACCAGACAAACTCAATACAATAACAAAAACTATAGACCAATAGGCCTTATAAATATGGATGCCAAAATCATACACAACATTTTAGCAAATCTAATTCAATAATATATTAAAAAGGCCAAGTGGGGTTCATCTTGAATGTGGAGTTGGCTCAACACTTGAAAACTAATCAATGTACTTCATAACAGACTAAAAGAGAAAAGCCATGTGATCATCTCAAAATAAAGAAAAAAGTGTTGCACAAAATCCAACATCCATTCCTAATTTTTTAAATTCTCAGCAAACTGAAAATAGAAGAAAAATCCCTCCAACTGATACAAGCAACTACAAAAACCCCTTAATACCGTATCTAAGGTGAGAGACTGAATGAAGTCTTCCTTCTAAGACCAGGAATAAGACAAGGAAGTCCATTCTCACCACTCCTATTCAACATTGCACAGGAGTTTCTAGCCAGGGCAGTCAACCAAGAAAATGAAACAAAAGGCATCAAGACTAGAAAGAAAGAAAGATAACTATCTTTATTTGCAGGTAACATGCTCATCTATATAGAAAACCCAATAGAAGCCAT
>NW_011496677.1:0-528 GCF_000754665.1 Bison bison bison | reverse complement strand
GCTGTCTCTGTCTACCAAGATACCAGCTGCATATAAATATCACACTGTGACCTGAACGCATCTCTTGCTGGCTTTTTTAATGTGCCGCTGAAAAAGTAAAAATTACATTTGCTACTTATACAATCCAGAATGGCTATGTCATCACAATCTAAAAATGTACGCCTAGGTCCATTCTTTAAACATGTTTACAATCATGTAAAAAGATGATTTCCATAAAATAAGGCCTTTGTCAGAGCTACACTACCCTGTCTGTCTGGGAAGTGGCACCTTCACTGTCCAGCTCGATGGCTCTGTAGTGGGTGCAGGGCATCGAGATTGGTCCCCAAAGAGTCTCACCAGAGAGGAGGGATCCAGGTCCACAGAGACAGGGTTACAGGAGAGATTTTCAGTCTTCTTCTAGGCATCCTTTCAGCCCAAATTTCATTAGAAGCTCACATTTAACACCCAGTACTTTTAAATCACTTCACGCTGTGGACAAAAGGTATTTCTTGCTAGAAAAAGTACAGTTTAGGCCAGTCGTTAACATCC
>NW_011496676.1:0-517 GCF_000754665.1 Bison bison bison | reverse complement strand
ATCAGAGCACCAGGTTGAGCTCCCTGTGTATACTGCAACTTCCTACTAGCTCTCTACTTTACGTATGGTAATGTGTATGTTTAATCCTATTCAATCTGAGAGAAATTTAAACCCAAGTGGTAGCAGGCTGTTAAAACATCTGTCACACCTGAAACTAACACAGCATTGTAAATCAACTTTAATTGAAAGAAGGAAAAAAAAATCAGCTGAGATTCTGGGGTTCTTCCTAGACTCACTTGGCTCTCTCCAACACTACATCACATGAGTTTGGGACAGTCTCAGCTGAGCCCACTTATTCTAGTACAACAAAGAATAAGCCTTTCTCAAGGGTACCGAAAGTCAAAATTAAGGGTCATAAGGATGTGGATATACACACAAGTGAAGATCTAAATGGGTGCTTACTTTCCGCAGCTCATGTGATGCTTATCGGGCATTCCCAAGCCCAGGACGAGGACACAGTACTTCTGTGCCAAGTATTTCTGTGCTGCTTCTAACTTACTGATAATCATTTCCATTT
>NW_011496675.1:0-500 GCF_000754665.1 Bison bison bison | reverse complement strand
CCCCACGAGAGGCTCACTGACCTCGCCGTCGTACCTCGTGAGAAACCCGCACCCTCGGGGCCGCCGCTCGAGAACCACCCCGAGACTCCCCCGTCATCGCGGAGATGAGGGCCTTCGTCTCCTGCATGGCCTAGAGGCCAACCTCGCGACCTCTCTCCAAACGCCTCAGGAGGCTTGACTCCCTTTAGTCCACCCAGTGAGCTCCAAGAGATACCCGTCGCGACTCGAGAGCAGAGCGGGGTTCTTTGCTTCCACTCGAGATGAATGCCTGTCTCCCCGGGTGCGTCTGGAATGCAACCCCGAGATCCCGGTCGCCCCTGGAGAGGAACATTGGCTTCTGGACACAAGCCTAGATGAGGTCTATTGGCCCTGCAGTCACTCGAGAGCAATCCCCAGCTTTCCTTCGCAACTCGAATGGAAGATTGGACTTCCCTGGGCCAACACAAGAGGCATCCCGAATTCCCCGTCGGAACTCGAGAATCCCGCCGCAACTCGAGAAA
>NW_011496674.1:0-529 GCF_000754665.1 Bison bison bison | reverse complement strand
TACCTGATATGACACAGAGTACATTGTGATAATGTGAACACGTGGTGGGTCTTAGCCATTAAAAACTTTTCACTTAGAACAAAAGTTGTTTTAGTTGACGTAATTAGAATTCAGTAGAGATTTTTACTCTTTTCCTTATTATAGATTTGTATTCAGTGAACCAAGTAATGCATAATACTAATAGTTAGGGAGGTTTTATTAATTTATCACCAAGCAAAATCAGGACATTTTCCATGGATATTTTAGTTTCTAATCTTTGGCAGCCATTTAAGCTGTTGCCTTGCCTTAAATGATGAGTGGTTTTATAAGTAATGTAGTTACGTGGTTATTTTACCAATTTCCATTAAGTGAGGCTCAGCAAGACACTAAAGCAATTTTTTTCTCTTATTAATTTTCGTCTCTAAAGGAAACTGTGATAATTTTGTGTGGGCCAAAGTCATGCAAATGTAACCTGTTGATAAAGAAATCCCTGTCCATGCAAGAAATCTATGTCAATGCAAGAAGGGATATTAGGCAGTGATGAATCAGC
>NW_011496673.1:0-522 GCF_000754665.1 Bison bison bison | reverse complement strand
GTTGGTGATGGACAGGGAGGCCTGGCGTGCTGCGATTCATGGGGTCGCAAAGAGTTGGACACGACTGAGCGACTGATCTGATCTGATCATACAAGAACCATGGAGGCAGAATTATATTTTTTATCTGCAGTGTGGGGGGGTGGGGTGGGGAGGGGCGCATTGTTTGTGGTGATATAGTAAAATCTAGGTTTGGGATCACTTTTTTAAATCTTCTAACAATCAAAACAGACTTACAAAATATTTCACATTCAGTGATAACCTATTAGAAAACATTTGGCAAATTATTTTAACACACAGAAATTTTTAACATGGTATTTTAATCCAAATTTAATTGAAAGAGTGAAAAATGACACTAACCTGATACTGTGCTAGGTGTTTATAGATGCTCTCACATTTAAAATTTGATAAAAATCTGGACCAAATGTTATATAAGTTATGATCTCACTGCCTCCCCAAATCATGGACTCAAAAGACTAGTCACACGCTAAAACCGTAAATAACCGAACCAGGCAATAAACATAA
>NW_011496672.1:0-507 GCF_000754665.1 Bison bison bison | reverse complement strand
GTAAGTCTTTTTTTATCTTTTTCTAGCCTTATGCAATGCTCTGGGAGACTTTGTATGTAAACTGGGGAATTCTTAGGCCCTGGGAGGTGCAAGCGGAGGTGGAGTAGTCGCCTTAAATCAGAAATTGTTGGATAATTTTTAAAGGTTTGTGTAGAGGGGAGGGGGCTCGTCAGGGCGCCCGGCCGCAGCGTCCTGTAAGCCCTCTCCTTCCTCCGGAGGTAGAGCACAGTCTCCCTCCTTTCATTCGTCAATGGCAGAAAATATCTGCGCAGAAGGTGGAGACCCACTACCATCCACCGCTATAGCCTCTCCCATAGGCTATCCCACAGCCTCATGATGAGGGTCCAGAACATTTTTAATCATATTTATAGGATAAGTTTTTAGTTGTTTTTTACCTTCACCCAAGTATCTAAATTAACAGTAGCCTCTTTAACAGTTTCAAGATTACTTGTATAAAGAGTTGCCATTCTTAGTTTCAGTGTTACCCATGTCAGAAAATTAAGTATA
>NW_011496671.1:0-511 GCF_000754665.1 Bison bison bison | reverse complement strand
GGGGGAACTTTTGTGGGGGGCGCATCAAGGGTGCCAAGTACCGTTTCGACCTCCAATTCCTAACGTGGGACTTCTCCTGAGACGCTGTAGCGGGAAAGGGCTTCATCTTGCGATGACGGGGGAACCACGTGGTTTTTCTCGAGTTGCGGCGGGATTCTCGAGTTACGACGGGGAATTCGGGATGCCTCTTGTGTTGGCCCAGGGAAGTCCAATCTTCCATTCGAGTTGCGAAGGAAAGCTGGGGATTGCTCTCGAGTGACTGCAGGGCCAACTAGACCCTCATCTACGGTCTTGTCGTCCAGAGACCAAGTGTTCCTCTCCAGGGGCGACCGGGATCTCGGGGTTGCATTCCAGACGCACCCTGGCAGACAGGCATTCATCTCGAGTGGAAGCAAAGAACCCCGCTCTGCTCTCGAGTCGCGACGGGTATCTCTTGGAGCTCACTGGGTGGACTAAAGGGAGTCAAGCCTCCTGAGGCGTTTGGAGAGAGGTCGCGAGGCTGGCCTCGAGG
>NW_011496670.1:0-588 GCF_000754665.1 Bison bison bison | reverse complement strand
GTAGGAAACCAACCCACTGACACAGGAATGTGACAGAATAACAATGTGACAGGGTCCGGCCTCAGGTGGCAGCAGAAGCCTAGCCTCACCCTAGCCCTGCTCCCAAGGTGGCCTGCTTCCCCTGTTCCCTACCTATTCCACCTGTTAGTTTTGGAAAAACTGAAGAACTAGGCATGGGGGGTGTAGGATCCTCGGTGACTATGTCAAAACAGACAGCTTTTCTAAAACCTATCCTGTGCTTGCATGCGTGCTAAATCACGTCAGTTGTGCGCGACTCTTTGCGACTCTATGGACTGTAGCCTGCCAGGCTCCTCTGTCCATAGGATTCTCCAGGCAAGAATACTGGAGTGGGCTGCCACTCCCTTCGCCAGCGGATCATCCCGACCCAGGAATCAAACCTGTGTCTCCTGCATTGCAGGAGGATTCCTTACTGCTGAGCCACCCGGGGAAGCCCGTCCTGTACTATACGTCTACTTTGTGAGTCATCATTTTGAACTGCTCCACCTCTAAGGTCTCCAAGCTTGAAGACAACTTTCCACACCTCCACTTGCCCCTACCCCCTTCCCTCCTACAAATTCTCTTTAATGT
>NW_011496669.1:0-572 GCF_000754665.1 Bison bison bison | reverse complement strand
ACTTCTTTCTTTCTTCCCAGTGTATTCACAGCAGATATTTTGGTCTTTACACCTAAGTTCCATTTTATTGAAAGAACCAAGAGTTTAACATTTTCCTCAAAATAATTCAGCCTCATTAGTTTTTAAAAGAAATATGATACTTTAAAACAATGAAAATACACCGTTGTTTAATTAAGGCACAGTGTGCTTTAAACTATATTCATACTGTAGTTTTTTACTCTTCTAAAAGGTGATGACCAAAATTCAAACTGTAGAACGATCTTCAGACAACTGAGTTCAATTCAGATGTGACAAGAACATCTGATCTACAGAAAAATTAATTCTTGTAATAATACATAAGGTATCTTCTTTACACTACTTAGAAAATCAATCCTTTTGAACTGAAGTTAAGGACACCAACCAGATAGTTTTCTCAATACTAAATACTAAAGTTCTAAATACTAAAACACTGAACTGTAGAAGAAACTGCTTTTAATCAATCTCTGGTTCAACAGTTTTATTCCAGAAAAATCTTCCTAACTACAAACATATCACAGGGAACAAACTCACAATGAAACCGCTAAAAGAAGTTC
>NW_011496668.1:0-537 GCF_000754665.1 Bison bison bison | reverse complement strand
AGGGTGTTCTTGGCTCTTTGCTAAATGGCCTTCTCCATAGGCAGTTTGTACATAGTTATTTACTTCAAAGCCAGCAAGAGTAAATCTTTTTTGTCCTTTCGTTTTCTTTTTTGTCTTTAAATTTTCTTGATCTCTTTCAGGGCTTACCTGATTAGTTCAGGCCACTCAGGATATTTCCCTTTTGATTAACTCAGAGTCAACTGATTAGGGGCCTTAACTACATCTGCAAAATCTCTTCTGCCAGATAGCATCACATAACCATGAGAGTGACAGCCCATTATATTCACAAATCTCACTCACACCCAAGGGAGGGAAGATTCTACTGGGCACATACACCCGGAAGTAGGAGTCTTGGGGGCGATTTTAGGATTCTGCCTACCGCGGATACCCTTGTACAGATCTCTCCCACATTGAATAGGAATAACCTGTGTAACTAGAAGATTATTGCAAAAATGATGGTGTGTGAATTCTAAAACTAGGTCATAAAAGATATGGCTTCTACCTTGTGCTCTTGCTCTCTTTCATGGATTATTCTTT
>NW_011496667.1:0-501 GCF_000754665.1 Bison bison bison | reverse complement strand
TTTTTGTGCTTAATCCACAATATTAATTAATATTTTACTATTATTTTCAGATTTTGTCACTAATCGAACTATTATTTTTAACTCTAAATTAAACTTAAAAAATACTCAGTACTAAGCACCCAGATGTAACCATGGAAGCCTGTGAAATGTGCTCGCACAAAGGATATAGAAAAGCAAAATCTATCCTTTTAATTTTAAATGAGATTAATTTCTCCACAAAGGAACACATTAAAATACATTAGTTTTAATAATTACATATAATGAGACTACCATTATCTACTCTTTTGACCAAATAGTGAAATGTACTAATATCGGTACATTTCAAAAAATGAAAAAATGTTAAATGAAAAATGATATGTACTAAGTTGACTGATTATAGTTTTTTTCATGTTGTGCCTTTTGAAGATTTTGCACAAAAGTCATGTGTCTGTATTACTTGAAATTGAAAAATATGAAACACCAAGCTTTTCTCATATTACAATATACTAAGTTTTAGCTTTC
>NW_011496666.1:0-509 GCF_000754665.1 Bison bison bison | reverse complement strand
AGTATGGTTGATTTACAATGTTGTGTGAGTTTCTGCTGTGTCTGTGTGCTGTGTGCTAAGTCGCTTCGGTCATGTCCGACTCTTTGCAACCCCATGGACTGTAGCCCTCTAGGCTCCTCTGTCCATTGGATTCTCCAGATAAGAATATTGGGAGTAGGGTTGACTTTTCCTGCTGTACTAGTAAAGTGAATCAGTTATATGTATATCCACTTTTTCAAAAAGATTCTTTTCATTTAGTATCGTTACTAGAACACGGAGTCTCTACTTTAATGCTTCCCTGTGCTATATAGAAAGTGAAAGTGAAAGTCGCTCAGTTGTGTCCGACTCTTTGTGACCCCATCGGACTGTAGCCCACCAGGCTTCTCTGTCCATGGGATTCTCCAGGAAAGAATACTGGAGTGGGTTACCATTTCCTTCTCCAGGGGATCTTCCTGACCCAGAGATCGAACCCGGGTCTCCCACATTGGAGGCAGATGCTTTAACCTCTGAGCCACCAGGGAAGCCCACTA
>NW_011496665.1:0-575 GCF_000754665.1 Bison bison bison | reverse complement strand
GCTTCTTAATCTGTACACAGTAATAATGACTTCTTGACTTTTAGAATTTAGAAAAAGATTTTAAGGCAAGATTAATATTAACATTTGCATCTTGTTCCTTGGTACACTCCTTAATACATTATGAAATCTTTTTGCAATTTTCATTCCTCCGGAAGCCTCACCAGGTATCATTTCAGCTAAAGCACAGGGATGAAAAATGCCAACTCTAGCACTGGGGAAAAGCTTCATAGGTGAAAACATTGGCATTTGGGACCACTTATGCTGCTTTCTAATTCTGAATGATTACTGGTGTTCATGTTTATTCAGCAAAGCTCCTGGAGACCTATTTGAAAGGGCATGTGATCCCTGGATAGGGAAGACAAGCCAGTCTGCTCTCTGGAACAAAAGAGGGGCAAAAAGAGGTCATCAGTGACCTTAATTATATTTTGGATGTGACTTACCTCCTGGGGAGATTATTAATGAAGACCCTACAGAGAATATGGTTTTGTTTTCAAAACAGCTATTGGCTATGTGCCCTTGGGCAAGGTACTTGACCTCTCTGGGCTTCTTCCTGTAAAGTGAGCATGAAGTAAAAG
>NW_011496664.1:0-505 GCF_000754665.1 Bison bison bison | reverse complement strand
TCTATGATTCTCTGCTGGATCTTTTTTGCTATAAAGGATTTTATCAAGAAAAACAGAGAAAGGGGACTGACAGATGCTAGCATTGAAACAATGTCAATTCCTTGATTTTGATCATTTTATTGTGTCCTTTCAAAAAAATAGACACTAATTCATTTACGATAATGTGGCATGCTTGCAAAGCTACTCTTTAAATGGTATAGGACGAAAATTCTTTGTACCATTCTTGAAACTTTTCATATGTTTGAGATTGTTTCAAGATGAAATAGTTTTAAAAATATCTATTTATTTGATGTCTAATACTGTTTGCATTCAAAACAGGGTCAAGTATTTTCCACATGGTGTAATTTTCTTTCTTTTTCCAGGTGATGGTGGCTTGAGCCCTCCTATTTTTACCCAAGAACCACAAGATGCTATTTTTCCTTTGGATTTGTCAAAATCTGAAATAATCCTGAATTGTGCTGCTAATGGTTACCCATTACCCCATTATAGGTAAATTTCTACTTCT
>NW_011496663.1:0-510 GCF_000754665.1 Bison bison bison | reverse complement strand
TTGGGTGTGTGTGTGTGTGTGTGTGTGTGTGCGCGTGTGCGCGAGGTGCGGGGGAGCGGGGGGTGGGGGGGCGCTACTATCACTGATAGGTATGTTCACCAATCTGTCGAATGCCAATATAAAAGTCAGTTCTTGGTTGCTGAAGGGAAATGTATGACTTGGTATTAAAAGAAAGTATGTGGAATGAAATCGCATATTCTGAAGGCAAATGACGTCGTTCTTTCTTCCAGGTGGCAGTTTCAGGATGGGAGAAGCAAAGGAATGGGTACAGAATGGGATAAGGAGGTTGTAGGGAAAGTGGACCCCCAGAAAAGAGTGTTGTGCCTAGCGCAAGGTTTCTTGAGAGGTTGAACTGCCTTTGCTAATGGATTTTAAGTTTCTTTACCTCTTCCGTGATCTCTTCTAGGTTGACCTAGAACAGAAATCTTTTGTTAGCTTTGGCTAAGTGGAGAAGTATTATTGTTTCACGGTGACTTGTGTGATCCTACCTGACTGTTCTCAACCCTTTTG
>NW_011496662.1:0-590 GCF_000754665.1 Bison bison bison | reverse complement strand
CAGACTCCGATCACAGGGTCCCTGCAGACTGGGGACAGGAGAGTCAGGCCTCGTCTTGGGTTGAGGCATGGAACTCCGCTTGCCTCTCGAGGTGTCCCCGGGGAGAGAGGCCACTTGTCGAGCGGTATTTGGAACCTGGGGTCTTTCCAGACGATGCCCGGGCGAGTCACTGCCCCTTCGTGTTGACTTCATGCACAGGGTGGAGTTCGGAGAGGTGTCCGGGCATCGGGTTCTTACCAAGAGGGGACCGGGAAATCGGGGTGCTTCGCAATGTGGAAGCACCCACGAGGCCACGTCTGGAATGTCGTCGTGAGACCGGCCTCATCCTGAGGTGCGACCGGAAGGTCGGGAACCCCTTCCAGACAAAGCAGGGGAGTCGACCCTCCTGTGGAGATCAGGAGGGTAGAAGGGGCTCAGAGGAAGTGGTGCCGGAAAACCTCGGTGTTCCTCTCCAGGGAGACCGGGATGCCGGGGAACTTTGTGGGGGCGCATCAAGGGTGCCAAGTACCGTTTCGACCTCCAATTCCTAACGTGGACTTCTCCTGAGACGCTGTAGCGGGACAGGGCTTCATCTTGCGATGACGGGGGAA
>NW_011496661.1:0-502 GCF_000754665.1 Bison bison bison | reverse complement strand
GAGGCTCCTCTGTCCATGGAATTTTCCAGGCAAGAGTGCTGGAGTGGGGTTGCCTATATCCTGCTCCTAAGTTGCTTCAGTCGTGTCTAACTCTTTGCGACCCTATGTACCATAGCCTGCCAGACTACTCTGTCCATGGGATTCTCCAGACAAGAGTACTGGAATGGGTTGCTGTGCTCTCTTCCCAACCCAAGGATCAAACCCTAATTTCTTACATCTCCTGCATTGATAGGTGTGTTCTTTTTTTTTCTTACAGACATTTCTTTAATACAATTTTCTGAAAGCATATATTACAATGCATTATACCAATGCTGATGGAAATACAAAAAATGAACACAGCAAGACCTCATTTTGAAGAAGGCATAGGCTAATGAGACACACAGCAAAATAAGTAGACACAGATCAATGTGATAAAGAGGAGTAAGGTGTGCTGAATAAATATGAAAAGTAGTTAGTAATCTACCTGGGAGTCTAAAGAAAATATTCATGTGGAAGCAGACAT
>NW_011496660.1:0-562 GCF_000754665.1 Bison bison bison | reverse complement strand
TTTGTAAATAGACAACCAGTGGGAATTTGCTGTTAGGACTCAGGGAACTCAAACTCGGGCTCTGTAATAACCTAGAGAGTTGGGGATGGATGGGATGTGGGAGGGAGATTCCAGGGTGAGGCAACACATCTATGGTCCTTTGTGTGGATGTATGACAAATCAAACTGATATTGTAAATCAATCAACTATAAATAAATAACTGTTTATAAAAAAAATGAAGTGAACAGAAGCACAAACTTTACAACTAACACCAGAATTCCATTTAAAAAACTATATAATTTGAGAAAACAACAAAAGATCTACATGACCTTTGGTCTGGTGATGAGTTCTAACACACAACAAAAAAGCCAACTTACCAAATTAGGAATATACATTATTTCAAACACTGACATTTACAGTTTTATACATTTACTCTGTGAAGGACCTTATTCCAGAGAACCAAAAGACACTCTGTTAAATAAACCAGTGACCACCCATCCTTGCCAGGCAACAGAGAAGAGAAAACACTTGCAGGAGTCATCTTACAACAGGAGGTCCTGGTAAGGAACAAGGAACTAACAAG
>NW_011496659.1:0-557 GCF_000754665.1 Bison bison bison | reverse complement strand
ATATTAATTTTCTAAATTAGTTGGATGAAATTGTAAACATTTCATTTTCATCTCATTATCCAGATGGCTGCATATTTTGGATTTTCTGTCGCTGCCACTGACATTAATGGGGATGAGTAAGTTTTAAAAATGTTTTCAGAAACAGTTTTCCTCTTGTGTTTATGAATGCTTTACTAAAACTAAACATTTTTCCTTCTGTTTCTCTGTCTCCTTCCCACTAATCTTCCTATTTAAGGAACCAATTTGATGCAGCCTTAATCATGAATACTAGAAAATCTTTATGTTGTTAATAATTCCTTTCAATAGCTTTTATAGTATGAAGGAATAAAATAATCTTATGAATTACTCATAGTTTCTTAAAAGAACTGAAGGAAGGTTTGAATTAGAAATGGTCATTTCAAATGTGGCCTTAAGAGAGGTAGAAAGAGGGAAACTTGAGTTTCAACTAAGAAAGAAAATGATTATTAATAGTCACATGGAATTTGATCTTGCCTTCGTGAAAACGATTCTGTTGTTTTAGTTACGCAGATGTGTTTATCGGCGCACCTCTCTTCATG
>NW_011496658.1:0-543 GCF_000754665.1 Bison bison bison | reverse complement strand
TCTAACGTGGGTCTCGGGCTGTGTATGCCATTTCAAACAGGGAGGTAGGTCTCGACATGTGTGAAAGCATGGAACTCTGCTTTCCTCTCGAGTTGTCAAAGGGGTTTCAGGCTTCCAGCCGAGGTGAATTTGGGACCTGGGGCTCCTTTCAGATTAACAACCAGGGCATCAGAACTCCTTCGTGTTGTGAGTTGATTCTCGGCTGACATTCGAATTGGTACAAGGAAATCAGGCCTGTTCTCAAGTGGAATAGGGAAATCAGTGGCTTTCGAATTGTGACAAGGCCCCGGGTTCCCTCCAGTGTCAAGTAGATACCAGGCTCTTCTCAAGGTGCGCCAGGGATGTCGGCATTCCTTTCCAGGCGAAGCACAGCAATCGACCCTCATCTCGACTTGAGGTGGGGATAATGGGGCTCTTCTTGACTTGTGGTGGAAATTTCAGCGTTCCTCTCGAGTGGGGACGGGTATCTCTGGAAACTTCTGGAGTTTTGTAAAGTGTGTCAAGAACCCTTTCGAGTTCCAAGGGAAACGTGGGCTTTCTTTG
>NW_011496657.1:0-551 GCF_000754665.1 Bison bison bison | reverse complement strand
GCAGGCTACTGGGTGGACTACTGAGCTGGTGGAGAGCCTGGCCTCTCCACTGTCACCTGTGCGAGTGAAGCCATGTCGCCTGGCCTTTCGGAGGCCGGGGGTGGTGGGAAGGTATTAATATACTGCAGATCCTGTGCTGGCTGGTGACTTCTCTTTCTTCAGGGGCTCCGCCACCCCTCCACATTTTCCTTCTGCCTTTCTTGCCACACTGCTCAGTTTCCTGTAAGTGATTCTTTCCCCATTCCTCCTTTAAATACTCAAGTTTCCCATGGCTTTTCATCAACCTTCCTTTTTTATTTTATCCTCTCCTTGAGTTAACTTCAGCCACTTCGAAGGTTTCAATTACCAGAGGAGTCATTGAGACTAATTAGGAGCTGATGAATCACAAACCTTTATTTCCAGCCCAGATTTCTCTCCTAAGATTCAGAACATACCCAACTGGTTGTCCAGAGGCCCCCTCAAATTCAACAGGTCCCCACCTCTCCCACCCTCCCTCATGCCCTAGGCCTGTCTTTCAACAGATGGGCTCACCATCCGAATGAATGACATCA
>NW_011496656.1:0-503 GCF_000754665.1 Bison bison bison | reverse complement strand
AAAGTGTTTACGCTCTTCTACACAATTATTGTCCCCCATGCTCAACCCGCTTATCTACACACTTAGAAACATGGAGATGAAAAATTCCATAAGAAGAGTTTGGTGCAATAAAAGGTTCTGGGAAGGGAACTTAATGATCTGAAGGTCATTCGTCTGACGCCAGTGACTGTCTTCTCATCACTCCCTCTGTTGCTGATTCTCTCCTGCTAATGGGAAAATCAGTCAGAATGTGTAAAAGCCAAGCCTCCAACAGCAGCTTGCCTTCGGTGGTTCCTTCTTTATTTTCCTCTCAATGTGTTTTCCTTGATTTCACTTTTCACTAATAATCCCCTTTGTTTAAAAAAAAAGAAAAGAAAAGAAAAGAAAACTTTTTACAGAGTAAAAACACACTGAAAAATCTGGAGGGAGAGTGATCCTGCCTGTATTGAAGGCTAAACCTGGGGGAGACTTCGCTCTCAAAATAGTTGGCCTCAAGGTATAAAAAGTAATAATATGTTAAAAGG
>NW_011496655.1:0-554 GCF_000754665.1 Bison bison bison | reverse complement strand
GCTGCAAGGGAATTTAGGATAGTGTTGGGTTTTCTAGTCTCTGCAAGAGGAAGGCATATTGGAAGGAGGTTGGAATGGAGGTTGGTTTCCAGGTCAGTTTATTCATCATAAACCCTCACAATAAAGAGGCCTTGGATCTAACCCTAATTCAGTCACTTATTTGCTATGTGAAGTTAGAAAAGCATCATTGCCTTTCTGGGTCTCAGTCTTCATGACCAAGTTAATGTGGTTGATATCCAAGTGTCTTTCTGATTTTAGAATTCTGTGACTCTATTATAAATTATTATATTTTTAAATATTAAAATATTTTCTTAACTATATCATTTTGAAAAGCATTGTCTGTTACTTTTTTACTATTAGTTTTTTTTTTTCTCTCACTATTTGTTGCAAAATAGGAAGTTCACCAAGATGATTGGTGGGCCCAAATGATTTTTACCTTCCAGTATTCTTACCCTCCCATATTGACTAGAGCTGGTCCATGTAACAGGATATTGTGGAAATAGCACTGTAGGACCTAGGGTTGTCATAAAAAATTGCTGCTTCAACTTTTGCTC
>NW_011496654.1:0-584 GCF_000754665.1 Bison bison bison | reverse complement strand
GAAATTAATTCTTCTGGCTCTCTAACTTAGGCCTTGAAGGAGGTATTTAAAGCAGACACTGGGCTGCCAAGTAGAGTGTAGGAGCGAAGAAAGGCCTGGAGACGGAAAACACAAAGCTCATTCAAGAAACACAAGGTCAAGTGTAACTAGCTCAGTTAGTTGTTGCTGGTTAGGGGAAAGGAGAGATTTATAAAACAATAACAAAAAAGAACCACTCTGAAAAAGTAAGGCTGGGGCCCAAGTGTAACACATGCAAACAAGTTTGGATTTTATTCTCCAGCTACAGAAGCCACCGTAAACTTTCAAACAAAGGAGTCGGGATATTTGAGAAATCCCTGGCAATGGTGTATCGAACCGGGGCTGAGGCAACCCACAGCACAAGCGACTCCTGTTACAGGGTCTAAGCCAGGACAGCAGAGCAGGAGCAGACGGGAGGTGTGGGCGCAGAAGCAGGTCACCAGGGTTTAGCTGCTATTGCGTGTTGACAAAGGCTTCCAGAGAGAATGAGAAATCTGAGAAATAACCCTGGGGCACCAGCCGGCTGCTGTTAATATTAATAGTTCAAAGAAAAAGAAAAAAAAAAA
>NW_011496653.1:0-542 GCF_000754665.1 Bison bison bison | reverse complement strand
GAATTCCCCGTCGTAACTCGAGAATCCTGCCGCAACTCGAGAAATCCACGTGGTTCCCCCGTCATCGCAAGATGTAGCCCTGTGCCGCTACAGCGTCTCAGGAGAAGTCCCACTTTTAGGAATTGGAGTTCAAACGGTACTTGGCACCCTTGATGCGACCCACAAAGTTCCCCGACATCCAGGTCTCCCTCGAGAGGAACACAGAAGTTTTCCGGCACCACTTCCTCTGAGCCCCTTCTACCCTCCTGATCTGGACAGGAGGGTCGACTCCCCTGCTTTGTCTGGAAGGGGTTCCCGACCTTCCGGTCACACCTCAGGATGAGGCCGGTCTCACGACGACATTCCAGCCGTGGCCTCGTGGGTGGTTCCACATTCTGAAGGACCCCGATTTCCCGGTCCCCTCTTGATAAGAACCCGATGCCCGGACACCTCTTCGAACTCCACCCTGTGAATGAAGTCAACACGAAGGGGCAGTGACTCGCCCGTGCATCGTCGGGAGAAGACCCCCAGGTTCCAAATACCGCTCGACAAGTGGCCTGTCT
>NW_011496652.1:0-517 GCF_000754665.1 Bison bison bison | reverse complement strand
AAGATGAAGCCCTTTCCCGCTACAGCGTCTCACGAGAAGTCCCACGTTGGAATTGGCGGTCGAAACGGTACTTGGCACCCTTGATGCGCCCCACAAAGTTCCCCGGCATCCCCGGTCTCCCTGGACGAGGAACTACCGAGGTTTTCCCGGCACCACTTCCTCTGAGCCCCTTCTACCCTCCTGATCTCCACAGGAGGGTCGACTCCCCTGCTTTGTCTGGAAGGGGTTCCCGACCTTCCGGTCGCACCTCAGGATGAGGCCGGTCTCACGACGACATTCCAGACGTGGCCTCGTGGGTGCTTCCACATTGCGAAGCACCCCGATTTCCCGGTCCCCTCTTGGTAAGAACCCAATGCCCGGACACCTCTCCGAACTCCACCCTGTGAATGAAGTCAACACGAAGGGGCAGTGACTCGCCCGTGCATCGTCCGGAAAAGACCCCCAGGTTCCAAATACCGCTCGACAAGTGGCCTCTCTCCCCGGAGACACCTCGAGAGGCAAGCGGAGTTCCATGCCT
>NW_011496651.1:0-505 GCF_000754665.1 Bison bison bison | reverse complement strand
TGGGTGCGTGCGAGTGTCTGTGTGTCTGTCTGTGTGCCTGCCTGTGGCTCGTCTGCTCTCTCAGGAAGGTCGAGGGGCTTTGGGCGTGGGGGGCAAAGGGGGGGGCCTCGGTAGTGCGAAGGGGAGGGGCTGAGGCGCTCCGGTCGACCGCGCCTCCCTGGCTTCTGGTGGGTTTGGGCACCGGACAGGTGCCGGGCAAGTTGGGCGCTCAAGTTTCGCTGCGTCTAGGCCCGCAGGAGGTTCAGAGGCCCCTGGGCCGCGGGGGTTGGGAGGCGGCGGGCGCCGAAGACCGACACCTCCGGGGCCGCTCGGGCCTGAGCAGCGAATGGGATCGGGGGGAGGCCCGGCTCAGCGAGCGCGGCCGGTCTGCAGTTGGCCGCGGGTGGGAGGGCGCCGAGACCTCCGCACCCCTCAGCCCAGCCCCCAGGCCCCGCGCGCACGCACGCACGCACGCCCTCCCGGTCAATGGGGGGTCCTGGAAGCCCCTCGGGCCCCCGGGCCCGGC
>NW_011496650.1:0-521 GCF_000754665.1 Bison bison bison | reverse complement strand
GAGATCATCACACTGAGTGAAGGAGAGTCGACCAAGAAACATTATGGGATGCAACGGACAATTGCTATACAAAAATACCAGAGCAGTTAGCACCCACACAAAGGTGATGTGAGCATCCAACCTGGCATGAAATTTATGGATAGCAGAGGACCCTGGTTGCATGGAAGGGATACATCTGGAAATTGGTACTAATTTCTTCCCAGAGATACATATAACATACAGAATCCATGCAAACCTAGTTCAGCAAGAGTGGTAGATGAGACTCGTTCTTATAACATGTAGGTGAAAACAAGCACAGCTGAATATCTAGTATTCTCAGTCCCATGGAACAAGAATCTGTACAAGTAAAACAAACGTGTCCTTGTCAATCAAGGATTGACTTGTACTTAAAATAAAATCCAAGTGTGAGCAGTCACCAAGTGTGAGCCGTCACCAGGTTTGCCGGCATCCTCTGGCTCTTTCTACTTTAATATACAACCAGGCCTGAGTAAAACTCTCAGGCGGCACAGACCATCCTAAAA
>NW_011496649.1:0-508 GCF_000754665.1 Bison bison bison | reverse complement strand
GAGTTGGACATGACTGATCGACTTCACTTTACTTTACTTTTACAGAAAAGGGGCAATATTGATTTCCTTCAGACAGGAAAACTGTCTAAAGGGTGGAAGAGACTCTTACCTGGAGAGCCTTTTGTGTCTTTTGAATTTTTAATCATGTGAATGTTTTTAATCATGTGAAGGTAATATCTATTCAAAATAATAATAAAATTTTATAAAATAAATTCACTAAAAATGGCAAAATGAGAAATACCCGAAATTTAAAATCTAGCTAAGTTTTTCTCATATTGCATTTGTGTTTTTAAACTAACTTTGTTACCAATAACTTAAAAAAGAGACTTATAAAAAAAGCAAATAGATAAAAAGGGACATATTTAAAATGACTATCTTTGCATTTTCATTCTACTTACTATGAATGTAAATCCCTAAATTAATATAACCAGGGCTAATATTCAGCCAGAATTCATTGGTATGGCTGAGCAGCCTCTGCTGATTTTGATTGGTTGATAGCATTGCCAGT
>NW_011496648.1:0-579 GCF_000754665.1 Bison bison bison | reverse complement strand
GTATCCTGATTTTCCAGAGGGTACACTGATGACAGACAACTACAGTAGATTTTTACCTCCCCATTCAAGTGAATACCCAGTGACTATTCTCCATGGTTAAAAGCAGATGTACAATATTTGTTTCACAGGTCAAAAATAGGGTGTCTAGCATAAAGTTCAAGCAAAATTATATCTAGCTAGAACGTTCACTAATGCTTAAATAGGTGAAAAGGTCTTCCATCACTATGAAAAACAATACTAAACATTTTATTTCCGAAGAGAAGGTATTTTTGTTTGTTTGTTTGTTTGGCAGTAACTTTAAACTTTATTCCATCACTCCAACATTGGATACACAGACTAGGGGCTCTACTACCGCCACCACCAGTCCCTAGCTTACTGGACCTAAATATTTCAAAGAGAGGGATCTCTAATGAACCACAAGAGGTTCCTGTCTCCCAAACATAAGAACGTTTGTCCAGGTCCTCTGATAGATATATAACCTTTCTCTTTAATTCCTCCACCACTTGTATTACGCTAGATTTCTAACAGAAGCATCCTGATGGAATTTGTTTCTCCAAGAAGGAAGACAACGGATACAAT
>NW_011496647.1:0-560 GCF_000754665.1 Bison bison bison | reverse complement strand
AATATTAACATCTTTAATCCTAATAACAAAGCTAATAAATGAGGTACTGTTTTCTTACTTATTTTACAGATGAGGAAACTAAGGCACACAAGAAATTACTTGCTTAAACTAGTGAAGTAAATTACTTGCCTAAACTTGTGAAGTGGGAGGACATGATTTAAGCCTATGCAGTGTGGTCCACAGCCCTTGTGCTGCACCATACTGCCACTCATTAATAATTGAGTTGACCTGTGGTATAGCTTATGAATTGATTCTGTTTTCTGATTGTAGGCTCCAACTCTCTCCAGAATTTGAGAGTTGTTGCAGAGCATAAACAAAACTTTGACACTGAGTTAAATAAAACCATTGACAGAAAACAGAAGCCCAGGATTTACAGTATGACTGGGTAGGGTAACTAGTGTCAGCCCTCCCATAAGCAGTACAGTACTTGACCCGTAGGCATGCTGCACGTGTCTTTTACGAGTATTATTTTGCCTAAAATATAGGGTTTTGATTTTTTTCATCTTAGCAATTAGCTGTTCCTTACACAGTTTGGCCATGTACTAAGGAAAGGGTATAAC
>NW_011496646.1:0-513 GCF_000754665.1 Bison bison bison | reverse complement strand
ACCAGAGAGCCTGCCACTCCCCTACCCTGCCCGGAGGCGAGGACCGTCACCCCCAGCCCAGCCCCCTCCACTTGCAACACACGCGATGCCAGCAGCCCGAGCCACCGATCATGCCGGTGAACACCACAACACGTGCAGGACCGGGCTCACCTGCGACACCTGCGACAGGCGTGACAGCAGCCACACCCGTGATACCAGCGTTACCCGAGGCACCAGGGACACCCGTGACACCATCAGCACCTGCGACACCATCAGCACCTGCGACAGCTGTGATACCAGAGGTACCAGCCTCACCTATGACGCCCTAAGCACCCCGGTCACTACTGAGCCGTGCAACGTATATGACACCCGTGGCACCTGCGATACCTGTGACACCAGTGTCACCAGTGACTGCTGCCTCACCCGTGACACCAGAGGCACCCATGACACCAGTGTCATCCGCGGACCCGCATCGCCCACAACACTCACAGAACCCATGGCACACAGGACAACCACATCCCCTGTGACAACACC
>NW_011496645.1:0-502 GCF_000754665.1 Bison bison bison | reverse complement strand
GGGTTTCCTGCCTCAACCCGAGAAAGACCTCGAGAGACCTTCTTCAACACGTCTCGAGGCCAGGTTCCCCTACCATGACTCGAGAGCAATGACGCGCTCCCCCTCGCCACTGGCATCGGAGACCCGACTTCCCTGGCGCCCCACGAGAGGCTCACTGACCTCGCCGTCGTACCTCGTGAGAAACCGCACCCTGGGGCCGCCGCTCGAGAACCACACCGAGACTCCCCCGTCATCGCGGAGATGAGGGCCTTCGTCTCCTGCATGGCCTAGAGGCCAACCTCCCGACCTCTCTCCAAACGCCTCAGGAGGCTTGACTCCCTTTAATCCACCCAGGGAGCTCCAAGAGATACCAGTCGCGACTCGAGAGCAGAGCGGGGTTCTTTGCTTCCACTCGAGATGGATGCCTGTCTCCCCGGGTGCGTCTGGAATGCAACCCCGAGATCCCGGTCGCCCCTGGAGAGGAACATTGGCTTCTGGACACAAGCCTAGATGAGGTCTATTG
>NW_011496644.1:0-549 GCF_000754665.1 Bison bison bison | reverse complement strand
CTCTGACATACATCACAGCAGGATCCTCTATGACCCACCTCCCAGAATATTTGGAAATAAAAAGCAAAAATAAACAAATAGGGACCTAATAAACTTAAAAGCTCTGCACATCAAAGGAAACTATTAGCAAGGTGAAAAGACAGCCTTCAGAATGGGAGAAAATAATAGCAAATGAAGCAACCGACAAACAACTAATCTCAAAAATATACAAGCAACTCCTACAGCTCAACTCCAGAAAAATAAATGACCCAATCAAAAAATGGGCCAAAGATCTAAATAGACATTTCTCCAAAGAAGACATACAGATGGCTAACAAACACTTGAAAAGATGTTCAACATCACTCTTTATCAGAGAAATGCAAATCAAAACCACTATGAGGTACCATTTCACACCAGTCAGAATGGCTGCGATCCAAAAGTCTACAAATAATAAATGCTGGAGAGGGTGTGGAGAAAAGGGAACCCTCTTACACTGTTGGTGGGAATGCAAACTAGTACAGCCACTATGGAGAACAGTGTGGAGATTCCTTAAAAAACTGGAAATAGAAC
>NW_011496643.1:0-553 GCF_000754665.1 Bison bison bison | reverse complement strand
ATTTATATGCTCAACAGAGATATCAAGAATAATAGTATGAGAATAGCTCAGTGGAAAATTCGGTGGAGAAAAGTGACTGAGTAGCTTGGTTTACGCGGGAGACCAATCAAACTTCAAGACAAGAAGTTTGCACCACGTAAGTAGGCCGCAGGCGCCCTCTCGAATAGCGGAAGGTGCCTCACCCTAGACACCTTCTCGAGTGGGTCTTAGCAGCCCAGGCACAATTAGAAAGCGTGGTGGGTTCCGCACTCCAGATGGAGACTAAGCTGGAAGTGAAAGGGAAGAATGACAAGGTACTTTATGAATTCGAGCTGTAAGTTAAAACTTTGACAAAGAGACCGAGATTGTGGTGGGGAACAGCCCCCAGTAAAATCAGAGGTGAGAGCACAAAGCAATAAAGTAGGCAGACTCTGTTTTTTTTGGGGGGGGATGCTCGAGAATATCCGGGTGGACTCCTGAGGCTCGATCCCGCATTTGCGTATGCCGAGCCTCCTTCCTCATGACCTTTGTCCAGAGTGGAATGCCTCCCCGGCCCACGGCACATGATCAGTTC
>NW_011496642.1:0-507 GCF_000754665.1 Bison bison bison | reverse complement strand
GCTCCACGCAGTCCCAGTCCCTGACCTGTGGTCCGCACCCCTCCGCCGCGCCCACTGGATGCCGATCCTGGGACCCAGGAGCGCACGCAGTGGGCGTTCCCAGCCGCCACGGCGACCCCCGAGAGGACAACGGGAAGCCCTCCCCACCCCCGCCAGGAGCCGACCCCCGCCCCGCGCCGCCCGCCCCTGCCATGCTCCCGGTGCCTTCCCAGCCGCAGTGGGGATCCCCGGAGCACAACTGGGACCGCCCCCCATCCCCGCCGCGACCCGGTTCCCGACCCGCGCCGCCCGGCTTCGCCCCGCCCCGGGCGCGCTCCCGGTGCGCGGCCCACCTTCACCACGGGCTCCCGGTGAGCCCCGCCCCCACGCCCGGTTCCAGGAGAGCCTCTGGGACCTCGCTCCCGCCGCCCGGTGAAACGGGAGGACAATCCATCCAGCCCACAGAGGCAATCCAAGCTGTCTAGAATTCAGGGATCAAACGAGGGCTACGGAAAGGAAAGATGACCT
>NW_011496641.1:0-515 GCF_000754665.1 Bison bison bison | reverse complement strand
GAAAGCTGAACCTCGTGAGGTTGTCAAGCCAGCTGAGAGCAATTAGGATTTTGCTGTCATGCAACAAGGGACATGTTTCTTCGTTCCAGGGTAGACGGTCACAAGGTATTTAGGGAAAGGGGAGGGTGTGAGAGGTATCTTGAATTTCGGGAACACTGTTTCCTTAGATGATCTGGAGGCCTCTGGGACCCAGTCAGTGCTCCAAGTGGACATTCCATCCAGACCGAGACACACGGACCTCTTCCTCGATGGCCTCCCCTCTCTATTTGGGGGAGCTCTCTCGGCCACGCTGATTCCACTTGGATGTGTCTTTCCCACGTCACACCCTTTGGCATTCAAAGATATCCTTCCATCGTTTTCTAAAGAGACCCGGTGTATGTATCTTTTGAGCGATGATGAGCATCAGACACGATCCCTCTCCGTGGCGTGGTTTCGGGCACGACACACCAATACGGGGACACATACATTCCACGTCCCTCTCGGCCATCGAGAGAGGCCGTGTACGGCACGTGATG
>NW_011496640.1:0-580 GCF_000754665.1 Bison bison bison | reverse complement strand
GAGCCAATCCCCCAGCTTTCCTTCCCAACTCGAATGGAAGATTGGACTTCCCTGGGCCAACACAAGAGGTATCCTGAATTCCCCGTCGTAACTCGAGAATCCCGCCGCAACTCGAGAAAAACCACGTGGTTCACCCGTCATCGCAAGATGAAGCCATTTCCCGCTACAGCGTCTCAGGAGAAGTCCCACGTTAGGTATTGGAGGTCGAAACGGTACTTGGCACCCTTGATGCGACCCACAAAGTTCCCTGGCATCCCGGTCTCCCTCGAGAGGAACACCGAGGTTTTCCGGCACCACTTCCTCTGAGCCACTTCTACCCTCCTGATCTGGACAGGAGGTTCGACTCCCCTGCTTTGTCTAGAAGGGGTTCCCGACCTCCGGTCGCACCTCAGGATGAGGCCGGTCTCACGACGACATTCCAGACGTGGCCTCGTGGGTGGTTCCACATTCCAAAGGACCCCGATTACCCGGTCCGCTCTTGATAAGAACCCGATACCCGGACACCTCATCGAACTCCACCCTGTGAATGAAGTCAACACGAAGGGGCAGTGACTCGCCCGTGCATCGTCGGGAAAAGACC
>NW_011496639.1:0-515 GCF_000754665.1 Bison bison bison | reverse complement strand
GGGCTCCCTGGTACGTAGTCACCTGCAACCATGAAGTACCTGAAATGTGGCTGGCTCTACAATGAGATGCGCTGCAAGCCTGAAACACATGCTAGGATTTTAAAGACTTAGCATGAAAAAAGAACGTGAACTATTGCATTAGGTTTTATCATGTTGATTACACACTGAAATGATAACATTTGGGGTGTGTTAAAATAAAATATATTACAGGTAATTTCACCTACTTCTGCTTTTACTCAACGTGGCTACTGGAAGCTGAATTACATGAGTGACATACCTGATGTAACTGATACACACGGAACACTGCATTCCCACTGATACATATTATTTTCAAGAGCCCAACGAACATATAACAAAAAGAACATGTATTGGGCTATTAGGAAAGCTCGAATTATTTCAAAAGACTGAAATAATGCAGAGTATACTTAGGGACTGCAATGGGCTGACAGTTTATGGGCCCTCAAACTTCACCCCGCACGTGGTGATGATCCTAGGAGGCAGGCACTCTGGGAGGG
>NW_011496638.1:0-512 GCF_000754665.1 Bison bison bison | reverse complement strand
AAATTCCTATAATTCAAAGGATAAATTCAGAAGTAAAATAAATCATATAACTAAGGCAAATGTGAAAATGGCTTATATAGACAGCATCTGAAAAGAAAAGACAGTAAACCAAGATATGTAAATCAAGAAACCTAAAGATAGGTGAATTGAGATAATGAAACACTACAGAAGGTTTAAAAAAAAATATGCCGTGACTGGGAAAATGACTACCTTCATACACTATGAGAGTTTAAAACTGGTACCACTTTTAAAGGAACATTTGATAAATGTAGCTGTGTATTTCCTTTGATACAAGTTCCATTTCTATAGTGCTCTACATAAATACTGACTTATAAGAGATATTCACTACAGCACTATTTCCTATAAAGATTTGGTTAAATAAAATACAGTACCTTGATACTGTAAGGTTAAAAAATGGTAGGGAGAAAGTCTAGAACATTGTTAATTAAAAAAACAAAGACAAATATGTATAATAGATATACACACAGATACATGTATATCTATATGTATCT
>NW_011496637.1:0-531 GCF_000754665.1 Bison bison bison | reverse complement strand
GGTGTGTGTGTGTGTGTGTGTGTGTGTGTGTGTGTGTGGTGCGGGAGGGGGGGGCGGCGTACTATCACTGATAGGTATGTTCACCAATCTGTCGAATGCCAATATAAAGTCAGTTCTTGGTTGCTGAAGGGAAATGTATGACTTGGTATTAAAAGAAGGTATGTGGCATGAAATCGCATTTTCTGAAGGAAAACGACGTCGTTCTTTCATCCAGGTGGCAGTTTCAGGATGGGAGAAGCAAAGGAATGGGTACAGAATGGGATCAGGAGGTTGTAGGGAAAGTGGACCCCCAGAAAAGAGTGTTGTGCCTAGCACAAGGTTTCTTGAGAGGTTGAACTGCCTTTGCTAATGGATTTTAAGTTTCTTTACCTCTTCCGTGATCTCTTCTAGGTTGACCTAGAACAGAAATCTTTTGTTAGCTTTGGCTAAGTGGAGAAGTATTGCTTCACGGTGACTTGTGTGATCCTACCTGACTGTTCTAAACCCTTTTGACTTATCTATGCACTGCTGCTGCTGCTGCTGCTGCTGCTG
>NW_011496636.1:0-535 GCF_000754665.1 Bison bison bison | reverse complement strand
AGAGGTCGAGAGATTGGTCTCTAGGCCATGCAGGAGACGAAGGCCCTCATCTCGCGATGACGGGGGAGGGCTCGGGGTTGTTCTCGAGCGGCGGCCCCAGTGTGCGGTTTCTCACGAGGTACGACGGCGAGGTCAGTGAGCCTCTCGTGGGACGCCAGGGAAGTCGGGTCTCCATGCGAGTGGCGAGGGCGAGCACGTCATTGCTCTCGAGCCATAGTAGGGTGCCGGGGACCAGCCCCGGCTGATCCAGGGTATTCGAAGGAGAGACGGTGTAGGCGAAGATCAGGAAACAACTGCTTAATTAAATGTTAATTAAGGATATAAAGAGTAATAGAATGAGGATAGCTCAGTGAGGAAATTCAGTGTAGAAAAGAGGCTGAATAATTCAGCCAGAAGGTAAGAGAAAGAACGACATGGTGAGACCAAGTTTCGGTGAACAAGGCCCGCACTTTATTTTCAAAGTAGTTTTTATACCTTAAGTTATGCATAGAGGATAATGGGGGAAGGGGTAGAGTCTTGCAGCAAACCAGGCTTT
>NW_011496635.1:0-528 GCF_000754665.1 Bison bison bison | reverse complement strand
TCCAGGGTATTCGAAGGAGAGACGGCGTAGGCGAAGATACAGGAAACAACTGCTTAATTAAATGTTATTAAGGATATAAAGAGTAATAGAATGAGGATAGCTCAGTGATGAAATTCAGTGGAGAAAAGATGATGAATAATTCAGCCAGAAGGTTAGAGAAAGAACGACATGGTGAGAGCAAGTTTCGGTGAACAAGACCCGCACTTTATTTTTCAAAGTAGTTTTTTATACCTTAAGTTATGCATAGAGGATAATGGGGGAAGGGGTAGAGTCTTGCAGCAAACCAGGCTTTCTTCCTGCAAACTTATCATATGCAAAAGCTTAGGTGATTTGCATCATCTTCTGGCCCGGAGGCCTGTTAACATTTTAAGACCTTTGCTTCAGAAAACTTATTTTTCTCTAAAGGTGGTTGGTCAGGAGCCACCCTCCAAAAAAGCATTAGATAAAGTTGCATTCCTACAGAGCAAAGGTGTGTTGGGCTATAACAAGAAAAAGAATTAACTCAAGGGTCCCAGGTTACAAACATTA
>NW_011496634.1:0-509 GCF_000754665.1 Bison bison bison | reverse complement strand
ATCTATCTATCTATCTATCTTTTACGTATCTGTCTCCTTTTAGATTTCCTGTCCCACTTTGCTTCACCACAGAGCACTGAGCAGACTTCCCTGTGCTGTACACTAGGTCCTTACTCATTGACTTTATGTGTAGTATCAGTGCTGTATATATGTCAACCCAAGTCTCCCAGTTCATCCCGCCCCCCGCCTACTGCCTGTCGAATGTGTTCCTGATGATGCTGAAATTTGCTTCTGATTCACTCAGGCGAGTCTGGTGACACCTGTGGAGCCTGTTCTCTCGGAGAGATTGGAGCATGCTGTGTGGGCTCTGCTGAGGCAGCTTGCCTGGCCATCTTCTCGAGTTTTCTGAGGTTCTGCTCCTTGAAGGGATGTGTGACAGTGATACCAGCGGTCAGACAAGTCGAGTGGTGTTTGCTCACCCTCAGATCCTCAGGCCTGAGCTGTGTAACCATGTGGAATCGTGATGTCTCTGGCGGTCATGTCTGCGGGTGTCCTGATTTATGAGAAAC
>NW_011496633.1:0-531 GCF_000754665.1 Bison bison bison | reverse complement strand
TCAGGCCTCGTCTTGTGCTGAGACATGGAAATCCGCTTGCCTCTCGAGGTGTCCCGGGGAGACAGGCCACTTGTCGAGTGGTATTTGGAACCTGGGGGTCGTTTTCCCGACGATGCACGGACGAGTCACTGCCCCTTCGTGTTGACTTCATTCACAGGGTGGAGTTCGAAGAGGTGTCCGGGCATCGGGTTCTTATCAAGAGGGGACCGGGAAATCGGGGTCCTTTGGAATGTGGAACCACCCACGAGGCCACGTCTGGAATGTCGTCGTGAGACCGGCCTCATCCTGAGGTGCGACTGGAGGTCGGGAACCCCTTCTAGACAAAGCAGGGGAGTCGACCCTCCTGTCCAGATCAGGAGGGTAGAAGTGGCTCTGAGGAAGTGGTGCCGGAAAACCTCAGTGTTCCTCTCGAGGGAGACCGGGATGCCGGGGAACTTTGTGGGTCGCATCAGGGTGCCAAGTACCGTTTCGACCTCCTATACCTAACGTGGGACTTCTCCTGAGACGCTGTAGCGGGAAAGGGCTTCATCT
>NW_011496632.1:0-560 GCF_000754665.1 Bison bison bison | reverse complement strand
GTTCTTGTATTAGAAGAAATCAATATAGTGACCATCAGTATACAACTCAATGCAATCTATTGGTACATTCATTCACCATTGATATTCTTGGATTCAACTATGGAATACCCTATAAAAACACCAATGGTGTTTTTCAATGAATTAGAACAAATAAATTTCACAATTTGTGTGGAAACACAAAAGACCTCCAATGAGTTAATAACTCTTGAGAAACAATGGAAACGGAGGAATCAGACTTCCCGACTTCAGACTATACTACACATCTACAGTCATCAAAATAGTAAGATACTGGGCCAAAGACAGAAATACAGATCAACAGAACAAAATAGGAAGTCCAGAGATGAAGCCACACACCCACGGCAACCTTGTCTTTGACAGAGGGGCCATAAATATGCAATGGGAAAAAGACAACCTCGTGAACAAGCAGTTCTGGGAAAACAGGTCAACCACATTAAAAGAATGAAATGTTTTTTAATGGCACACACAAAAATAAATGCAAAATGGATTAAAAACCTAAGTGGAAGACCAGAAACTATAAAGTTCTTACAGAAAAACATGGG
>NW_011496631.1:0-533 GCF_000754665.1 Bison bison bison | reverse complement strand
TCCTCGTGGCCTCTCGGGTTGTCTTCCTGGGCCTGTGTCCTATGGGAACCTCCTTAGGATGGAAGTCAGAGGTGCGGTCGGTCCGTCTTCCCGCAACCTGAAGGTGGTGGGTTCTGCACGTACCTTTGCGTCCTGCTCTGCAAACTTCTTGAACATGTTGGCATAGATTCTGCGGTCCCGCTCGTTGTGCTCCTTAGCCTTTTTCTGGCACATGGAGATCTGCAGTCTTGCAGCCTTATTCTGGGGGTTTACTTCCAACACTTTCTCAAAGTCGCCCTTGGCTGACTCGAACTCGTTCATGAGCAGCTGGGCTTCACCCCTCCTGTACAAGCCCTTCTCATTAGCACTGTCCAGTCCAAGGGCCTGTGGACAGATGGGCTATATTTTAGAAAGAATGCCATGTACCTTGTGGGAATTTGGAGAGAAAAGTCTCTGGCCAAAAGACTTAGAAAAGACCAGGCTCAAGGCAATTATATACTACTGGTCAAAATAATCAAATTCATTTACTTTTTTAATGCAGTTTCTATAAATAT
>NW_011496630.1:0-504 GCF_000754665.1 Bison bison bison | reverse complement strand
GGGGAACCTGGCTCGAGACGTGTGGAGAAGGTCTCTCGAGGCTTTCTCGGGTTGAGGCGGAAACCCTGGCTCCTCGACTTGTGCAGGTGACCTCAGGGGGCTTCTCATGGTGGCTCTGAGAAGTCAGGGAAACTGGAGTGGGGGGGGGCCTCGGGACTCCACGGGGTTTGGTGCATTGGAAGAGGGCCTCATCTCCAGTTGAGGCAGGAACCTCAGGGTTCCTCTGATTTCAGACTCCGATCGCAGGGTCCCTGCAGACTGGGGACAGGAGAGTCAGGCCTCGTCTTGGGTTGAGGCATGGAACTCCGCTTGCCTCTCGAGGTGTCCCCGGGGAGAGAGGCCACTTGTCGAGCGGTATTTGGAACCTGGGGGTCTTTTCCGGATGATGCACGGGCGAGTCACTGCCCCTTCGTGTTGACTTCATTCACAGGCTGGAGTTCGGAGAGGTGTCCGGGCATCGGGTTCTTACCAAGAGGGGACCGGGAAATCGGGGTGCTTCGCAAT
>NW_011496629.1:0-768 GCF_000754665.1 Bison bison bison | reverse complement strand
GGTGGCGTGATCAGGAACTGACCACCTGACTGCGCATGCAGTGATCACGTGGCTGGTCGTTCACTGATCACGTGATTATCATACGGTGATCACGTGACTCAGAGGCGCTGATCACGTGACTATGCAGTCTGTGATCACGAGGCTGATCATGCACTGATATTGTGACTGAGAATGCACTGATCATGTGTTGGGAGCCGGTGAGGCATTCCAATCTGGACAAAGGTCATGAGGAAGGATGCTCGTCATACGGAAATGCGGGATCGAGCCTCAGGAGTCCACCCGGATATTCTCGAGCATCTCCCCCCCAAAAAAAACCAGCATCTGCCTACTTTGTTCCTTTGTGCTCTCACTCTGATTTCACTGGGGGCTGTCCCCCACCACCATCTCGCTCTCTCTGTCAAAGAGTTAACTTACAGCTCCAGTTCATAAAGTTCCTTGTCATTCTTCCCTTTAACTTCCAGTTGAGTCTCCATCTGAAGCGGGGAACCCACCACGCTTACTAATTATGCCTGGGCTGCTAAGACCCACTGGAGAAGCTGTCTAGGGTGAGGCACATTCCGCCATTCGAAAGGGCTCCTGCGGCCTACATAAGTGGTGCAAACTTCTAGTCTTGAAGTTTGATTGGTCTCCCGGGAAAATCAAGCTACTCAGTCTCTTTTCTCCACCGAATTTTCCTACTGAGCTCTCCTCATACTATTATTCTTGACATCTGTGATTAGCATATAAAGAGTAGCCTAGGCCATCTCTGCTTGGAATACCCTGGATCAG
>NW_011496628.1:0-557 GCF_000754665.1 Bison bison bison | reverse complement strand
AAAGAACGACATGGTGAGAGCAAGTTTCGGTGGAACAAGACCCGCACTTTATTTTTCTAAAGTAGTTTTTATACCTTAAGTTATGCATAGAGGAGTAATGGGGAAGGGGTAGGAGTCTTGCAGCAAACCAGGCTTTCTTCCTGCAAACTTATCATATGCAAAAGCTTAGGTGATTTGCATCATCTTCTGGCCCGGAGGCCTGTTAACATTTTAAGACCTTTTCTTCAGAAAACTTATTTTTCTCTAAAGGTGGTTGGTCAGGAGCCACCCTCCAAAAAAGCATTAGATAAAGTTGCATTCCTACAGAGCAAAGGTGTGGTGGGCTATAACAAGAAAAAGAATTAACTCAAGGGTCCCAGGTTACAAACATTAAAGCTACTACTTACACCAATTATGTTAATCAATACACTGCCAGGGACACAGCAGGTAAGGGATATGGAACCTTAGCAGCAAACAATGGCCCAACAAGTGAAAAACCATTCACCAATACAATTTCTAATCAATCTTTTAACTACTCAAAAGAATCTGTGTTTAGACAGTTTAGAACATCTCCTGCC
>NW_011496627.1:0-504 GCF_000754665.1 Bison bison bison | reverse complement strand
CAAAAGACCCAATGGTAAACTACATGTTACCCTTACAACTCTTTTGAATTCAATATATCACCCAAAGAGAAAACTGAAAATTTAGATACATTGCAACTTGACATCTGTGGGATAGAATATGCAAATGTCAGCTTCCTAAGTGGAGGCCTGCAAACTTTATCCTGATGACCAAGTCTTAATATCAGAGAATGGGGCCTATTAAAATGGATGAAGTTGTAACCTGTTGTGCAAGACTGAGGGGAAATGATTGCATTGCCTTGCCAGTTTCAAAGGCACAACTTGCTTCCACTGGTCTTAATATACAGCCTGACTTCTCTTAATAGTATCTTCTTTACGCAGTGTTTCTAAGGCAACTATCATGATTACAATCCTGTTAGTGTTCGCTTGTTTCAGTACTTATTGAGCTGCTGTTTGTGTCAGGCACTCTCTTGAGTACTGAGGATAGAGTATGAAGATAATGCACAAAGTCTCAGTCCTCTCATACTTTTCTTGGAATTGGTATAG
>NW_011496626.1:0-541 GCF_000754665.1 Bison bison bison | reverse complement strand
AATAATTCTATGAGATTTGACAAATACATAAATCATACAGCAGCCTTAGAAAAGGTTGTGGTCATATCTTCTCTCCACCTCAAGCCTCTTGCAACCACTAATCCTTTTTCTGTTTCAACAGTTCTGCCTTTTCCAGAATGTCATATAAATGGAATCTTAGTTATTTGCAAATATTTTCCTTCTGCTTTATGGCTTGTCTTTTCATTCTCTTAATATTTCCATTTGAAAAGTAGAAAATGTTAATTTTGATGAAGTCAAATTTGTAATTTATCTAATGAGTTGTGACTTTGTTGATATATCCAAGGTCTCTAACTCAAAGTCAAAACATTTTCTCCTAATTTTTCATCTGGAAATTTTATATGGTTTAGGTTATTGAAGTTACTTTTTTTTTTTTTTGAGTGGAATTTGGCAATTTGTACCTTTCAAGGATTTTTTTTTCATTTTATCTGTATTGATGGATTTTTAACATGAAATACTCATAGTATTCCCTTACTTTTCTTATAATGTCTGTAGTGTCTACATGATATTCCTTTTTTATCTC
>NW_011496625.1:0-581 GCF_000754665.1 Bison bison bison | reverse complement strand
ACTTTACGGGGGCTCTCCCCCACTACCTCTCTACTGAAAAAAGAGTTAGCTTACAGTTCCAGTTAATAATTCCTGGGTGTGACAGTGTTTAACCTCAAAACTCCTTTGGAAATCCTCTAGCCTGCCTGAATAGGTTTTTCCGGCCACATGTGATTGTTCAGAGCCTCCCAACTGTGAGAGGCAGGAGATGTTCTAAACTGTCTAAACACAGATTCTTTTGAGTAGTTAGAAGATTGATTAGAAATTGTATTGGTGAATGGTTTTTCACTTGTTGGGCCATTGGTTGCTGCTAAGGTTCCATATCCCTTACCTGCTGTGTCCCTGGCAGTGTATTGATTAATATAATTGGTGTAAGTAGTAGCTTTAATGTTTGTAACCTGGGACCCTTGAGTTAATTCTTTTTCTTGTTATAGCCCACCACACCTTTGCTCTGTAGGAATGCAACTTTATCTAATGCTTTTTTGGAGGGTGGCTCCTGACCAACCACCTTTAGAGAAAAATAAGTTTTCTGAAGAAAAGGTCTTAAAATGTTAACAGGCCTCCGGGCCAGAAGATGATGCAAATCACCGAAGCGTTTGCAT
>NW_011496624.1:0-500 GCF_000754665.1 Bison bison bison | reverse complement strand
TACATTTTGAACTCGATGGAATCTTTACTCTGTTAACACTTGTTACATGGACCGAAGATATTACAGGGTTTTTAATTAGTGAAAAATTCATGAATACCATAGAGAAAATATTTTAGAATTTAATGTTTCTGATATTTATGTAAACTTATGACTTCATTTATATAATTACTTCCTTTTTCTTGTATATTCAGGCTATGAATATCCTTTCAGATCAATTCATGTTCTGATACCTGATTTCAGTCTTTCAAATGAATGTACTGTAGTGCTTGTCTGTATAAATCCTATGAACAAACACAGGGCTTTTGTAAATGATGCATTTATTGTAATTATTCTTGTTTAATTTTTCAATGTTAAACCATGAGAGAAGGGGTTTTCCTGCGATTGTAAAATCATGACACGGTGTGCTTTATTATCCTTCCAGAATGTAACCAAGCTCTCCAACAATCACTCTGAAATAAGCAAACAATTTCAACCAATTGTTGTTGGATGTAAAAGCCTAA
>NW_011496623.1:0-532 GCF_000754665.1 Bison bison bison | reverse complement strand
CTCCCATATCTATTCACAAGCCTGCCTAAATCATTGACTTCTAGCCACCTTTGGGATGCCAATGACCACCTACCTACCAGGCCACAGAGGAGAGAAAACACTTACCACAGGAGGTCCGGGTAAGGAACAAGGAACTAACAAGCTCCCACCAACCAGGATTCTGCAGAGGTCAACAAGAGGTCAGCAAGAGATGGGAGACTGCAGTCCAGAGGTCCTAGCAACTTCCAGCGAGCAGCAAAGACCCAGCATAGTCAAAACGAATTCAATGTTACCCAAAACAAATAAATCTACGGACAGAAGTTCTTGGAACACATGACTGAGGTTAGGGGTGAGGCAGTACATGTATGTGCCAGGATACTCTTAAAGTATACTCTTAACATAGATGAGGAGAACAAGGTAAGAGGAAAACTTACTGTTTGGTTCAGGTCGCTTCTGAGCCTTTTGGGGGAACCGACCTGAAGCCAGAGTCTAGCCGAAATACACAGGCTTTGAACATCGCTGAAGACCAACATTTCCTAAGGAAAAAACGCAT
>NW_011496622.1:0-533 GCF_000754665.1 Bison bison bison | reverse complement strand
GGTCGATGCACGGGCGAGTCACTGCCCTTCGTGTTGACTTCATCACAGGGTGGAGTCGGAGAGGTGTCCGGGCATCGGGTTCTTATCTAGAGGGGACCGGGAAATCGGGGTGCTTCGCAATGTGGAAGCACCCGCGAGGCCACGTCTGGAATGTCGTCGTGAGACCGGCCTCATCCTGAGGTGCGACCGGAAGGTCGGGAACCCCTTCCAGACAAAGCAGGGGAGTCGACCCTCCTGTGGAGATCAGGAGGGTAGAAGGGGCTCAGAGGAAGTGGTGCCGGAAAACCTCGGTGTTCCTCTCCAGGGAGACCGGGATGCCGGGGAACTTTGTGGGGGCGCATCAAGGGTGCCAAGTACCGTTTCGACCTCCAATTCCTAACGTGGGACTTCTCCTGAGACGCTGTAGCGGGACAGGGCTTCATCTTGCGATGACGGGGGAACCACGTGGTTTTTCTCGAGTTGCGGCGGGATTCTCGAGTTACGACGGGGAATTCGGGATGCCTCTTGTGTTGGCCCAGGGAAGTCCAATCTTC
>NW_011496621.1:0-548 GCF_000754665.1 Bison bison bison | reverse complement strand
TGGGGAGGGAGGAGGGAGGAGGGTTCAGGATGGGGAACACATGTATACCTGTGGCGGATTCATGTTGATGTATGGCAAAACCAGTACAATATTAGTAAACTTAAAAAAATCAAATAAAAAATAAACATAAAATACACACAAAAACAATAAAAAAAAAGTAATTTTAAACAGTGAGGCTAGAAAAGACAGAATCTAAGGATAATAATCAAGTGATAGAGAATAATAATGATTTAGCCATTAGTCAAATTCAAGGGTCTTTAGTTCCTCCTCAAGGGCCATCAATAACATCCTGAGCATTATCCTATGAACAGTTTTAGAGATGCCAAAGCCCCAGCCAGGCTGAAAGTTAAGTACAGAGACCACAGAGTAGTTGAAACCAGACAGTTAAAAGACTTTATTGCAGAGGCCAGTAGACCAATTTTGCTTGGGTAACAGTACTGAATATGAAAAATGTGTGTATAGAAGGGTGATAAATCACTTTTATTTCAGAAACCAAGTAGATTTATTGATGTGATTTTTCTGTGTAAAAATTCTTTAGGAATGAGATT
>NW_011496620.1:0-539 GCF_000754665.1 Bison bison bison | reverse complement strand
TCTCGTTCTCTCTCTCTCTCACACACACACACGCACACTATACTTTTTAGTGCTAAGACAACTGTATGAAAAACAGGTAATATATTTTAAATAACATCTCAATATTCAAACAAAACTATATTTCATGTATTTAAACAAAAACACATAAATTACGCATTGGTTTCTCTGTATTTATTATTGAATCATGCTATAGTTGAATTTTTGTTTTAATGGAGTTTATAACTTTGAAATACTTGCTTCAGACTTACTTAAAGTAGAATTAACTGGGTTTTTTTGACCTCCTACTTTTAGATTTGGGGGGTGATGGTTCAGAATCAGATGCGTTCACAGTAATGGATGCTACTTCCACCAATCCTGGTTGAAGGGGTTCCAGTGATACCTGAATAACAACTTTTGTTTCAGGAGGTAATCCTTCTAGCTGCTTAGGCTTCTTAAACATTTGATGACACTGGGTCTTGTGCTCCCTTTTCTCTTTACAAGTTAAAAATTGTAGCCGACATTTGGAACACTGGTGAAAACTCTTTGCCCAGTGCTGTCTA
>NW_011496619.1:0-568 GCF_000754665.1 Bison bison bison | reverse complement strand
ATGGAAATAGCAGTAGAAGAGAGTGGATGTTTCAAGAAAAATATTCACACAATTGTTTAACATTGAACTGGTCAAACAAAATTGTGAACCATTTTCTTCTAAGAAAAAAAAAGGATGTTTACGTTCTTAATTTTTCTTTTTATCTGAGTCCAACTATGGAGAATCTAAAGTAAGACTGGGTGGGCCTCCCAATAATTCTTCAGAGAAGCCTTCAGTGAGAAATTACAAAAACCAATACCGGGGAAAGGAAGCTGTTTTAGTGAGAATGTGGATAGCTGGGGAGAAGGGGAGAAAAATATAAAACAATAAAGTCAAAAAGGGAAATCTCTCCAAAAATCTAAATTCTTTTCTTTGCTAGCTATTTGACTAGCATCAAATGACTCAACTCTAATAAATTTAAGGCAGTAGTTTTTAATCAGGAATAAGCATCGGAGTTACTCACAGAGCTGTTTCATAACACAGTTGTCACCCTAGGCTTTCTAAAACAGAAACCCTACAAGTAGGACCTGGGCAGAGGTCTTTTTTAAAAAGTCCCAAGTTACTCTGAGGGACACCTCAGCTTGGAAAC
>NW_011496618.1:0-506 GCF_000754665.1 Bison bison bison | reverse complement strand
GAACACAGGAAGGAAACTTCCTATAAATGTAAATGATAACCAATGCTGCTTGATTTGAATATTAAATAATTTTTGCCTTTCAAATGAGATCTGAACCCAGAATCCACTGATAACACTTAACATTAGGAAACCTGTGTAACTATAGGTTAAGTGCTCATGACACAGGGCAAAGGGAATAGAGAGCGCTGTCTGGGGAATACTGTCCCAGGGAGAATCAACCCTGTGTCTGATCACGCCTCTAGGTTTAACTACTGGTTTGCAGAATATGGGCAAGAAGAACATGTTAACACCACAAGGATGCAATTAGCCTGCTTAAGATTAAGGGGAATGCTATATAACAAATGGTTCAGTTTCTCTCTTTCAGCCTCTGCCATGAACATGCTGCTGAATGTAAATGGTGGAAATCAGGCTAAATAAGCTAAACTACTACTAGTGAAAATCTCTCTTCTACATTAGTTTCAGACAAGAAGACAGTTAGGAAGAGTTCTCTCAAAAACTGGGCCTTT
>NW_011496617.1:0-597 GCF_000754665.1 Bison bison bison | reverse complement strand
ATTTTTGTATTCCTGTGGTATGGATTGTTATTTCTCCTCTTTCATTTTTATTTTATTTGGGTCTTCTCTTTTCTTGGTAAGTCTGGCTTGAGGTTTGTTGATTTTGCTAATTTTTTTCAAACCATAAATGTTGGTGTTCTTGGTATTTTATTTTGTAAGTTTTATTCCCTTCCTCTCTGATCTTTATTGTTTCATTCTTTCTTCTGACTTTAGGTTTTGTTTGTTCTTTTTCTAATTCTTTTAGGTTGTATTCTAGATTGTTTAAGATTTTTCTTGTTTCTTAAGGAAGGCCTGTATCACTATGACCTTTCCTCTTAGAATTGCTTTTGCTGCATCTCATTGATTTGGTAAGGTTGTCTTTTTCATTTGTCTGATTTCTTTTTTTTTTTTTCCCAGAGGGGATTTTTATTTTTTTTTATTTTTATTTATTTTTTTTTAATTTTATTTTATTTTTAAACTTTACATAATTGTATTAGTTTTGCCAAATATCAAAATGAATCCGCCACAGGCATACATGTGTTCCCCATCCTGAACCCTCCTCCCTCCTCCCTCCCCACACCATCCCTCTGTGTCGTCCCAGTGCTCCAGCCCCAAACA
>NW_011496616.1:0-511 GCF_000754665.1 Bison bison bison | reverse complement strand
GGAAAGCCTGGAGTGCTGCAGTCCACGGAGTGGCAAAGAGTCGGACACACCTGAGTGGCTGACTAAAACCTGAGTGTGTGCTAACCTGCTTCAGTCGTGTCTGACTTTGCGACCCCAGGGACTGTAGCCCACTAGCTCCTCTGTCCATGGGATTCTCCAGGCGAGAATACTGGAGTGGGTGGCCACGCCCTCCTCCAGGGCATCTTCTCGACCCACGGATCAAACCCACATCGCTTGTTATCTGATGCACGGGCAGGCAGGATCTTTATCCCAAGCACCACATGGAAAGCCCCAGTGAACGGTGACAACTAGAAATGCAGAAAATAAGGGCTGCTTCTAAGTTAAACTGTAAGAGCAGCAAGCACGGGTTATAAAGAGGAAAACACATGCCACCCCGCGGAAACTGCGACAGCCAGACAGAGGCGGTTGCTGTGGGGCGCCCTAAGAGCCTTGCTCGTCGCCACCCTTTCACTCTGATCTGCAGGTCAGGCCAACAGGCCGCACCTCTCCT
>NW_011496615.1:0-508 GCF_000754665.1 Bison bison bison | reverse complement strand
AGACCCTACTCTGCTGGGCCTTTGGAGCTTGCCAATTGCCCAGGACCACATTTTCTTCCAGGGGCCCCCACGCGCCCTTCCTCGTGCCCTCGCCCCCTCCCCCTCCCTCCTGCTCCTGCCCCTTCTCTTCCTCCTCATGAGCAGTGGACCCAAAGGAGCAGCGGAAAGGATACAGTTTTGGCCCAGAAGCCAGGGATGCCCTGGATGATGGCACTCCCCCAAGCCAAGTGATGCTTCCTCCTCTGATGGTAGGCCCTGTGGTTTTGCTCACACTCAGAGCTCAGTTCCACCTGCAGGGCGGCCAGTGCCTTCAGGACATCTAGCGCCTGGTGCTCACTCGGACCTCCCGGCCTGTCCTGGCCCTGCTCCTCCACCGTCTTCTCCTCCAGCTCCTGGGAGGACCACTGTTTCTGCTCCTCATCTGCCACAGCCTCCACCTCTTCCATGATGTCTTCTGCAAGCAGCCGGAACTCCCGCCGGATCCCTGCCACGTCTCCGTCCACCAGGG
>NW_011496614.1:0-512 GCF_000754665.1 Bison bison bison | reverse complement strand
GGGGTACAGAGCGCGTTGTGGGCTCAGGAATGTGTTCCGGGGGCTTGACTAAGGCCAGGACAAGCCTGAGAGTCCGATGCAGGCCCAGGAGTGTCGTCGGGGGCTTGAAGAAGTGCAGGACCTGGCCTGGTTCGGTGCAGGAACCGAGATGTGCGCTCAGGAGTATTTGTCGGGGGTTTGGGCAAGGGCAGGACCCAGGATTTGCTCGCTGTGGCCAGCTGAGTGACAGGCGCCTGTGTTCTGCCTTCTCCCATCACCTTGGACAGCTTCACAGTACCAGTCACGTTGGCCGGATCCATTGTCTGTGCCTTCCCTCAGGGAACCAGAAAACAAGGAGCGCTGGCCTCCGCTGACATGGAGAACCGCTTTCTCCGTGTGCATCTATCTAGGTCGTTCCTTGTCAATGGCGTGGCCCTGTTGCTAGCCCACCAGCCGTCAGGGCCCACAACACTCCGAGTGAGGCCCCTGTGCTTCCCACCTGTGTAGCTTGCTGAGTGCACCTGTCTCCCTGC
>NW_011496613.1:0-526 GCF_000754665.1 Bison bison bison | reverse complement strand
GGCTTCTGGACACAAGCCTAGATGAGGTCTATTGGCCCTGCAGTTACTCGAGAGCAATCCCCAGCTTTCCTTCGCAACTCGAATGGAAGATTGGACGTCCCTGGGCCAACACAAGAGGCATCCCGAATTCCCCGTCGTAACTCGAGAATCCGGCCGCAACTCGAGAAAAACCACGTGGTTCCCCCGTCATCGCAAGATGAAGTCCTTTCCCGCTACAGCGTCTCAGGAGAAGTCCCACGTTAGGAACTTGGACCGGTCGAAACGGTACTTCGGTCGACCCTTTCGACTCGTCGGACCCCCTACCAAGTTACCCCCGGCATCCCGGTCTCCCCTGGAGAGGAACACCGAGGTTTTCCGGCACCACTTCCTCTGAGCCCCTTCTACCCTCCTGATCTCCACAGGAGGGTCGACTCCCCTGCTTTGTCTGGAAGGGGTTCCCGACCTTCCGGTCGCACCTCAGGATGAGGCCGGTCTCACGACGACATTCCAGACGTGGCCTCGTGGGTGCTTCCACATTGCGAAGCAC
>NW_011496612.1:0-517 GCF_000754665.1 Bison bison bison | reverse complement strand
CATACGCAAAGGCGGGATCGAGCTTCAGGAGTCCCCCTGGAAATTCTCGAGCATATACCCCCAAAACCAGAGTCTGCCTCCTTTCTGCTTGTGCTTTCACCTAAACCTCTGACTTTACGGGGGGCTCTCCCCCACTACCTCTCTCTGAAAAAAAGAGTTTAGCTTACAGTTCCAGTTAATAATTCCTGGGTGTGACAGTGTTTAACCTACAAACTCCTTTGGAAATCCTCTAGCCTGCCTGAATAGGTTTTTTCCGGCCACATGTGATTGTTCAGAGCCTCCCAACTGTGAGAGGCAGGAGATGTTCTAAACTGTCTAAACACAGATTCTTTTGAGTAGTTAGAAGATTGATTAGAAATTGTATTGGTGAATGGTTTTTCACTTGTTGGGCCATTGTTTGCTGCTAAGGTTCCATATCCCTTACCTGCTGTGTCCCTGGCAGTGTATTGATTAATATAATTGGTGTAAGTAGTAGCTTTAATGTTTGTAACCTGGGACCCTTGAGTTAATTCTTTTT
>NW_011496611.1:0-507 GCF_000754665.1 Bison bison bison | reverse complement strand
AGGACATTCAAGAAACGAAAAATGCCCTATGGGAGTGGAAGCCAAAGAGTGCAGAGGGCATTCCAGGCAAAAGACATCAGAGAAGAACGTGAGGAGCAAGCCTGAAGGGAAGTGGTCGTATCTGCAATATGCTGGGAAAATACGAGAGCCGTTGGAGCAGGGAGGTGACAGCATTGCATCTGCATTTCCAAAAGGTCATCTTGCTCCACGTCACTAATGATTGGAGAGCTCAACTCCAAACTCCAAGGAGGGACCACTTCACATGAGTCCGACTGGGCCTCACTGCGATGTCTGTCAATAACCGATGCTGGAGAAGATGTGGAGCAAAGGGAACTCTCCTCCACGGTGAGTAGGAATGGCGTGGGTAGAGCCGGTATAGGAAAAGAATATGGACGGTTCCCGAAGGAACTAAAAGTGGAAGTAGCCTATGGTCCAGCAGTCCGACTCCCGGGCATAGATCCACCCACGGTATAAGTGAACAAGATAGATGCCCCGTTTGGGCACATC
>NW_011496610.1:0-539 GCF_000754665.1 Bison bison bison | reverse complement strand
CTTTGCTTCCACTCGAGATGAATACCTGTCTCCCCCGGGTGTGTCTGGAATGCAACCCCCGAGATCCTTGTCTCCCCTGGAGTGGAACATTGGCTTCTGGACACAAGCCTAGATGAGGTCTATTGGCCCTGCAGTCACTCGAGAGCAATCCCCAGCTTTCCTTGGCAACTCGAATGGAAGATTGGACTTCCCTGGGCCAACTCAAGAGGCATCCTGAATTCCCCGTCGTAACTCGAGAATCCTGCCGCAACTCGAGAAAAATCCACGTGGTTCCCCCGTCATCGCAAGATGAAGCCCTTTCCTGCTACAGTGTCTCAGGAGAAGTCCCACGTTAGGTATTGGAGGTCGAAACGGTACTTGGCACCCTTGATGCGACCCACAAAGTTCCCCGACATCCCGGTCTCCCTCGAGAGGAACACCGAGGTTTTCCGGCACCACTTCCTCTGGCCCCTTCTACCCTCCTGATCTGGAAAGGAGGGTCGACCTCCCCTGTCTTTGTCTGGAAGGGGTTCCCGACCTTCCGGTCGCACCTCAGGATG
>NW_011496609.1:0-508 GCF_000754665.1 Bison bison bison | reverse complement strand
AATCTCAGTTGATCATAAGTGTAATATAAAGCTTCTAGAATATTGGAAAATATTTTCATGATCTTGGAGTAGGCAAAGATTGCTTGCTTACTAGGTCGTTTCAGTCATGTCCAACTCTTTGGGCCCCCATGGACTAGGGCCCTCCAGGCTCCTCTGTCCATGGGATTCTCCAGGCAAGAATACTTGAGTGAGTTTCCATGCCCTTCTCTGATTTCTTAGAACACATAAAACAATAATCAAAAAAATTGGCAAATTGAACTTAACCAAAATTAAACTTTTTTATTCTCTAGAAGATATCATTAAGAAAAATGAATTGACAAACTTTTCTTCATATTAAAAATTGAAATATTGAAATACGGAGTTTTTGTTGATCATGTTAATATTCTGTAATCATCACTATCTATCTTCCAGTTCAGAAAACATAATGATTACAGGCAGCTGGGTAACATGCAATTATTCTTGTTACAAAAAAGTAATGCAGTCACAGAAACACCGAAGCAAAAAGAAT
>NW_011496608.1:0-523 GCF_000754665.1 Bison bison bison | reverse complement strand
TGCAATATGCAGTATGCACTCAATATGCAATATGCCGGCTCACGGCAGTGGAAATCTGTCCTCGAGACGTGTTGAAGAAGGTCTCCCGAGGTCTTTCTCGGGTTGAGGGCAGGACACCCTGGGGTCCGTCGACTTGTGCAGGTGACCTCAGGGGGCTTCTCATGGTGGCTCTGAGAAGTCAGGGAAACTGGAGGTGGGAGGGGTCTCTCGGCACTCCACTGGGTTTGGTGCATTGGAAGAGGGCCTCATCTCCAGTTGAGGCAGGAACCTCAGGGTTCCTCTGATTTCAGACTCCGATCGCAAGGTCCCTGCAGACTTGGGACAGGAGAGTCAGGCCTCGTCTTGTGTTGAGGCATGGAACTCCGCTTGCCCCTCGAGGTGTTCCCGGGGAGACAGGCCACTTGTCGAGCGGTATTTGGAACCTGGGGGTCTTTTCCCGACGATGCACGGGCGAGTCACTACCCCTTCGTGTTGACTTCATTCACAGGGTGGAGTTCGAAGAGGTGTCCGGGCATCGGGTTCT
>NW_011496607.1:0-525 GCF_000754665.1 Bison bison bison | reverse complement strand
GGGGGACCGTCGGGACCGGTCCCCCTCCGCCCTCCGCCGCCGCCCGCCACCCCCCCCCCCCCGACCCCCGACCCCTTACGCCCCACGCCCCCCCACCGCCCCGTCCTCCCCTAACCCTCCACCACCTCCCCCCACCCCCACCCCCCACTCCCGGGCCGACCCGAGGGGGGCCCGGGGAGGGATGGCTGTCTCAGCCCCGGTTCTGAGATGTCACTTGTGAAACCGCTCTAGGCCGAGATGCCAGATGGCCGCCCTGCCGCTTGGTGTCCGTCTCCATCACCCATGCCCGAAAGGCACGTGAGATCACGGACAGCACATCAGATCAGATCAGATCAGATCACATCAGTCGCTCAGTCGTGTCCGACTCTTGGCGACCCCGTGAAGCGCGGCACGCCAGGCCTCCCTGTCCATCACCAACTCCCGGAGTTCACTGAGACTCACGTCCATGGAGTCAGTGATGCCATCCAGCCGTCTCCTCCTCTGTCGTCCCCTTCTCCTCCTGCCCCCAATCCCTCCCAGCATCAG
>NW_011496606.1:0-526 GCF_000754665.1 Bison bison bison | reverse complement strand
AACAAAAATATATTGATGTAGTAATAACTACAGACAGGTTATTAAAATTATCTTAGAAATCAAATAACATATAGTGTTCCTTGTCCCCTATTAATGTTTGATTGTGTGGTAATACCAACAGTGCAGGTATGATTTAGAGTTGACCCCTTGACACTTGACCCATAATAATACACACTAGATATGCAAACAGCAAGTAGAGTGCTACCCTCTAAAAGGTGCACACTTGGAACTGATTTCACTTTTGAGCAAGTGTTACTAGGCTCTTGCCTGTTTCCATGCTATAAGCACAGACTAGTAAGTGGGTGGCTACTTATGGGTACAGGTCTTTGACAGTCCCAAAGTTTTCTCTTCCTAAAGTTGATTGATCTTGGTGGGGAATCAAACCTTGCAACTTTGGCCTTGAGAATACCATATGTCAAAGCAACCATGGAGTTGGTGTAAATCAGAAATGAATATATAGTCAGAACCACATTGAGTTTGTCATTAAACTGTGTATAAACAGTGGTCCAATAGCAAATACCATGGC
>NW_011496605.1:0-504 GCF_000754665.1 Bison bison bison | reverse complement strand
CTGGGTGGACTAAAGGGAGTCAAGCCTCCTGAGGCGTTTGGAGAGAGGTCGCGAGGTTGGCCTCTAGGCCATGCAGGAGACGAAGGCCCTCATCTCCGCGATGACGGGGGAGTCTCGGGGTGGTTCTCGAGCGGCGGTCCCAGGGTGCGGTTTTTCATGAGGTACGACGGCGAGGTCAGTGAGCCTCTCGTGGGGCGCCAGGGAAGTCGGGTCTCCATGCGAGTGGCGAGGGGGAGCGTGTCATTGCTCTCGAGTCATGGTAGGGGAACCTGGCCTCGAGACGTTTTGAAGAAGGTCTCTCGAGGTCTTTCTCGGGTTGAGGCAGGAAACCCTGGCTTCCCTCGACTTGAGCAGGTGACCTCAGGGGGCTTCTCATGGTGGCTCTGAGAAGTCAGGGAAACTGGAGGTGTGGGGGGGGGCCTCTCGGGACTCCACGGGGTTTGGTGCATTGGAAGAGGGCCTCATCTCCAGTTGAGGCAGGAACCTCAGGGTTCCTCTGATTTC
>NW_011496604.1:0-546 GCF_000754665.1 Bison bison bison | reverse complement strand
GAACTAGAGCCTTACCCTTGTCCAAGTAGGCATGGGTCCATTTTGAATGGAAAGGCAATAGCTGAGATGAGGCCAGTCAGGTGCCAGTCCCATCTCCCACACTCCCACAGCCTGCTCCTTCCCAGGAAGGAACACTAGAAGCTAGGCATGTCTTGGCTAGGCTCACCCAGGGCAGAGCATCCTCTGGGCCGGGGTTCTGCGGTATCATGCCTGGGAGCAGATCTGGAGCTCTGCCGGTGTGGAAGCTCACTCGGCCCTTCCCAATACAGGCTTATAAGCACCCGCCGGCGGGCTGCCTCTTCTCCCCGAAAAGAGGCTCGCTTCCCCGCGTGTTGTGAACTGGGCTTCCCCGCCTGGGCGCAAAGTGCTTCCTGGACGTCTTTGCTCAGGGGCTGTTTCCCCTGAGCTGGCTCAGTACTAGGGAGCCCAAACACACAGGGGAAGGCCCCAAACCACATCAACACGTCCAGCCGAGAGGCTGCTCTGTCCTCGGTGCCTTACTGGCCTCAGTTCTTCTATGGCCATTGCATTGGAACTATGACCCAG
>NW_011496603.1:0-512 GCF_000754665.1 Bison bison bison | reverse complement strand
CTGCGACTCCATAGGCAAACCTGTTCACAGCTCACCCAGAACATTCCTTCCTGCTTCACTGGGCCAGGACTCAGATGACACCCAGGGCTTTCTCCACCCATGATAATGTTGTACAACTAACACATCCACACTCAGGAGCCATCAAGTATGGTTTCTTATTACACACATGTTAAAGTGTCTGACATTTAAATACTCAGACTCCATACAGCCTGCTAAGTGGCAAGAACACTTTCTGACCCCTCTCTGTCCCAAAGGATATTGCAGACCAGGAAATACAAGGAAATTATCCCCTATCTGATAACTTTTTTCTCCTGTAACATCTTCTTGTCTCTATTCAGAGGCTTCCTTCTAGCTGCCAGCTGTGTTTGTTTTCATTAGGAATATTCAATACAAAACTTGAAAAATTTAAACATGGAAACTGACTGTATCACTTCTCTATTGTTGGAAAGGAAACCACCCCAAAATTTAGTGGCTTAGAACAATGATGTATTATTTCTTTAGATTCTGAATGT
>NW_011496602.1:0-547 GCF_000754665.1 Bison bison bison | reverse complement strand
TTTGGGTCCCCATCAAGGTTGCCCTCCGGACACCCCACGCTGTGACCGATGGCGAGCCTCGACACCTGAACTTGTTCCCACCCTCGGCCCGCTGCCCACGCCTCAGCAGCAGAGGGGCCCTGTCCCCGCAGATGCTGAAGTGATGGAGCCTCTTGTCTCCGGAGCCAAGGGCATGAACACACCGTCGGTCGTCCTCTAGGGACACCTATGCTTCCGCCTTCTGGCCTTTCCATTGCATCCGTCCATTTCTCTTAACAGAATGTCCGTGTGATGACACGGGCTCCCATTACCAGCTCTGGTCTGTTCTCAGTGAGAGTACAGCTTACCCTCGGCACTCTTTATTGGCCCTGGGAAATTTTGCTTCAGTACTTTATTGAAAGAAAGCAATAAATAATACTATGATAAAAATAGTTCAAAAGTAGACTGTACATACTTTGTCACATATTCGGGAAGTTCACAAAAGATTAATAGAAAAATAGAATGGTAACAATGAATTGTACAAGTAAATTAAAGGCAGAACCCACATGTAAAGAAACATGCTGTCTCT
>NW_011496601.1:0-512 GCF_000754665.1 Bison bison bison | reverse complement strand
TTGTAATTCCATATAATAAGGAACAACTTGATGCTCTTCTAATGTTTGATGAGGACTGGCAGATTGCCGTAGGAAACTATTTTGGTCAAAATTTTTGCATCATTTACCTTCGCATGTTTTGCTGAATTTTATATCCAGACATCCAGTTATTTTCCCTGTCAGATGTAAACAATCTCCTATTCCAAATGCTGACGGGTCAGCAAATGATAAAGCCTCCATAGTCACTAAAAAATCACCAAAAGGTTTTAGAAACACGGGAAAACTTCAGCTCAAAGAGCTGAAATAACAGCAGTCATAGAGGCTTTTGCTGTGTTTGGAGATGAGGAATTTAACCTTTATTCTGATTCTCAGTATATTGTCAGGTTGTTTCCACACATTGAAACTGTGGTTTTTGCCTAAAAATAAAACTACCATATTTCATTTGTTAACTAAATTACAGCAACAAATTTGGAAAAGAAATAAAATATTTTTCACTGGACACATTCAGGCTCATTCCGGATTGCCTGGCCCTT
>NW_011496600.1:0-576 GCF_000754665.1 Bison bison bison | reverse complement strand
AAGTGAATGAGATGATGAATGCCACTGTGAGCCCAGTGCCCAGAAGAAGGATACTGACTATTCACAGAAATGGAAATTGAACATGAGAGAGGTTCACTACCTTGCCTGATGTTGCAGAGTGTCAGATGGGGCCCTCCCTCCATACATTACTTAGAGCACAGGCCTTTCCTCATCCCAAGAGTAACTCTCTATCTTAATATAGTATTGTGTTGTCCTTGAAGTGCTTATCCAGTGCAGTGGGTGTTGTGCTGGTTTGATTATTGATCAGGGAGCTAAGATCCCACATGCCTTGTCCCCATCCCCCCCAAAATTAAAAAACCCAGAAGCAATATTGTAACAAATTCAAAAGTGATTGACATCAAGAAAATTCTTTTTAAAAAAAGAAAGAAAATCAACAAGTAGACTCTTGTTATTTTTAAAACTTATAACCTCTGACATTTAAAACATTTACAGAATATCATTAATGTAGGGGCATGACAAATTCCAAACACGATATGCTCCATACCAGATAGATAAGTGTTCTAATTCTTACTATGCCACTTCCCTGATATTTCACCTTGAGTTAATCACCCAAAC
>NW_011496599.1:0-568 GCF_000754665.1 Bison bison bison | reverse complement strand
AGTTAGAGGTGACCCGAATGAGATGAGGTGGAATCAATAGAGGAGAGAGTGGGCTATTCAGTAATCTCTTCCTTATGTGCACTCCACAACTGGACCGCTCAGAGTTGTTCACAGAGTTATACAGAGAAGAGAAGAAGGAAGAAGGTGGCAGAGCTGGCCAGGAGGATAAATGGGAGGAATGAAAAGGCAGGAGACAGATCCAGCCAGTAATCAGTTCCCTAAGTGTTCTCCACCGTCTGGAACACACAGAAATTCACAGAGTTGGGTAAAGTAGAGAGGGGTTAAGGAGGAGACACAGGCGACCTAGTGGAGAAAAAGGAGAGTCCAAAGGGAGAGAGAGCAGTTAAGCCAGTAATCTCGCTCCCTAGTGAAAACTGGGTACTGAAGATTGGGTTCTTAAAGGTACAAAATTGGTAACAAATACATAAAAGCAAAAATTTTAAATCTAGAGTAGAATTTGGAATTTCAAAAATACAATGTTAAAGAAAAGAAGAAGGAGAAGAAAGAGAGAAAAACGAACAAACAAAAACAAACAAGGTCGCAAAAATTATAAAGAAAATATAGGTAC
>NW_011496598.1:0-512 GCF_000754665.1 Bison bison bison | reverse complement strand
AGTGGGCAGTGTCCTGCAGCCCATTTGACTCGGTGTTGCCGTTTCTTGGGTTTCTAGGGGACAAGTGGCCCGTTGGGGCGTCAGGAAGTGTGAGCTGGCTGGGAGTTGGGGCCCTTCACCGGATCGTGGCAGGCTCGTCGAGGTATGGTCTCCGCTGGGGTGGGGACGGGAGACACAGCCTCTGGGAGGACCGATTTCTCTCCCAGCCTTGGGGCATCTTTGTGACACAGGAATAGATTACTCACAGCCACCAGCTCCCAGAAAAGAAACAGTTGGGGCGGAGACGGTGTGCGTTCGGTCATCCCTTCCTTTCCTCCAGGGTGTCAGCCCTGCCCCAGAGGCCAGGCTGAGGACCGTCCAGCAAACACGCTTGTCCTTTGCCTTCGTCCTGGCGACCTTGCTTCTTTATCCTTGTCTTTCTTTTCTTTTTCTTTTTTTTTGTCTTTCTTTTTTTTTTTTTGCTTTCTTTTCTTTCCTTGTTTCTAGTAATCCCTTCATCCATCCAACCATTA
>NW_011496597.1:0-509 GCF_000754665.1 Bison bison bison | reverse complement strand
CAGGTGGATGTGCTCTGCGGGCTTCCCCTCGTGCGTTTGGCCTCCCTAGCACAGCCGCAGCGCAGGGGAACCAGCCCATGATCAGTGAGCTCCGGGCAGTACTTTGGTCCCAGGTTTGGAGCCCAATGCCCGGAACGCGGGAGAGAAGAGGCTGGCTGCCGGCGGGTGCTTGCAAGCCTGTACTGGGAAGGACCGAGTGAGCTTCCACACCGGCGGAGCTCCAGCTCTGCGCCCAGGCGCGATAGCACAGAGCCCCGGCCGAGAGGCTGCTCTGGCCTGGGCGAGCCTCCCCAAGCCCTGCCCAGCTTCTAGCGTTCGCGCCCGGGAAGGAGCAGGCTGCGGGAGTGTGGGAGACGTGACTGGTGCCTGACTGGTGCCTCAGCTCAGCTCTCGCCTTCCCTTCGGACCTAGGAGCCAGGCGTCCTTGCAGAGGGCTTAGGGGCTGGGGGTGTGCACACTGCCAAAGCCTCCCGCAGGGAGAGCTCTTTCCGAGGGAAAGGAAGCGCCCC
>NW_011496596.1:0-538 GCF_000754665.1 Bison bison bison | reverse complement strand
GACCAACATTTACCTAGGAAAAAACGCATTGCTTAGCTCAAGGTTTGTCTGGGAAATCTTACACATCAGGAGATGGCTCCGAGGTGGATTCTACGAAGAACATCCATGCAAAGGACAAGCCTGCACAGCTCTGTGCACATCTGCCCCTCCCCCCCTCACAGCCAGCAGCATTTCCAAGTGACCTCCTAAGGCCTTCGCCAAACTACAGGGGCACCTCTGGGCTTCCTGTTTCCCTCATTTTTCGGAATCTTTTCTAAAAAAAAAGAAAAACAAAAAACAATTAAAAAAAAAACCCCGCACATTTCTTCGTACAATGCCACAGTGGAAGGAACACAGGCCTTCAATATTAAGACCTAAATTTGCAAAAAACTTGGAGCTTGGTGTTTTGTTTTGTTTTGTTTTGTTTTGTTTGAATCAAACCACCACATCATTTACAATTTTTACACGTTCTAATTATTCGGTTCCAAAACACCAAACTTGTACTGCACACGGTCCCCATGGAAAGGCCCCCTCAGCAGGACAGCCACAGATGCTGCCA
>NW_011496595.1:0-567 GCF_000754665.1 Bison bison bison | reverse complement strand
TGAATTAGAAGATAGAATAGGTAGAAATAAATGAATCAGAGAGAATAAAAGAAAAACGAATTAAAAGAAATGAGGACAATCTCAGAGACCTCCAGGACAATATTAAACGCTACAACATTCGAATCATAGGGGTCCAGAAGAAGAAGACAGAAAGAAAGACCATGAGAAAATACTTGAGGAGATAATAGTGGAAAACTTCCCTAAAATGGGGAAGGAAATAATCACCCAAGTCCAAGAAACCCAGAGAGTACCAAACAGGATAAACCCAAGGAGAAACACCCCAAGACACATATTAATCAAATTAACAAAGATCAAACACAAAGAACAAATATTAAAAGCAGCAAGGGAAAAACAACAAATAACACACAAGGGAATTCCCATAAGGATTACAGCTGATCTTTCAATAGAAACTCTTCAAGCCAGGAGGGAATGGCAAGACATACTTAAAATGATGAAAGAAAATAACCTACAGCCCAGATTATTGTACCCAGCAAGGATCTCATTCAAGTATGAAGGAGAAATCAAAAGCTTTTCAGACAAGCAAAAGCTGAGAGAATTCTGCACCAC
>NW_011496594.1:0-514 GCF_000754665.1 Bison bison bison | reverse complement strand
CTAACAAAACTAAATAAACATGCTCTTACTATATAATCCAGCAATCTTACTCCTTACTATTTACCTAAGGGAAATTGAAAAACTGAAATCTACACAAAAACCTGCACACAGCAGTTTTGTTTATAATTGCCAAAGCCTGAAACAACCAAGCTGTCCTTCAGTAGGCGAATGATAAATAAACTGTGGCACAACCAGACAATGAGCTAAATAGCAATGCTATATAGTATTCAGTGCTAAATAGTAATAACCCTATCAAGCCACAAAATGACATAGAGGAAATTTCAATGCATATTACTAAGGGAAAGAAGTCAATATAAAAAGGCTACACGTTGTACGATTACAACTATATGACATTCTGATAAAGGCAAAACTACGGAGATAGTAAAAAGATCAGCAGTTGCCAGGGACTGTGATGGAGAAAAAAAGGAATAGGCAGAGCCTAGAGGATTTTAGTGCAGTAAAAATACTCTATATGAAGCCATAATGATGGATACATGTCATTGAACACTTGTCC
>NW_011496593.1:0-529 GCF_000754665.1 Bison bison bison | reverse complement strand
GTGCCGCTACAGCGTCTCAGGAGAAGTCCCACTTTAGGAATTGGAGTTCGAAACGGTACTTGTCACCCTTCGATGCGACCCACAAACGTGCCCCGACATCCCGGTCTCCCTCGAGAGGAACACCGAAGTTTTCCGGCACCACTTCCTCTGAGCCTCTTCTACCCTCCTGATCTGGACAGGAGGGTCGACTCCTCTGCTTTGTCTGGAAGGGGTTCCCGACCTTCCGGTCGCACCTCAGGATGAGGCCGGTCTCACGACGACATTCCAGACGTGGCCTCGTGGGTGGTTCCACATTCCGAAGGACCCCGATTTCCCGGTCCCCTCTTGATAAGAACCCGATGCCCGGACACCTCTTCGAACTCCACCCTGTGAATGAAGTCAACACGAAGGGGTAGTGACTCGCCCGTGCATCGTCGGGAAAAAACCCCCAGGTTCCAAATACCGCTCGACAAGTGGCCTGTCTCCCCGGGAACACCTCGAGAGGCAAGCGGAGTTCCATGCCTCAAACAAGACGAGGCCTGACTCTCCT
>NW_011496592.1:0-550 GCF_000754665.1 Bison bison bison | reverse complement strand
TCTTCGCCTACGCCGTCTCTCCTTCCGAATACCCTGGATCACGCCGGGGGCCTGGTCCCCCGGCCACCCTACCATGGCTCGCGAGCAATGACGCGCTCGCCCTCGCCACTCGCATGGAGACTCGACTCCCTGGCGCCCAACGAGAGGCTCACTGACCTCGCCGTCGTACCTCGCGAGAAACCGCACACTGGGGCCGCCGCTCGAGAACAACCCCGAGCCTCCCCCGTCATCGCGACTTGAGGGCCTTCGTCTCCTGTATGGCCTAGAGACCAATCTCTCGACCTCTCTCCAAACGCCTCAGGAGGCTTGACTCCCTTTAATCCACCCAGTGAGCTCCAAGAGATACCCGTGGCGACTCGAGAGCAGAGCGGGGTTCTTTGCTTCCACTCGAGATGGATGCCTGTCTCCCCGGGTGTGTCTGGAATGCAACCCCGAGATCCCTTTCGCCCCTGGAGAGGAACACTGGCTTCTGGACACAAGCCTAGATGAGGTCTATTGGCCTTGCAGTCACTCGAGAGCAATCCCCAGCTTTCCTTCGCAACTCGAATGG
>NW_011496591.1:0-511 GCF_000754665.1 Bison bison bison | reverse complement strand
GCACACACACACACATACATACAGAGGGACAATAAAGTGAATAGTCAAATGGGAATATTAAAAAAATAAAAACTTAACAGCCGGAAAAGAGTTGTTTAATTATCATGTTTCTGTATGTTCACATGTTTAAAACATATCAGCTGTAGTCAGAAATGATAATATAAATTACTATTTTCTTATATTTCAAAATTTTTTTTCTACATTTTATTACTTCTGCAGGGGGTTGTGTCTTAGAATCTGTGACATCTTTAAATTGTTATCAGCCAGGTGGCAGTCATGACATAAACGTGATTGCTGCGCAGACTGGGCATAACTGCCCATATTGTCATCACATCAGTCAAGGTAGATGGGCTTTAATTGCCCTGTAAGCTGCCTTCAAAAAGATTATGCCTTCAAAAATATAAAGGCATAGGAATATATAAAGGCATAGGAACAGACAAATGTGATCTATGATAAATCTAAAGCAAAAAGAGCTCTTCTAGAAAGAAATCGAGAACTTCCCTGGCAGTCC
>NW_011496590.1:0-507 GCF_000754665.1 Bison bison bison | reverse complement strand
CCTGGGGAGAATGCAGGAAAAAAGGGAACAATCTTGCACTGTTAGTGGGCATGTAAATTGGTACGGCCACTATGATGAAGACTATGGCAGCTCCTTTAAAAACTAAAAAATATGGTCACCTTATGACCTACTCCTGGGCATTTTTTCTAGGAAAAAACCTTAAAACCAAAAGATTGATGCACACTAATGTTCATTACAGCATTATTTCCTGGAGGTGCGACATGCAACATTTTTTATTTATAGCAAAAAGGGAAAAAGAATAAAAACGTATAAAGCAAGCAGTCTCTAAAGATGTGGTCAAATTACTCAGTATTTGTAAAAGGAAAATCTTCAGTATAAGTAAACAAAACAAGAACCACATATCAGAACCAAGTTATATGTTAAAATTCAAATAACAGAAAGTATTTTATAGTGAAAGAACTAACACACCCTGATATTTTATCTCTCCAGCTCAGGAACTCAGAATTCTGAGCCAGTGTTAAATGAGATCATGAGCGATTTTTTCTT
>NW_011496589.1:0-530 GCF_000754665.1 Bison bison bison | reverse complement strand
AGAGCTCTGATGGAGCAAAGGTGTTTAATCAACATGGTGTGGAAATATATACTGTCTTACAAGGTAGTTATTCTCAGCAAAGATAAAGATTAAAATTCCAGACTTACAAAACATAGGTGATCCATATTAAAGGGAAAGAGAGTTGTATACGATCACTTTTACCATATGGTTCACAGGAAGGAAGAGGGTACTTACCACTGTATAGAAAAACTAATGAAGGAAATGCCTGGATTCTTCAGCCCGTGGGAGAGGCTTGCCTCTCCTCTTCAGGAATTAATAAGGAGCAGAGAATTCCTGACAGATCCAAAACAGCACACAGGAAGCCTCTTGTTAAATGCTTCCTGACAATTCCCTCTATTTTATTATATTTGTAAAAAAAAGGTCTTGACCAAATGAATTTGGTTAGTATTAACCAACCTTATAGAAAGGTGACGGTAAACAACAAATAAAATTATCAAGACAATCACCAAAGCTACAGTTCCAGACCCGATACTGTGGGTAATACTTTGAAACCATCCTCGTGGGTCTAG
>NW_011496588.1:0-559 GCF_000754665.1 Bison bison bison | reverse complement strand
AGGGAGGCCTGGCGTGCTGCAATTCATGGGGTCGCAGAGTCGGACAAGACTGAGCAACTGAACTGAACTGAAATTCTACAAGAAGAGCCCCACTTGACTGGATATCTCACTATCTATCTTGGGTTATAAGACTTATTGCACTTCATGGACAAAAATAACTTATGAGAAAATCTCCTGATTTTAGGGAAAAAGAACTGTAGCTTAGACCTAATTTTGCAAATTAAAGCCAATTAGGGAAGCAAGTGATACAAACTGATAAGAAAATTTCCAAACGAATTCAATGTTTTAGTCATCTATTAATAAAAGAATAAAAATTGAAAATTTCTGGAAACTTTAAGAAATCAAAAGCATTTATGTACAGTGCATCCTAAAAGCATATATTAAAGAGCATACCAGTGAATGAAACTTTATACACAGCACTCCATGGGAAATAAATCTAATGGTCATTGTTGAATACCAAATGCCTTGTGCACTACTTAATTGCTTGTTATTTTTGGACTCTGTGGGAGAGGGAGAGGGTGGGAAGATTTGGGAGAATGGCATTGAAACATGTAAAATA
>NW_011496587.1:0-520 GCF_000754665.1 Bison bison bison | reverse complement strand
AGGGTTTGCAGGTGTGATGAGGTCACCTTTTCCATGGCAAAAATTATCATCTATGGCCACCAGTCTTACTGCCAGTCCTCTGGATTTGTGAGAACCCCACAAGACCAATTCTAGCTTGCAAAGTATATATCTAGCTTAAAAAAAACAAACAAAAGGATAAAATCCAGTCCAAACTGAAGTGCCTAAGGATAATCAAATGGTCCTCAGCTCTATGAAGGGCCATTAGGGCCACAAAAGCATGGGTCTAGGCAAGTTCATTGTTAACACCTGCAGCCCTTCAAAGGACATGTCCTGGTAATGGATAAAGATTGTAGATTGTAAGTCCTCTACCAATTTGAGAAACTGTGTCAACAAGACGTCTGAACCTCCTATCTTAGCCAAGCCTAAAAGACGGAATATGTGCATATCAGGCCCAAGGCACATTCAACTGGGAATATTTGGAGGTAACAGTACCAGATATAGGACACTATAGAGAAGGTGTACACAAAAATGAAATAAGAAAAAAAAAGCCTTTTGTGCC
>NW_011496586.1:0-504 GCF_000754665.1 Bison bison bison | reverse complement strand
CTCGGCATACGCAAAGCGGGATCGAGCTTCAGGAGTACCCCCTGGAAATACTCGAGCATATACCCCCAAACCAGAGTCTGCCTACTTTCTGCTTGTGCTTTCACCTAAACCTCTGACTTTACGGGGGGCTCTCCCCCACTACCTCTCTCTGAAAAAAGAGTTAGCTTACAGTTCCAGTTAATAATTCCTGGGTGTGACAGTGTTTAACCTACAAACTCCTTTGGAAATCCTCTAGCCTGCCTGAATAGGTTTTTCCGGCCACATGTGACTGTTCAGAGCCTCCCAACTGTGAGAGGCAGGAGATGTTCTAAACTGTCTAAACACAGATTCTTTTGAGTAGTTAAAAGATTGATTAGAAATTGTATTGGTGAATGGTTTTTCACTTGTTGGGCCATTGTTTGCTGCTCAGTTTCCATATCCCTTACCTGCTGTGTCCCTGGCAGTGTAGTGATTAATATAATTGCTGTAAGTAGTAGCTTTAATGTTTGTAACCTGGGACCCTTG
>NW_011496585.1:0-560 GCF_000754665.1 Bison bison bison | reverse complement strand
AACCATTTTTTCTATTCTGAGATATTAATCCTGAAGCCAGGAAAGGCATTATCAAATAAAAATGAGGTTTGTCAGGGAGCCAGGAAAAGCCAAGTGGCCATCTTGGACCTCTCATAGCCCCAACTCTTTGGTTTATGGCCATTTTTAATCCATTTTAAATTCCCTGAAGACGTGTTAAACTTTGTAGAAGCAGAATGAGCTTTGTTCATATGTGCTGTAGTCTGTTCTCAAAAGCCACATTCCAAGAAAACTTTGTTCTTTTAATCAGTGAGAGAAAACCAAATTCCAGTTTGGTAACAGCTTATATTCACTGTGAAACAATAGTTATTCACTTAGTCATAGTAACAATAAGACTTCAAAGGCAGTTTAATGTCTTAACAAACTTGTAGCATGCACAAAACTCTTCTTTCACTTGCAACACACCTGGTTACACTTTCTGTATTCATCACTTCATTTGTCCATTTAGAGGACAGCCACCTGTACGTTTAGACTTACTTTGCTTTTCCTTAATAGAATGGAATTCCATTCCTTATTACTTTTTATTAAAAACACACATCTTA
>NW_011496584.1:0-513 GCF_000754665.1 Bison bison bison | reverse complement strand
GCCTGATACAATTTAGTTCAAATTTATGAAATCTACCATTTCCAGAAATCCACTTCTGCCTAAGGCCTCTCTGTACTTTTCAGGTAAAAAGCATAACATTGCTAGACTTCTAATTTTATCTTACTGATAAAGAAAAAATTATGAACAATATATGTTTTCTAAACTGAATCTCTAACAGTTTCTTCAATTTTCCAACAGCAGCAAATCAGTTGAAATCAGCATCTCTCTGAGTAGATAGCAGAATATTTCTGTCTCTTATTAAATTAAGTCCCCTTAGACATGACAGACCTAATCATCTCCAGAAAATGTCTGCTGCCTCCCAATGCTTGACACCCTTTTGGAAAGGAAGGAATATCAGCTCTGTTCAAAGGCATGTTGTCTTCATATTCTTTAAACAAGAACAACACCTTTTTCACACCAAGGGAAACAATAATAATAAAGTCTTCTAGTAGCTTCATATTCTTTAAACAAGAACAACACCTTTTTCACACCAAGGGAAACAATAATAATAAA
>NW_011496583.1:0-523 GCF_000754665.1 Bison bison bison | reverse complement strand
CTGGGGATTGCTCTCGAGTGACTGCAGGGCCAATAGACCTCATCTAGGCTTGTGTCCAGAATCCAGTGTTCCTCTCCAGGGGCGAAGGGATCTCGGGGTTGCATTCCAGACGCACCGGGAGACAGGCATGCATCTCGAGTGGAAGCAAAGAAACCCGCTCTGCTCTCGAGTCGCGACGGGTATCTCTTGGAGCTCACTGGGTGGACTAAAGGGAGTCAAGCCTCCTGAGGCGTTTGGAGAGAGGTCGAGAGATTGGTCTCTAGGCCATACAGGAGACGAAGGCCCTCAAGTCGCGATGACGGGGGAGGCTCGGGGTTGTTCTCGAGCGGCGGCCCCAGTGTGCGGTTTCTCACGAGGTACGACGGCGAGGTCAGTGAGTCTCTCGTGGGGCGCCAAGGAAGTCGGGTCTCCATGCGAATGGCGAGGGGGAGCGCGTCATTGCTCTCAAGTCATAGTAGGGGAATCTGGCCTCGAGACGTGTTGAAGAAGGTCTCTCGAGGTCTTTCTCGGGTTGAGGCAGGAC
>NW_011496582.1:0-573 GCF_000754665.1 Bison bison bison | reverse complement strand
TTTAGTCCACCCAGTGAGCTCCAAGAGATAGCCGTCGCGACTCGAGAGCAGAGCCGGGTCTTGGCTTCCACTCGAGATGAATGCCTGTCTCCCCGGGTGCGTCTGGAATGCAACCCCGAGATCCCGGTCGCCCCTGGAGAGGAACATTGGCTTCTGGACACAAGCCCAGATGAGGTCTATTGGCCCTGAAGTCACTCGAGAGCAATCCCCAGCTTTCCTCCGCAACTCGAATGGAAGATTGGACTTCCCTGGGCCAACACAAGAGGCATCCCGAATTCCCCGTCGTAACTCGAGAATCCCGCCGCAACTCGAGAAAAACCACGTGGTTCCCCCGTCATCGCAAGATGAAGCCCTTTCCCGCTACAGCGTCTCAGGAGAAGTCCCACGTTAGGAATTGGAGGTCGAAACGGTACTTGGCACCCTTGATGCGCCCCCACAAAGTTCCCCGGCATCCCGGTCTCCCTGGAGAGGAACACCGAGGTTTTCCGGCACCACTTCCTCTGAGCCCCTTCTACCCTCCTGATCTCCACAGGAGGGTCGACTCCCCTGCTTTGTCTGGAAGGGGTTCCCGAC
>NW_011496581.1:0-614 GCF_000754665.1 Bison bison bison | reverse complement strand
AGTTTTCCCTCCTCTTGACACTTGCCTGGAACCCATGAAAAGCTGAGCTGGTGACTGTGTGTGTGAGTGCGTGCATGTACGCGTGTACATGAGAGACGGCGCGTGTGCGTGTGCGTGTGCGTGTGCGTGTGCATGGACGTGAGAGAAAAAGAAAGGAAAAGAAATAATAATAATAATAAATCCAGAAGGAAGGAAGGAAGGAGGGAAGGAGGAGGGAGGGACGAAATAGGTTAGTTCGTAGGGGCCTCCGTGTCATGGCAAGAGTTTCTGAGCACAGATCCTCCGTTCAGGGAAACAGTGATCGTATCTCCTCTCAGGAGGCCGTGATGTCGATGGACGGGTGGCGGGAAAGCAGGCCGTGGGGTGCAAGCCATCTAGGTTTTTGTTGTTTTGTTGTTTTTTTTTTTTTTCCCTTCAGAGGCACTTGTAGGGAAACCAAGGAAACACACAGGTTCATCCCTGGAGCGGATTCGAGAAACCAGTCGGCAGAGGGAGAGGCAGTCTAGGAGGTTGATTTTTAGACGTCAGGGTCGGGCCCTGGAGCGGGTTGCCATGTCCTTCTCCAGGAGGCCTTCCTGGCCCGGGGATGGAACCCGGGTCTCCTGCATCGCAGG
>NW_011496580.1:0-542 GCF_000754665.1 Bison bison bison | reverse complement strand
TGGACACAGTGATCTCGCTAAGCCACCTGACACCCAGCCGGGACATTACGTGACTTAGCGCGGTGTTCATTCATCCCCAGCTGGGAAACCCGGCTCCGGGCTCCCCCACCCGAAATGGAATCTGGCCCCCCTTCCTCTTGCCTGATCACAACCCTGGGACCCTCCCTCCGGACTCCCTTTCAACACCTCTATTTTTAAGTTCCAAATAACTTTATGGTATATTTTACATCCTGACTATGAAAATCTAATTAAATAGGTCATGCCTGTCTTTCAAGTAACCTGTTTAAATTCATTTTAAAATTGTGGAACTTTGTCCTTTCTTTTTTAAAAAGAAGGAGGTTGAAATTAGAAAGACTAGATGTATAATCACCCCTATTATGTACTTCAAAGTTAAAGGTTCCTTTGCTACTGAAAGAGTTGATGAAAGTTCCCTGGATTTAAATAAGCTTTTTGGCAGGTAATGGAATTAATTTGAGGATCAGACGAGGAAAATTAATTTTTCTTGAATACTAAGACAACATCTAAAATTACTCTGAACTGAC
>NW_011496579.1:0-547 GCF_000754665.1 Bison bison bison | reverse complement strand
TTGGCCCCTGCAGTCACTCGAGAGCAATCCCCAGCTTTCCTTCGCAACTCGAATGGAAGATTGGATTCCCTGGTCCAACACAAGAGGCCATCCCGAATTCCCCGTCGTAACTCGAGAATCCCGCCGCAACTCGAGAAAAACCACGTGGTTCCCCCGTCATCGCAAGATGAAGCCCTTTCCCGCTACAGCGTCTCAGGAGAAGTCCCACGTTAGGAATTGGAGGTCGAAACGGTACTTGGCACCCTTGATGCGCCCCACAAAGTTCCCCGGCATCCCGGTGTCCCTGGAGAGGAACACCGAGGTTTTCCGGCACCACTTCCTCTGAGCCCCTTCTACCCTCCTGATCTCCACAGGAGGGTCGACTCCCCTGCTTTGTCTGGAAGGGGTTCCCGACCTTCCGGTCGCACCTCAGGATGAGGCCGGTCTCACGACGACATTCCAGACGTGGCCTCGTGGGTGCTTCCACATTGCGAAGCACCCCGATTTCCCGGTCCCCTCTTGGTAAGAACCCGATGCCCGGACACCTCTCCGAACTCCACCCTGTGAA
>NW_011496578.1:0-513 GCF_000754665.1 Bison bison bison | reverse complement strand
AAAACAAGGGAGGAGGGCACCCTGCTGCCCTTTCATGGCAGCATCTGTGGCTGTCCTGCTGAGGGGGCCTTTCCATGGGGACCGTGTGCAGTACAAGTTTGGTGTTTTGGAACCGAATAATTAGAACGTGTAAAAATTGCAAATGATGTGGTGGTTTGATTCAAACAAAACAAAACAAAACAAAACAAAAACCAAGCTCCAAGTTTTTTGCAAATTTAGGTCTTAATATTGAAGGCCTGTGTTCCTTCCACTGTGGCATTGTACGAAGAAATGTGCGGGGTTTTTTGTTTTTTGTTTTCTTTTAATTGTTTTTGTTTTCTTTTTTTTAGAAAAGATTCCGAAAAATGAGGGAAACAGGAAGCCCAGAGGTGCCCCTGTAGTTTGGCGAAGGCCTTAGGAGGTCACTTGGAAATGCTGCTGGCTGTGAGGGGGGGAGGGGGCAGATGTGCACAGAGCTGTGCAGGCTTGTCCTTTGCATGGATGTTCTTTGTAGAAATCCACCTCGGAGTCATC
>NW_011496577.1:0-506 GCF_000754665.1 Bison bison bison | reverse complement strand
CCCAGAGGTCAATCAACTCCTAGAACTGCTGGAATTCCAAGTCCATGTTCATTTCATGATGCAGCATGGCTTCCATCACAACAACATTATACTCTAAGCATCTTACGTCAAGCTCGTCCTCCCTTTAGTGTAGCATGAAAGAGCTGTGTATGTAATAATAAAAATCAATGCCTACTGAGTAAGATTTGAGAGGAGAGGGTGTCAGTGAGTGTAGTTTCCCATTTTTATTCCAGCATTTTGTTTCAACTGACCTCAGCTTGCCCCAACAAAGAGGAACTTTGAAGGTGCCAGAGGGTACAGTAAGCAAGTACAGAAACTAATGTCTCAGTCACAGCCCTGGATCATATTAAATCAGGTTGCATTTAGTCCTGGGACTTTTGGCCCCGCTTAAAGAGCTTCAGAGCATCAGACGATAAATGAGAAAAATTGAAATGGTATTAACTCATTGATAGGGGCTCAGAATGTCACTTTATTTCTACGGACCATGAAATTTGGGATGTACACTC
>NW_011496576.1:0-552 GCF_000754665.1 Bison bison bison | reverse complement strand
AGGTAAAATAGTAATGTAAGTAAACAGGAAGATTTTGCCTACATGTGAAACATAAGAGAAAGGCTTAAACGTGTTCAATCAAGGGATTAGGCATCCTAAATTTTTTAAGAAATTGATTCTATTGTATTTTCTGTCTGCCTTGGTCATTTTGCTTTTGCCTGAATATTTAATATTTATAATTTTCATATATTAATATCAAAACCTTTTGTTTTAATGATAACATTTCATAGTGACAGTGTGGTAGATGAAAGAACTAAGAATTGAAAAAGTTATCAAAGCTATGTGGAAAACAATTTGTGGCTTATACTAATTTTTTATACTTCTAGTTTATTATTATCTTTGTCATTTACTATGACTAAAATTTTATCTTTTTAATCAGATAACATTGAATAACTAAGGTACTTGGGGACAGAACAGTTTTTTCTAATTGTTTAGTAGGTACTGTATTCAACAGAGTTATAATTTAGTAGAATGCAGGAATCCTGCCTTTACATCCTAATACAAGTCAAGTGGGAGGCACATACATTGAAGGCATTAAGTGAATAATTGTTG
>NW_011496575.1:0-560 GCF_000754665.1 Bison bison bison | reverse complement strand
AGAAGTCCCACGTTAGGAATTGGAGGTCGAAACGGTACTTGGCACCCTTGATGCGCCCCCACAAAGTTCCGCGGCATCCCGGTCTCCCTGGAGAGGAACACCGAGGTTTTCCGGCACCACTTCCTCTGAGCCCCTTCTACCCTCCTGATCTCCACAGGAGGGTCGATTCCCCTGCTTTGTCTGGAAGGGGTTCCCGACCTTCCGGTCGCACCTCAGGATGAGGCCGGTCTCACGACGACATTCCAGACGTGGCCTCGTGGGTGCTTCCACATTGCGAAGCACCCCGATTTCCCGGTCCCCACTTGGTAAGAACCCGGTGCCCGGACACCTCACCGAACTCCACCCTGTGAATGAAGTCAACACGAAGGGGCAGTGACTCGCCCGTGCATCGTCCGGAAAAGACCCCCAGGTTCCAAATACCGCTCGTCAAGTGGCCTCTCTCCCCGGGGACACCTCGAGAGGCAAGCGGAGTTCCATGCCTCAACCCAAGACGAGGCCTGACTCTCCTGTCCCCAGTCTGCAGGGACCCTGCGATCGGAGTCTGAAATCAGAGGAACCCT
>NW_011496574.1:0-513 GCF_000754665.1 Bison bison bison | reverse complement strand
ATCTTTCTAAATTCCATATATATGCATTAGTAAACTGTATTGGTGTTTTTCTTTCTGGCTTACTTGACTCTGTATAATAGGCTCCAGTTTCATCCACCTCATTAGAACTGCCGCAAATGTATATTTTTAATGGCTGAGTAATACTCCATTGTGTACATGTACCACAGCTTTCTTATCCATTCATCTGCTGATGGACATCTAGGTTACTTCCATGTCCTGGCTATTATAAACAGTGCTGCTATGAACATTGGGGTACATATGTCTCTTTCCCTTCTGGTTTCCTCAGTGTGTATGCCCAGCAGTGGGATTGCTGGATCATAAGACAGTTCTATTTCCAGTTGTTTAAGGAATCTCCACACTGTTCTCCATAGTGGCTGTACTAGTTTGCATTCCCACCAACAGTATAAGAGGGTTTCCTTTTCTCCACACCCTCTCCAGCATTTATTCCTTGTAGGTGTTTGGATCGCAGCCATTCTGACTGGTGTGAAATGGTACCTCATAGTGGTTTTGATT
>NW_011496573.1:0-510 GCF_000754665.1 Bison bison bison | reverse complement strand
TACATCAGAGTTCTCACACACTTTTCATTTGTCCTGGAAAACTGCTTTCTCAGTCATGCACTTATCTTCTCATATGCAGTCGGAAGAAGGTTACTTGCAACTCATTGGCCAGCCTCTAGCAAAGTAAATGATGGCTATTCAGAAGCCGAGGGTTAAGTTTAGGAATGGCTTAGTGTGGTGGAAATTGGAAAAAAAATTAAAAAAAAAAAATTTTTTTTAAACTAAGTGGTTTAAACAATGCAAGTTGATTTCACTAAAGGGACTGCAATAGTGGTTGTGAGAGCCAACAGTATGATAGCAGGAGGAACTGCAAAAACATACTTCAGTCTGAGCTCAGGCTCATGCCATTTGCAAGTCTGAACGTTCTATTCAGGTCTTTATGTGGTTATGTTTTCACACATGTAAATCATCAGGAGTGGGTTGCTGGGGTAGGCTGTTTTGCAGAGTGGCTATACCGTCTGACGTTCCCACCAGCAGTACTAGAGGGTTTCATTTTCCCCCCACACTGTT
>NW_011496572.1:0-569 GCF_000754665.1 Bison bison bison | reverse complement strand
TGTCTTTGAGTTTTAAAGACTAGCCCCTGAAATTTACTAGCTCTGTGTCCCTGGACACATCACCTAACTTCTTTACACCTTGAGCTGTTTGTAAGAGGTTGGTAGAGATAATGATACTTAGCTTCTAGAGTGCTATGAGGATAAAACAAAACATGAAGCATTCAGCACACTGACCACAGGGGCGGAGTGACCAGCAGCTGTTCCCTTTACTCAACTTTGCCTTTGCTCCATCACCTCATTACTGATTCTCCTTTGGCACAGCTACTTCCACTTTTCTTACTCAGTTCATCATTGGGATAGAAATGCTCACCATAAGAAGTGTTTGTAAAGTGTCTTGAAATGTCCACTGGGTGGTTATTTACTCACCACTTTTTTTTCTCTGCCGTGACTGTGCTCAGGCTATTGTATTTCTGCCTGTAGGTAATGTAAGGGTCCGTTCTACTCTTTCCAGAGAATCCAGTCTAAATGACTTACATTTTTGCAAAATCAGTAGAAATCACATTTTTGGAAATTTACCTTGGTATTCATTAGATAGTTTTTAATAATCCTCCCATGTTATCTTTTGGTTT
>NW_011496571.1:0-559 GCF_000754665.1 Bison bison bison | reverse complement strand
ACTACCTCTGTTGGAACATATTACTCAGGTTTAATAAGTATTATGTCCTCCTCAGGAGATGGGTTCTTCCTTCTCTTGCAAAGTTATAAAGCCATAGGGTTGTTTCAGAATTAAAGATAATTAAATGGGACTTAAAAAAAACACAAAACTTGGTAATATTCTTCTTAAAAAACTTAGACTTCTAATTCTTTTGCTACTAGTCAAGTAAACACAACAAAAAATCTTCCCCAGTCATCATTTTTAAGTCTGGATTGTTTTTTCTTGTCATCATGCCTCTGAAATAATTAGATAAGAAGGAGGTTCCCAAAAAAGAAAAAAAAAAAAGAAGGAGGTTCCCCTACCATAATTTTTGGTAGGAAGATCAAAATTCTTTCTTTAACAAAAAAACCTTAGTGAATCTTTGTCATGCAAATCCTTTTTCTAGTATTATCTCTATTTATGATATAGAATTCTTTGCCTTTCTCAAACAGATGTGGCACCAAATTTCTCACTGCTATTTCTTTCTACCTCTATTCTGAGATTAGTCAATTCTTCCCTTTTCTTTTTCTTTAACCCCTTC
>NW_011496570.1:0-546 GCF_000754665.1 Bison bison bison | reverse complement strand
ATTGGAGAGAGCATCCGGTGTCCCGCCATGCCTCGCAGGAGCCGCGGGGGCAATTGAGGTCAAGGGACGTGTGGAATGTGAAAAGGCGGGAAAACCCAGAGCGGTTTGGAAGGCAAGGCAGGCTGGGCAAGGGGCGTGGCCGGCCACGTCAAAGGGACCCCAGGGGAATTCCCGGGCAGTTAGCTCTCTGGGCACTGCTGACGGCCCCTGGGCCCGGGTTGACCCACCCGCTGCGTGGGAGGGCCACAAACCAAAGCCCCCGAACTGCCCGCCCAGCCCAACGGTGGACCTTGGGGGTCTGGGGCACGGGCCGGGCCCGTGGAAGCCCACTGGCTCCACTGGATTCTTGTCCAGGGTCTCTCCTGCGAAAGAGGCCAGGGGCGTCCCCTCCATCTACGCACCCACCCCTATTTACATAAATAGGGGCGGAGCCGCCTCCCGCTCTCCAAGGTCCTGAGCGGCTGGGTCCCGGCCCACTAGGCCAGCAGTCTGCAGCGTCCGTGCGGCTCTCCCACCATGGCTTCGTCCGGCTCCTCCAGCACCTCA
>NW_011496569.1:0-514 GCF_000754665.1 Bison bison bison | reverse complement strand
TGAGACAGAAAAGTCATCTCTTAGTGGTTTATTGTATAGCCATGAAAAGTTCAAGTATTCCTATCCCACAGGCCATTTACTGAGGTGGATTTTACCTCTGGGCAGTGACAGCCAGTGTTCAAGGTTCACATTTTCATCAGTACCATAAGCAAGCCAGAGAGATATCTGGGAGAACTGTGTACTGTAGCCCCTGCGGTTCGTATCACATTTCTTGTTGTAGCAACTTATGCAAAAAAAAAAGAAAAAGAAAAATCTCATCAGTGTGGCACATGGTTTAAGGATGTTCTTGGTAGAGTCAGTCGTCATCTCCAGTAGCTAGAGTTATACTCTTCTCCAGGTCATTCTGCTAAATGACGTCCTGTCTTCACGAAAAGGACATCGTCATCCTGCTGTGAACACCCTATGCCCTTGTGACTCTAACCCTCCTGTGGAGAGTTTTCAGCATTAGACAGTTCCTTTTCTGTCAGGGAGGGAGAAATAATGAAGGCAGCTATTATACTTTTACTGAATGTGG
>NW_011496568.1:0-540 GCF_000754665.1 Bison bison bison | reverse complement strand
TTATTCTACTATTTAATTTTTTCGTTTTTGTTTCCTTGTTCTTTTCGAGGTACTTTCTTGTTGACAAGCTTGTGACAGATAGAACGATATAGTCAATTTTTACCTTTAGAACAAACCAGGCACTATGAACATTTTGTTGCTTCATGTTGATGACTCTTAGACATGTCTACAGTAGAGGAGCAAAACAAAACTACTAGATATTTCATATTGACTAGTTCCCAGTTCACGGGACTCTGACATTCCCTGAGGTCAAAGTTTTCTTGTATTGGAAGCAGTTGGGTTTGCAAGGGCTGCCTTGTCTTGAGACCATTGAAATAAGAACTCAGAACTTGAGCACTATTATCAAAAATCACAAGGCTCACACTGACACAGACATCAATCCAGACAGACAAGACAAGACATCTTCCAGTTTTCCGCCTGAGATGGAAAAGATTTCTTTGAGCCGTTTTTTCTGGGGAGTGGGGGGTGGGGCTGGCGGCCAGGCAGGCTTTGGGAAGGAGCTCCTGGTTTGGAATTGCATATGAAAAGAACCAGCTTTCC
>NW_011496567.1:0-508 GCF_000754665.1 Bison bison bison | reverse complement strand
ACTGATCACGTGACTGAGCATGCACTGATCACGTGACTGAGAGGCACTGATCACGTGACTGAGAGGCGCTGATCACGTGACTGAGGGGCGCTGATCACGTGGCTGAAAGGCGCTGATCACGTGACTATCATGCACTGATCACGTGCTTCCAGGAGGCAATAATCAAAGTGCTGAGCAGGCACTAATCACTTGGCTAAGAGGGCACTATTCACGGAGAGGAGCAGGAAATCGTCAAGGAGCTGAGCAAACTGTAATGAAGTGGTTAAGCAGACTCTAAACACGTGACGCAGCAGGCTCTACACCCGGGACTGAGCAGACACAAATTGGGCAGCTCAGCAGACGCCAATGGTGCAGCTCAGCAGACACAAATGGTGCAGCTCAGCAGACACCAATCATGCAGCTCAGCAGGCAATACTCATGGAGCTGAACAGGCAGGAATCACACAGCTCAGCAGGCAAAGATCAAGGAGCTGAGCAGGCACGAATACCGCAGTTCAGCTGGCAAAAAT
>NW_011496566.1:0-535 GCF_000754665.1 Bison bison bison | reverse complement strand
CAAGCAAGAATACTGGAGTGGGTTGTCATTCCCTTCTCCAGGGGATCTTTCCAACCCAGGGATCGAACCCAGGTCTCCTGCATTATAGGTGGATTCTTTATCTTCTGAGCCACCAGGGAAGCCCCAAAGGGGCAGCCTAGAAAGACAGAAAACAGTTAAACACTAGCTATTCTACTCTAGCCAAATACTACAGAATAAAAAAAACTGTGCCCCCCCCCACCCATGCCAGCAAAGGTCAAGTGGGGAACTTAGAATTCCACCCTACTTGATAGTAACAAGGCATTCCCTCTATCTCCCCACTGGGATGTGGTATTAGAGAAGGTCTAGTGGAAAGCCAGAGTTCAGGTAACACGGCCACCCACCACTCAGTAGCAGTGAAGACTGCCAGAACCAACCCCACGCATGGGTGATGGGGCTCCCCCTCACATATCAATGGAAGCTGAGTGCAGAATCTGGACTTCTTCCCCACTATTCAGGGCAGGTGTCTTCCCACCTTGCCCTGGCTGGAGTGGTGTCCAAAACATTCAGCCAAACC
>NW_011496565.1:0-537 GCF_000754665.1 Bison bison bison | reverse complement strand
ACAAACGGAGCAACACTCTGGCTGTGGAGCTGCCTCCCCCAAGGCCAGGGGGCACCGGGACCCTGATTCCCTCCGTGCGGCGCTCAGTCTGGGCGGGGAAGCAACAGCTTGGGAATGCAGCCTGGGGCGCTTCCTTTCCCTCGGAAAGAGCTCTCCCTGCGGGAGGCTTTGGCAGTGTGCACACACCCAGCCCCTAAGCCCTCTGCAAGGACGCCTGGCTCCTAGGTCCGAAGGGAAGGCGAGAGCTGAGCTGAGGCAGCAGTCAGGCACCGGTCACGTCTCCCACACTCCCGCAGCCTGCTCCTTCCCGGGCGCGAACGCTAGAAGCTGGGCAGGGCTTGGGGAGGCTCGCCCAGGCCAGAGCAGCCTCTCGGCCGGGGCTCTGTGCTATCGCGCCTGGGCGCAGAGCTGGAGCTCCGCCGGTGTGGAAGCTCACTCGGTCCTTCCCAGTAACAGGCTTGCAAGCACCCGCCGGCAGCCAGCCTCTTCTCTCCCGCGTTCCGGGCATTGGGCTCCAAACCTGGGACCAAAGTACTG
>NW_011496564.1:0-569 GCF_000754665.1 Bison bison bison | reverse complement strand
TCTCCTGTCCCCAGTCTGCAGGGACCCTGCGATCGGAGTCTGAAATCAGAGGAACCCTGAGGTTCCCTGCCTCAACTGGAGATCGAGGCCCTCTTCCAATGCACCAAACCCCGTCGGAGTCCCGACGAGGCCCCCCCCCGCCCACCTCCAGTTTCCCTGACTTCTCAGAGCCACCATGAGAAGCCCCCTGAGGTCACCTTCACAAGTCGAGGGAAGCCAGGGTTTCCTGCCTCAACCCGAGAAAGACCTCGAGAGACCTTCTTCCACACGTCTCGAGGCCAGGTTCCCCTACCATGACTCGAGAGCAATGACGCGCTCCCCCTCGCCACTCGCATGGAGACCTGACTTCCCTGGCGCCCCACGAGAGGCTCACTGACCTCGCCGTCGTACCTCGTGAGAAACCGCACCCTGGGGCCGCCGCTCGAGAACCACCCCGAGACTCCCCCGTCATCGCGGAGATGAGGGCCTTCGTCTCCTGCATGGCCTAGAGGCCAACCTCGCGACCTCTCTCCAAACGCCTCAGGAGGCTTGACTCCCTTTTAGTCCACCCAGTGAGCTCCAAGAGATAC
>NW_011496563.1:0-582 GCF_000754665.1 Bison bison bison | reverse complement strand
CTGATTTTCAGACTCCGATCGCAGGGGTCCCTGCAGACTGGGGACAGGAGAGTCAGGCCTCGTCTTGGGTTGAGGCATGGAACTCCGCTTGCCTCTCGAGATGTCCCCGGGGAGAGAGGCCGCTTGTCGAGCTGTATTTGGAACCGGGGTTTTTTTCCTAACGGTGCACGGAAAACTGCCCCTTCGTGTGGACTTCATTCCCAGGGTGGAGTTCGGAGAGGTGTCCGGGCATCCGGTTCTTCTCAAGAGGGGACCGGGACATCGGGGTCCTACGGAACGTGGAACCACCCACGAGGCCACGTCTGGAATGTCTTCGTGAGACCGGCCTCATCCTGAGGTGCGACCGGAAGGTCGGGAACCCCTTCCAGACAAAGCAGGGGAGTCGACCCTCCTGTCCAGATCAGGAGGGGAGAAAGGGCTCAGAGGAGGGGGTGCCGGAAAACCTCAGTGTTCCTCTCGAGGGAGACCGGGATTTCGGGGAACTTTGTGGGTCGCATCAAGGGTGCCAAGTGCCCTTTCGACCTCCAATTCCTAACGTGGGACTTCTCCTGAGACGCTGTAGCGGGAAAGGGCTTCATCTTG
>NW_011496562.1:0-562 GCF_000754665.1 Bison bison bison | reverse complement strand
TCGACTTGTGCAGGTGACCGTCAGGGGGCGTTCTCATGGTGGCGTCTGAGAAGGTCAGGGGAAACTGGGAGGTGGGGGGGGTGGGGCCGTCTCGGGACTCCACGGGGTTTGGTGCATTGGAAGAGGGCCTCATCTCCAGTTGAGGCAGGAACCTCAGGGTTCCTCTGATTTCAGACTCCGATCGCAGGGTCCCTGCAGACTGGGGACAGGAGAGTCAGGCCTCGTCTTGTGTTGAGGCATGGAACTCCGCTTGCCTCTCGAGGTGTCCCCGGGGAGAGAGGCCACTTGTCGAGCGGTATTTGGAACCTGGGGGTCTTTTCCGGACGATGCCCGGGCGAGTCACTGCCCCTTCGTGTTGACTTCATTCACAGGGTGGAGTTCGGAGAGGTGTCCGGGCATCGGGTTCTTACCAAGAGGGGACCGGGAAATCGGGGTGCTTCGCAATGTGGAAGCACCCACGAGGCCACGTCTGGAATGTCGTCGTGAGACCGGCCTCATCCTGAGGTGCGACCGGAAGGTCGGGAACCCCTTCCAGACAAAGCAGGGGAGTCGACCCTCCTGT
>NW_011496561.1:0-583 GCF_000754665.1 Bison bison bison | reverse complement strand
AATCCATCAGGTATTAGGTCGTCATCATTCAGTTCTCTAAAAGGGGCTACAGTATGTGGTTCATGTAACACTTGCATGGGACCCCTCAGAGTAGTTTCCCTGTGTTAGACCCAGGCAACAGACGTGTAACACGAGAGAACCTGCTCTGTTCTCCTGGTGTGAACTTGTTTGGGAAGGGCCATCCAGTCTGAGTCAGTAACTTGGCCTTGGTCTTTGGAGGCCTGGGTTTGTTTGCCGGAACAGTAGGGTTTTAAAATAGCTGTTTCTAGTTGTGAGTTCTGAAATTATTTCTATGACATTTTAATGTACAATGTAGTCAATCAAGAGTATTTCGTAAGCATTTCCTGTATGTCAACTAGGTGCTGGAGCTCTAGTTATTGAGATTAACACAGTGAACAAGACAGATTTGGCCTCTGCCCTAAGGGATCTTATAACCTAGGAGGGAAAGCAGCCATTTAAAATACAGCGATGGTTTTTTTTTTTTACTAGGCAAGACAGGGTAGGCTGCATTTATTTTCAGCGTTTCCTTCTCTTTCTGGATAAAAAGATATGGTTATATATTTCTGTGTTTTAAAGCCAGTGC
>NW_011496560.1:0-518 GCF_000754665.1 Bison bison bison | reverse complement strand
GACTGTCAAGGGGTTAGATCTAGGATACTGTAGCACACAGATAATAAAGGTGAAATACAGGATACTTTGCAGATAACTACTATCCACTTCTTTTTTCTGACAGTTATGGAAGGAAAGGAAAACCACAGATGTCTGATAAGACCTAGAGACAGCCTTTCATTACGTGTCTTAAGAGACAGAAATAAGTGAGAGTAGACGAGAAAGAGACACAGGGGAAAATTAGGAGGATAAAGAAAAAAATGGAAACAGTCCTATATAATATGGGTGGTTTCTGATTCCTGCACATCTGCAAACAATATTTGAGATTTATTTCTTCTCTCTGGGGATTCCTTGCTGGGCTAAAGTTGATGTCTGGAGCTATGTATAGCTTCTGTGAAAGGATCCCTTGGCAAATTAAATTCTACGGTTTTGTCTTCATTCATAATACATACTTTATACATCTCTGCAAATAACCATTGGAATTTAAACTAGAAGGCAACAAAATAGTACTGGTGGTGGGTCTAAACGAAATTGGAACA
>NW_011496559.1:0-503 GCF_000754665.1 Bison bison bison | reverse complement strand
GGGGGCCTGAAGATGAGGCCAACACTAGGGCACCAAAACGTTCAGAGAAGAATAACAACCACCTCCAGCCCGGATGCTGGTCGATATGGAAGACTTCCCGCAAGTATCCTTATTACCAATCAGTGTTTTAATAGTGATGGAGACATAAAAATATTACATTTGTGAAAGCTGATAAAAGTGGGCAGAGACTTTATTGTGAAAAAGCACAATCACTTGAAAGACTATGTACAGTTAAATAAATGGCAACGTGAACATCAGGCACTGGCCAAATAAACGGGACTCTTTTTATTTTTATTCCTGACACGTAAGGCCACCAACTTTACTTTTGTTATAATTCCCCCAACGGTTTGCTGCTGTTGCTCTCAGTTCCACACTGGTCTTGGCACTGGGCCACACATACAGATACCATGAAGTTGTTCCCTCAGACGGAACTCCCGAGCAGCAAGATCACAGCGGGATGCCCAAGGGCTCAGGGATCTCGCCACTACAGTCAATGTCATTTT
>NW_011496558.1:0-519 GCF_000754665.1 Bison bison bison | reverse complement strand
GTGAGGCAAGGGAATGTGGTAACATAGACAGACATGTTTTCTCTCCAGATGATTTGTCCTTCACAAACCCCACCGGCCCACACTGAAACCTCTGCTACCCAAGTTTCAGATATTTCTTCACTCAAGTGAAATTCACAATTGGTGTTGTATTCGATACTTTATAAATGTTAATAATATGAGATATAAAAAAATCTATCTCAATAAAACTAGAAACAAATTTATTAAAAATAAATAAAACTTAATAAGAGAATATACATTTTTGTCCCACATATCCTATGCGGGCTACTTAAAAATCATCCTAGTTTTAAGCATGTTAACCATCTTTACAAAATTTTAGCTATTAAACCAGGCTACACAGTATAACATTAGCCCACTGACTAAAAGAATTTTAAAATTTGAGCCCAAACTACTCTTGAAAGTAGGAGTTATTTCTTAGAAAAAGCTGATGTATATATAATATATTTATATATTTTTTAGTCAAGTCTGAATTTTTCTCAGATTTCTTTTGCATTTTTGGTT
>NW_011496557.1:0-509 GCF_000754665.1 Bison bison bison | reverse complement strand
TGACAGGATATGAGCCCACTTAGGGTGGAAAAAGCTCGTAAAAGGACTGAAGAGTATAGCCAAAAACATGGCAGTTACTTTGGGGTGATGGAATTGTAGGTGATGTTATCATCCTTTCTATATCTTTGAAATTTTCTAAAATAAACATTTTTATAATTAGAAAAACAAAACTTATCTTTTAAAAAAACTGGAGAGAAAATGCTTTATTTTCCTCCCATTTTTCAATAAACTTTGTGCCAATAAAAATGATGCAGAATAATATGCATGAATCTCAAAGTTACATTGAATGAAAAAAGGCTTCTAAAAGTGCATAGTTTGGTGTCTGAAAAGAGTGATAACGTGATGAAAAATTAAAATAGATTAATGAATAGGTGCTAAGGCAAGTAGAAATAAATTCTGATGGTAAAATCTAGTTAGTAGGTATATGAATAAATATTGTTCAATTCTTTATCCTTTGTTGTATATTGAAAATTTTCATGACAGATTGCTGGAAAACTCAGTTACTCCAA
>NW_011496556.1:0-535 GCF_000754665.1 Bison bison bison | reverse complement strand
CAAGGAGAGATGGCCTAGGCAACTATTTATATGCTAATCAGAGATGTCAAGAATAATAGTATGAGGATAGCTCAGTAGGAAAATTTGGTGGAGAAAAGAGACTGAGTAGCTTGGTTTACGCGGGAGACCAATCAAACTTCAAGACAAGAAGTTTGCACCACTTACGTAGGCCGCAGGCGCCCTCTCGAATAGCGGAAGGTGCCTCACCCTAGACACCTTCTCGAGTGGGTCTTAGCAGCCCAGGCATAATTAGTAAGCCTGGTGGGTTCCGCGCTCCAGATGGAGACTCAGCTGGAAGTTAAAGGGAAGAATGACAAGGAACTTTATGAATTGGAGCTGTAAGTTAACTCTTGGACAGAGAGAGCGAGATGGAGTTGGGGGACAGCCCACAGTGAACTCAGAGGTGGGAACACAAAGCAAGAAAGTAGGCAGACTCTGGTTTTTTCTGGGGGGAGATGCTCGAGAATATCCGGGTGGACTCCTGAGGCTCGATCCCGCATTTGCGTATGCCGAGCCTCCTTCCTCATGACCTTTG
>NW_011496555.1:0-545 GCF_000754665.1 Bison bison bison | reverse complement strand
GAATGACTGGCAGGAGACAAACCAGAAACTAACCCAATGACTATAAAAACCTGAGACTGTGAGCCACGTGGCAGAGCAGTTCTCTCCATTTCCCTCACCCTCCTGCCCTCGCCCCAGCATCCCTTCCCATAAAGCCTCTTGCTTGGACGGCACTCCTCTCCTCAGACAACGCATTTCCAAGTATCAGACAAGAACCCACTCTCAAGCCCTGGAAGGGATCCCCCTTCCTTCGTCAAAAGCAATACCCAGGAGAAAATATCTTAAAAACGCTATCTTGCAGAGAAGGAAATCGGAGAAGGCAATGGCAGCCCACTCCAGTACTATTGCCTGGAGAATCCCATGGACAAAGGAGCCTGAAAGGCTGCAACCCTGGGGTCGCTAAGAGTTGGACACGACTTCACTGAGCAACTTCACTTTTCACGCATTGGAGAAGGACATGGCAACCCACTCCAATGTTCTTACCTGGAGAATCCCAGGGACAGAGGAGCCTGGTAGGCCACCGTGTATGGGGTCACACAGTCAGACACGGCTGAAGCGACTTAGAA
>NW_011496554.1:0-567 GCF_000754665.1 Bison bison bison | reverse complement strand
CAGGGTCCCTGCAGACTTGGGACAGGAGAGTCAGGCCTCGTCTTGGGTTGAGGCATGGAACTCCGCTTGCCTCTCGAGGTGTCCCTGGGGAGAGGCCACTTGTCGAGCTGTATTTGGAACCTTGGGTTTTCCCGGATGATGCATGGGCGAGTCACTGCCCCTTCGTGTTGACTTCATTCACAGGGTGGAGTTCGGAGAGGTGTCCGGGAATCGGGTTCTTATCAAGAGGGGACCGGGAAATTGGGGTCCTTCGGAATGTGGAACCACCCACGAGGCCACGACTGGAATGTCGTTGCAAGACCGGCCTCATCCTGAGGTGCGACCGGAAGGTCGGGAACCCCTTCCAGACAAAGCAGGGGAGTCGACCCTCCTGTCCAGATCAGGAGGGTAGAAGGGGCTCAGAGGAAGTGGTGCCGGAAAACCTCGGTATTCCTCTCGAGGGAGACCGGGATGTCGGGGAACTTTGTGGGGTGCATCAAGGGTGCCAAGTACCGTTTCGACCTCCAATTCCTAACGTGGGACTTCTCCTGAGACGCTGTAGCGGGAAGGGCCTTCATCTTGCGATGA
>NW_011496553.1:0-514 GCF_000754665.1 Bison bison bison | reverse complement strand
CCCCAACCAAATAGCCAGGTAACAGAATAAGAAAAATAAAAAGCAGAGGATCTGGACTTTCTTGTCCATAGAAAAGTTCTAAGAGGATAAATTCAGTAACATTATTTCTATCTTCCATGATCCGATGTTCAAGAAAGTGATCTGAAAATGACAAAACCAATGAAACGAATCATTGATGAGAAAATGGAAACCTAATATCTACTTTAAATGGCACCAATGCCTTTTAAAGACAAGTTATTTTGAGACCCACTGAAATCATTTTCATTAAATATGAGTCTTTGACTATCTAGTACTAATATTCTTCTAAGAGCTAAGAATACAGTGATAAATTAGACAAAGTTCCAGTTTTTATATAATTTAAATTATTTTGTGAGGAAGCAAGGAATTATATTTATCAAGAATTTTAAAAAAAGAGATGATCTTAATAGTGTTAAGTAGGGTGACATATAATGTGCCAATTTAGGATGTAAAATAGAGGTAACTATAGAATTTGCTTGATTAAGTGGTTCCTAAT
>NW_011496552.1:0-515 GCF_000754665.1 Bison bison bison | reverse complement strand
TTACTGTGATACTGAATGGTTTGCCTTGGAAACAGATAGAGATCATTCTGTCATTTTTGTAGATTGCACCCAAATACTGCATTACTCTGTAGGAAGTGCAAAAAGAGCAGCACTGTATAAAAAATTAGCATTTCCTAAATGAAGTAACGACTGAAGCAATTTATAGATACAGCAAAAGAAGACTTGTTATGTGAAGAATATAAGATTTGGGTATGAATTAACTTCCTAATCATTTCAGCTTTTGCTTTCATTAGAGTGCTATCATAGCCCTCATATGATACAGTACTAAGGATAGATACCTCAAAGAGTGAGAACTTGGATGTCTAAACATGAAAGACAAATACAAGTCTGAAAAATAGTGCCCTTGGAGAAACTAGAACTACAAAGAGATGCTTTCCAAAGTTAAAATTTCTGTGGTGAAATAAGCACCTCATTCTCATGAAAATGATAACTTCTTAGAATGGATACCAAAAAATAGCAACTGGATACAGCTGGATTGCTGCCTGGTTTTTAGT
>NW_011496551.1:0-503 GCF_000754665.1 Bison bison bison | reverse complement strand
AAGTGTTAAACAGTAGTGACTGATACTGTTACTAGTTTTACAGAAAGTCCACAGACTTTGAAGTCAGAGAGGTTTGGCTTTGAATTTCAGCTCTCTGGGTAAGTAGCTCATTCGCTGAGATCTTCAGTTTCTGTTTCTATAAAATGGGGATGTTATGAGTGTCAGAGGAGATAGAAAACATCTGGGGCCTGGTGTACAGTAGGCCCTTAGAAGGAGTTTGCCCCTGTTGTTTGGCAGCAAGCTGTAGCACGTGCTTTGCGCCCTGATCACGGTTTCTAGAAGGAAAAGCCTGCACTACATGTAGGAAAGACAGAATTAGGAATACTGAAATGCAGTTGTTCCAATTTTGTCCGACAAGGATGAAAATTCACCCTTGACGAATCATTTTGGGGAAAAGATCGGTGCTTAAGGAAACCATTTTTAAGCTTCCCTTGCTTTACTAATGAAGCAACGATGTCTGGCAGAAAGGGTAGTTAAAATGCAAAGTGATGGACTGCGCCAGT
>NW_011496550.1:0-529 GCF_000754665.1 Bison bison bison | reverse complement strand
CTGGATTCTGTGACTACCCAGTTCTCGTCCAGCACTCATGCTGGGGATTCTGTCTCCAGACTGATCTGTAACAGGTCTGGGGGTGTCTGGCACAGTCAAGATGTGATCTGAGGGCTTTTAAAGTGATGAGAGCAGACAGGGCAAAATAAACATTTGCATTAATCCATTATCCTAATGATCATCCTAAAGATAAGCGTGATCAGATATGAGCCTTGCTGAGATTGATTTGCCTAAAATAAGAATCTTATTTGCATTTTTCTGATTTTTCCCGACTTTGTTTAGCCACATCGAGACAGCTGCTGCTCTCATCAAGGACAAACATCTGAAGTAAATGGATACTGCCCACGTGTATTTATGGGGCATAGTATCCTTCCCACCCACCTGTGTATGTGTTGTAATCTCTCTGACACAGGGGAGAAGGACGGTTTAGGAACTTCAAGGTGACAGCTCTGGCTTGCTAATTCAGGGTCAGCCTTTCAACTTCCCTTTGATCATCTTTTTAACTTATGTAGAAAATATCTACGGAGCC
>NW_011496549.1:0-501 GCF_000754665.1 Bison bison bison | reverse complement strand
TGATTTAGGCAGGCTTGTGAATAGATATGGGAGAAGGCAATGGCACCCCACTCCAGTACTCTTGCCTGGAAAATCTCATGGACGGAAGAGCCTGGTAGGCTGCAGTCCATCGGGGTCGCGTCAGAGTCGGGCACGACTGAGCGACTTCACTTTCACATTTCACTTTCATGCATTGGAGGAGGACATGGCAACCCACTCCAGTGTTCTTGCCTGGAGAACCCAGGGACTGCGGGCCTGGTGGCTGCCGTCCATGGGGTCACGACAGACTCGGACACGACTGAAACGACTTCGCAGCAGCAGCAGCAGCAGCAGCAGCAGCAGCAGTGCATAGATATCAACAGGGTTTAGAACAGTCAGGTAGGATCACACAAGTCACCGTGAAGCAATACTTCTCCACTTAGCCAAAGCTAACAAAAGATTTCTGTTCTAGGTCAACCTAGAAGAGATCACGGAAGAGGTAAAGAAACTTAAAATCCATTAGCAAAGGCAGTTCAACCTCTC
>NW_011496548.1:0-532 GCF_000754665.1 Bison bison bison | reverse complement strand
GACAGTCTAGCTATAGCCTCTGACCTCTAGTGCCTTGCGTCTTTCCATGGTGACTGGGAATTTCTCTGGCAAGATTCTTTTCCATCAGTGTTTTCTTCCTTTCACTTTCCCTTCCATTTTATCTTTTAGCTGAAGAACACCACTCTTGGTTGCCGCAGTCCTCCTGGGACAACATTTTCTCTAACTTTTCCCAGTCAACCCCTTCTAACCTGGACTTTGCTCTGCTACCTGCTCCCCAACCTCGAGGACTTGCAAACGTCTTTCTCCTTTCCCTTTGAGCTGAGAGAACTGAAGAGGAGGTCTGATTTGGCAAGGGAGACTCCTTGCAAGGTCAGAGAGATACTGCGTGGTCAGCAGGATCTGAGCTCCAGTGTCTAAATTTCCTCCATGTTCTTGGGGGAACCTGCTCTCTTCCACCCTCCCTCCTGCTTTTTGATCACTCTGTCTCCTCCGCTATTACTCTCCTGGCCTGTGGCTCCTCCCACCCCCAATACCCATTTCCATTTTTCATTGCTTTATCTGTTTTTCTCTG
>NW_011496547.1:0-562 GCF_000754665.1 Bison bison bison | reverse complement strand
TCTGGCGTCTGGCTGAGGAGCTTGCGCAGGCCAGCTGTCTCCCTTGGCGTGGGTGCGTGCGAGTGTCTGTGTGTCTGTCTGTGTGCCTGCCTGTGGCTCGTCTGCTCTCGTCAGGGAAGGTCGAGGGGCTTGGGCGTGGGGGCAAAGGGGGGGCCTCGGTAGTGCGAAGGGGAGGGGCTGAGGCGCTCCGCTCGACCGCGCCTCCCTGGCTTCTGGTGGGTTTGGGCACCGGACAGGTGCCGGGCAAGTTGGGCGCTCAAGTTTCGCTGCGTCTAGGCCCGCAGGAGGTTCAGAGGCCCCTGGGCCGCGGGGGTTGGGAGGCGGCGGGCGCCGAAGACCGACACCTCCGGGGCCGCGCGGGCCTGAGCAGCGAATGGGATCGGGGGGAGGCCCCGCTCAGCGAGCGCGGCCGGGTCTGGAGTGGCCGCGGGTGGGAGGGCGCCGAGACCTCCGCACCCCTCAGCCCAGCCCCCAGGCCCCGCGCGCACGCACGCACGCACGCCCTCCCGGTCAATGGGGGGTCCTGGAAGCCCCTCGGGCCCCCGGGCCCGGCCAGGCGCTT
>NW_011496546.1:0-545 GCF_000754665.1 Bison bison bison | reverse complement strand
AGGGTAGAAGGGGCTCAGAGGAAGTGGTGCCGGAAACCTCGGTGTTCCTCTCCAGGGAGACCGGGAGTGCCGGGGAACTTTTGTGGGGGCGTCATCAAGGGTGCCAAGTACCGTTTCGACCTCCAATTCCTAACGTGGGACTTCTCCTGAGACGCTGTAGCGGAAAGGGCTTCATCTTGCGATACGGGGAACCACGTGGTTTTTCTCGAGTTGCGGCGGGATTCTCGAGTTACGACGGGGAATTCGGGATGCCTCTTGTGTTGGCCCAGGGAAGTCCAATCTTCCATTCGAGTTGCGAAGGAAAGCTGGGGATTGCTCTCGAGTGACTGCAGGGCCAATAGACCTCATCTGGGCTTGTGTCCAGAAGCCAATGTTCCTCTCCAGGGGCGACCGGGATCTCGGGGTTGCATTCCAGACGCACCCGGGGAGACAGGCATTCATCTCGAGTGGAAGCCAAGAACCCCGCTCTGCTCTCGAGTCGCGACGGCTATCTCTTGGAGCTCCCTGGGTGGACTAAAGGGAGTCAAGCCTCCTGAGGCGTTTGG
>NW_011496545.1:0-534 GCF_000754665.1 Bison bison bison | reverse complement strand
TCGAGACGTGTTGAAGAAGGTCTCTCGAGGTCGTTTCTCGGGTTGAGGCAGAAACTCTGGCTTCCCTTGACTTGTGCAGGTGACCTCAGGGGGCTTCTCATGGTGGCTCTGAGAAGTCAGGGAAACTGGAGGTGGAGGGGCCTCTCGGGACTCACTGGGTTTGGTGCATTGGAAGAGGGCCTCATCTCCAGTTGAGGCAGGAACCTCAGGGTTCCTCTGACTTCAGACTCCGATCGCAAGGTCCCTGCAGACTTGGGACAGGAGAGTCAGGCCTCGTCTTGGGTTGAGGCATGGAACTCCGCTTGCCTCTCGAGGTGTTCCCGGGGAGACAGGCCACTTGTCGAGCGGTATTTGGAACCTGGGGGTCTTTTCCCGACGATGCACGGGCGAGTCACTGCCCCTTCGTGATGATTTCATTCACAGGGTGGAGTTCGAAGAGGTGTCTGGGCATCGGGTTCTTATCAAGAGGGGACCGGGAAATCGGGGTCCTTCGGAATGTGGAAGCACCCACGAGGCCACGTCTGGAATGTCGTA
>NW_011496544.1:0-509 GCF_000754665.1 Bison bison bison | reverse complement strand
TATATTGAGATGGAGAGCAAATGTTAAATTTGTTAAATCAAGGTTCTCTTAAGACACTCAAATAGAGATATTAAGTAGTTGAATACGTGAGCCTGGAATTGGGATTAGGACTGGAGTATAAATTTGAGATTCCTCATCATTTACATGATCTTTGAAGTCATAGGATTGGGAGAAAATTGCCTAAGGAGTAAATCGAGATGAAAAGAAGAAAATGCCTGAGCTCCAAGGTGCTCCAGAGAGAAGTCAGTAAGAGAATTGGGGGGGCAGGGGGGCTAGCTGGCAAAGGAAAATGGGGAGGAGCAGCCACTGAGATGGAAGGAAACCCAGGATAGAAAAGTGTTGTGAAGTCCAAGAGAGGAAGGTCTTCCAAGATGACCAGGGAGCACCAAATGTTGCTGAGGCATGACCAAAGAGAGGACTGGGAATTGAGAATCACAAAATTAATACTGTTTTATGACCTTGTTGATAAGAGGTCGGTTTGGGATGTGAGTGGGATGAAAGTCTGATTG
>NW_011496543.1:0-533 GCF_000754665.1 Bison bison bison | reverse complement strand
GGGGAGCGCGTCATTGCTCTCGAGTCATGTAGGGGAACCTGGCCTCGAGACGTGTGGAAGAAGGGCTCTCCAGGTCGTTTCTCGGGTTGAGGCAGGAAACCCTGGCTTCCCTCGACTTGTGCAGGTGACCTCAGGGGGCTTCTCATGGTGGCTCTGAGAAGTCAGGGAAACTGGACTGGGGGGGGGGCTCTCGGGACTCCACGGGGTTTGGTGCATTGGAAGAGGGCCTCATCTCCAGTTGAGGCAGGAACCTCAGGGTTCCTCTGATTTCAGACTCCGATCGCAGGGTCCCTGCAGACTGGGGACAGGAGAGTCAGGCCTCGTCTTGGGTTGAGGCATGGAACTCCGCTTGCCTCTCGAGGTGTCCCCGGGGAGAGAGGCCACTTGTCGAGCGGTATTTGGAACCTGGGGGTCTTTTCCGGACGATGCACGGGCGAGTCACTGCCCCTTCGTGTTGACTTCATTCACAGGGTGGAGTTCGGAGAGGTGTCCGGGCATCGGGTTCTTACCAAGAGGGGACCGGGAAATCGGGG
>NW_011496542.1:0-587 GCF_000754665.1 Bison bison bison | reverse complement strand
CGAGAATCCCGCCGCAACTACGAGAAAAACCACGTGGTCCCCCGTCATCGCAAGATGAAGCCCTTTCCCGCTACAGCGTCTCAGGAGAAGTCCCACGTTAGGAATTGGAGGTCGAAACGGTACTTGGCACCCTTGATGCGCCCCCACAAAGTTCCCCGGCATCCCGGTCTCCCTGGAGAGGAACACCGAGGTTTTCCGGCACCACTTCCTCTGAGCCCCTTCTACCCTCCTGATCTCCACAGGAGGGCCGACTCCCCTGCTTTGTCTGGAAGGGGTTCCCGAACTTCCGGTCGCACCTCAGGATGAGGCCGGTCTCACGACGACATTCCAGACGTGGCCTCGTGGGTGCTTCCACATTGCGAAGCACCCCGATTTCCCGGTCCCCTCTTGGTAAGAACCCGATGCCCGGACACCTCTCCGAACTCCACCCTGTGAATGAAGTCAACACGAAGGGGCAGTGACTCGCCCGTGCATCGTTCGGAAAAGACCCCCAGGTTCCAAATACCGCTCGACAAGTGGCCTCTCTCCCCGGGGACACCTCGAGAGGCAAGCGGAGTTCCATGCCTCAACCCAAGACGAGGCCTGAC
>NW_011496541.1:0-533 GCF_000754665.1 Bison bison bison | reverse complement strand
TCCAGCGGCAGTCCGAAGTAGGGCTAAGACTCAGGTGTGTCTCGTGTCAACGCCCTGTTCTCCTTGTCTCTTCACCTCTTGGGTCCCAAGATCGGTCCTTGACTTCCCAGGAGCATAGTACATAACACATAGGCTCCATGTGGCTCGAGTATTTTTAGCTAAAATCACCTTCAAGATTTGAGTTATATATCAAGCAAAAGTTTATAATCTACAAAGATATCTGTAGAGATGACAGGGCAGTGAAGCAAGCAAGAAGAAAAAGAAGTAAAATAAGTAGATGAATATAGATCGTCTCAGTTGGAGCCCGAACAGTGGCTTGTCAGCCCTCTCAATTCCATAACACCTCTGCTTTTAAAGCTTAGTGATGTTCTTCTGTAAGATGAATCCTTTTATGAACAGCATGTAGCTACAGATATTGAGGATGGTGTTGGTGACAAAACAATAAAAGCAAAATTAATCTATTAAATATAAGGGCAAGAAACTGAATTCTTGAAATAAATAATACCTTTCATGAGCAGGCTTACACTTCATTG
>NW_011496540.1:0-548 GCF_000754665.1 Bison bison bison | reverse complement strand
TTGCTTGTGCTTTTCTGAATTCAGGAGAGATCACCCCAGAGTTAGTTTAGAGAGAAAAATAACTGTAGCAGAACCTGTTTTTGCATTTATGCTACAAATTAATTGCCTGTTTACACATGTAGCTCTGGATTGTTTACCAATATATGACATTCCTGAAATTTCACAAGCTCTCTTTAAATAGTACACTTTATTTTCAGGCACAATTGAAGAACTCAGTGAAAATCAATTTTTGCTTATAAAAGTAGATTCTATATTACTTATTTGCTATAACTCAATGATTTGTTAAATGTGACAATAACTTAAATATGTATAGTTGAAGAAGACTTTATTATCAATATGAACCCTGGGTAAACAGGGACCTTTTTCTAGTTTTATTTCGTGGAATAGTAAGGTAATACCTTTTATATGAATGTGGACATAAGTATAAGTCACTTTTCAAAATACAAACAACATGATTTCTTTAAAGATATTTTTCACTAGAAAATTTTAACTCTAGAATGAAAGCTGCAGGAAAATAAATATAATTCCCTGTAATGTGGTGAAAGATG
>NW_011496539.1:0-532 GCF_000754665.1 Bison bison bison | reverse complement strand
GTCGTCCCCTTCTCCTCTGCCTTCAATCAAGATCTCATAGGCAGATATTTCAGAGTGTAATTAGTGTTCATAGTTTATCTAAAAGCTCATATCTACATTTTAATTTTTCGTTTTGTTCCTGTTCTTTCGAGGTACTTTCTTGTTGACAAGCTTGTGACAGATATAACGATATAGCAATTTTTACCTTAGAACAAACCGAGGCACTATGAACATTTTGTGCTTCATGTTGATGACTCTTAGACATGTCTACAGTAGAGGAGCAAAAACAAAACTACTAGATATTTCATATTGACTAGTTCCCAGTTCACGGGACTCTGACATTCCCTGAGGTCAAAGTTTTCTTGTATTGGAAGCCGTTGGGTTTGCAAGGGCTGCCTTGTCTTGAGACCATTGAAATAAGAACTCAGAACTTGAGCACTATTATCAAAAATCACAAGGCTCACACTGACACAGACATCAATCCAGACAGACAAGACAAGACATCTTCCAGTTTTCCGCCTGAGATGGAAAAGATTTCTTTGAGCCGTTTTTT
>NW_011496538.1:0-523 GCF_000754665.1 Bison bison bison | reverse complement strand
TCTTATATGGGACCCCAAAAATTACAACAGTAACATCTAATATCACTGATCACAGGTCATCATAGCAATTAAAATAATAACAAAAAAGTTCTAACATTGTGAGAATTACCAAAGTTTGACACAGAGACAGGAAGTGAGAAAAACGCTCTTAGAAAAGTGGCACTGACAGCCTCGCTCAACACAGGGTTGCTGAAAAACTTTAATTTGTAAAAAGGGTGATATTTATGAAGTGCAATTAAGTGAGGTATGCCTGTGTAAAAAAGTTAAAATTAGAACCACTGCCTACAACAGAATATATTGTATAAATGAATAGAAGATTTAAGTATGGGAAAAAAATGACATGAGTTCAAGAAAAACACATAAGTAGGTTTTTTTCACAAATGGGGGAAATATTTCCTAATTATACCTCCAAATCCAGAAGCAAAATGGAAAATGGTTGGTAAATTTGATTGAATAAAAATTCAAAACACTTGTCAAATGCCAAAACACAATAAGCCAAGACTAAAAAACTAGGGGAAAAAAA
>NW_011496537.1:0-507 GCF_000754665.1 Bison bison bison | reverse complement strand
ATGAGGTCGGGGAGGGTGGGTGGGGGTCGTGCACAGACAGGGCTGAGCCTGGAGAGGTCCTGGTGAACACAGGCACAGAATCCAAGGGACAGCTAGGCCTCTGCAGGGTTCAGGCAGGAGCAGCCCCAGACATTAGGGTGGGAGGCTGGGTGGCCAGGATGTGGCTGCGGGTGTGGGGGTCCCTGAGAAGCCGAGTCTTCTCACCACCATTTGTGCAAGTGCCCACCCTCTCTAACTCCTAGTTACCCCGTGATGTCCTGATCTACAGCGTCCATTCAACACAAAAAGCACAACGTGGTAACAGCAGCGTAGCAGGACTGCAGAGGGCGGTTCAGACCGCTGAGATCAAGAAGCACTTGAGAAACAGCAGCGCTGCTGAGCCCGGAGCCCCGGGAGACTCCTTCCGCCCCGCCCCGTCGGTGATCCCCAGCCCCGGAGCTTCCCGCTCGGGTCCTCTGCTGGAGAGGGGCCCGGGCGCCCTCAGGTCTGAGCCCTGGGCCCCGCGAC
>NW_011496536.1:0-506 GCF_000754665.1 Bison bison bison | reverse complement strand
AGCAGCTCTGTGGGTGCCTAAGGCTAGAAGAACATGTTCAAGCACTCAGGGAAAAATGGTGTTGGCTTTTAATGGCACAGCAACACTGAGAGCTGACTTTCAAGAACAAGGAAGTCAGAAAATAATGGACTGGCATCTGTAAAATGCTGAAAAACAAATAACCACCAACCTGGAATTCTATACCCAGAAAAACACTCTTCGAAAATGAAAGCAAAATAAAGACTTTTAGGGCAAGTGGAAATGAGACAACTCATCACCCACACACATGCACTAAAAGAATATTCAGGCAGTGCTTTGGGAAAAGAAAAGTAGTCTCTGATGGAAATATAAAAAACAAGTAGAGACCAACAATGAGGTAACTGTGAGGGTAAATACTAACTTTACAAAACAATGATGTTAACGCCAAATATACATCTAACAGTTTAAAGTGTAACAGTGACAAGGAGGAAACAGTCGTGTCAGGGAGGCAGTAAAAGTACTAAGTTAGACTTGAATGTAAAACACAC
>NW_011496535.1:0-550 GCF_000754665.1 Bison bison bison | reverse complement strand
CCTCGTCTTGGGTTGAGGCATGGAACTCCGCTTGCCTCTCGAGGTGTCCCCGGGGAGAGAGGCCACTTGTCGAGCTGTATTTGGAACCGGGGTTTTTTTCCAGACGATGCAGGGGCGAGTCACTGCCCTTCGTGTTGACTTCATTCACAGGGTGGAGTTCGGAGAGGTGTCCGGGCATCGGGTTCTTATCAAGAGGGACCGGGAAATCGGGGTGCTTCGCAATGTGGAAGCACCCACGAGGCCACATCTGGAATGTCGTCGTGAGACCGGCCTCATCCTGAGGTGCGACCGGAAGGTCGGGAACCCCTTCCAGACAAAGCAGGGGAGTCGACCCTCCTGTCGAGATCAGGAGGGTAGAAGGGGCTCAGAGGAAGTGGTGCCGGAAAACCTCGGTGTTCCTCTCCAGGGAGACCGGGATGCCGGGGAACTTTGTGGGGGCGCATCAAGGGTGCCAAGTACCGTTTCGACCTCCAATTCCTAACGTGGGACTTCTCCTGAGACGCTGTAGCGGGACAGGGCTTCATCTTGCGATGACGGGGGAACCACGTGG
>NW_011496534.1:0-515 GCF_000754665.1 Bison bison bison | reverse complement strand
CCTCTTTTCTCCACTGAATTTCCTCACTGAGCTATCCTCATTCTATTACTCTTTATATCCTTAACTTAACATTTAATGAAGCAGTTGTTTCCTGATCTTCGCCTACGCCGTCTCTCCTTCGAATACCCTGGATCAGCCGGGGCTGGTCCCCGGCACCCTACCATGGCTCGAGAGCAATGACGCGCTCCCCCTCGCCATTCGCATGGAGACCCGACTTCCTTGGCGCCCCACGAGAGGCTCACTGACCTCACCGTCGTACCTCGTGAGAAAGCGCACACTGGGGCCGCCGCTCGAGAACAACCCCGAGACTCCCCCGTCATCGCGAGATGAGGGCCTTCGTCTCCTGCATGGCCTAGAGACAAATATCGCGACCTCTCTCCAAACGCCTCAGAAGGCTTGACTCCCTTTAGTCCACCCAGTGAGCTCCAAGAGATACCCGTCGCGACGCGAGAGCAGAACGGGGTTCTTTGCTTCCACTCGAGATGAATACCTGTCTCCCCGGGTGTGTCTGGAAT
>NW_011496533.1:0-501 GCF_000754665.1 Bison bison bison | reverse complement strand
AAGGGCTTCATCTTGCGATGACGGGGGAACCACGTGGTTTTTCTCGAGTTGCGGCGGGATTCTCGAGTTACGACGGGGAATTCGGGATGCCTCTTGTGTTGGCCCAGGCAAGTCCAATCTTCCATTCGAGTTGCGAAGGAAAGCTGGGGATTGCTCTCGAGTGACTGCAGGGCCAATAGACCTCATCTAGGCTTGTGTCCAGAAGCCAATGCTCCTCTCCAGGGGCGACCGGGATCTCGGGGTTGCATTCCAGACGCACCCGGGGAGACAGGCATTCATCTCGAGTGGAAGCAAAGAACCCCGCTCTGCTCTCGAATCGCGACGGGTATCTCTTGGAGCTCACTGGGTGGACTCAAGGGATCAAGCCTCCTGAGGCGTTTTGGAGAGAGGTCGCGAGATTGGTCTCTAGGCCATGCAGGAGACGAAGGCCCTCATCTCTCGATGACGGGGGAATCTCGGGGTTGTTCTCGAGCGGCGGCCCCAGTGTGCGGTTTCTCACGA
>NW_011496532.1:0-506 GCF_000754665.1 Bison bison bison | reverse complement strand
CCTGGCATTCTGCAGTCCACGGGATCACAGAGTCAGATACAACTCAGTGAGTGAACTGAACTGCTACTTTGGAAAAAAAGCTATGGCAACTCTATACGACATGTTAAAGGCAGAGCTACCACGTTGCTGACAAAGGTCTGTATAGTCAAATATCTAGTTCTTCCAGTAGTCACGTATGGATGTGACAGTTGGGAACATAAAGAAGGCTGGACACTGAAGAGTTGAAGCATTTCACTGGAAGTTCTGGAGAAGACTCTTGAGAGTCCATTGGATGGCAAGGAGATCAAAGAAGTCAATCCTAAAGGAGATCAACCCTGAACATTCACTGCAAGATCTGCTGCCAAAGCTCCAATACTTTGGCCACCTGATGCAAAGAGTCGACTGAAAGGAGAAGACCTTGATGCAGGGAAAGCAGGAGGGCAAGAGAAGAGGACAACAGAAGATGAGATGGTTGGATGGTATCACAGGATTCAAGGTATATGAGTCTGACCAAACTCAGGGAGACA
>NW_011496531.1:0-551 GCF_000754665.1 Bison bison bison | reverse complement strand
TCCCGATTTCCCAGTCGTAACTCGAGAATCCCGCCGCAACTACGAGAAAAACCACCGTGGTTCCCCCGTCATCGCAAGATGAAGCCCTTTCCCGCTACAGCGTCTCAGGAGAAGTCCCACGTTAGGAATTGGAGGTCGAAACGGTACTTGGCACCCTTTGATCGCGCCCCCCACAAAGTTCCCCGGCATCCCGGTCTCCCTGGAGAGGAACACCGAGGTTTTCCGGCACCACTTCCTCTGAGCCCCTTCTACCCTCCTGATCTCCACAGGAGGGTCGATCCCCTGCTTTGTCTGGAAGGGGTTCCCGACTTCCGGTCGCACCTCAGGATGAGGCCGGTCTCACGACGACATTCCAGACGTGGCCTCGTGGGTGCTTCCACATTGCGAAGCACCCCGATTTCCCGGTCCCCTCTTGATAAGAACCCGATGCCCGGACACCTCTCCGAACTCCACCCTGTGAATGAAGTCAACACGAAGGGGCAGTGACTCGCCCGTGCATCGTCCGGAAAAGACCCCCAGGTTCCAAATACCGCTCGACAAGTGGCCTCTCT
>NW_011496530.1:0-546 GCF_000754665.1 Bison bison bison | reverse complement strand
TGGGCTTGTGTCCAGAAGCCAATGTTCCTCTCCGAGGGGGCGACCGGGATCTCGGGGGTTGCATTCCAGACGCACCCGGGGAGACAGGCATTCATCTCGAGTGGAAGCAAAGAACCCCGCTCTGCTCTCGAGTCGCGACGGGTCTCTCTTGGAGCTCACTGGGTGGACTAAAGGGAGTCAAGCCTCCTGAGGCATTTGGAGAGAGGTCGCGAGGTTGGCCTCTAGGCCATGCAGGAGACGAAGGCCCTCATCTCCGCGATGACGGGGGAGTCTCGGGATGGTTCTCGAGCGGCGGCCCCAGGGTGCGGTTTCTCACGAGGTACGACGGCGAGGTCAGTGAGCCTCTCATGGGGCACCAGGGAAGTCGGGTCTCCATGCGAGTGGCGAGGGGGAGCGCGTCATTGCTCTCGAGGCATGGGAGTGGAACCTGGCCTCGAGACGTGTTGAAGAAGGTCTCTCGAGGTCTTTCTCGGGTTGAGGCAGGAAACCCTGGCTTCCCTCGACTTGTGCAGGTGACCTCAGGGGGCTTCTCATGGTGGCTCTGAG
>NW_011496529.1:0-796 GCF_000754665.1 Bison bison bison | reverse complement strand
GAAACGGTACTTGGCACCCTTGATGCGCCCCCACAAAGTTCCCCGGCATCCCGGTCTCCCTGGAGAGGAACACCGAGGATTTCCGGCACCACTTCCTCTGAGCCCCTTCTACCCTCCTGATCTCCACAGGAGGGTCGACTCCCCTGCTTTGCCTCGAAGGGGTTCCCGACCTTCCGGTCGCACCTCAGGATGAGGCCGGTCTCACGACGACATTCCAGACGTGGCCTCGTGGGTGCTTCCACGTTGCGAAGCACCCCGATTTCCCGGTCCCTTCTTGATAAGAACCCGATGCCCGGACACCTCTCCGAACTCCACCCTGTGAATGAAGTCAACACGAAGGGCAGTGACTCGCCCGTGCGTCGTCCGGAAAACCCCCAGGTTCCAATACAGCTCGACAAGTGGCCTCTCTCCCCGGGGACACCTCGAGAGGCAAGCGGAGTTCCATGCCTCAACCCAAGACGAGGCCTGACTCTCCTGTCCCCAGTCTGCAGGGACCCTGCGATCGGAGTCTGAAATCAGAGGAACCCTGAGGTTCCTGCCTCAGCTGGAGATGAGGCCCTCTTCCAATGCACCAAACCCCGTGGAGTCCCGAGAGGCCCCTCCCACCTCCAGTTTCCCTGACTTCTCAGAGTCACCATGAGAAGCCCCCTGAGGTCACCTGCACAAGTCAAGGGAAGCCAGGGTTTCCTGCCTCAACCCGAGAAAGACCTCGAGAGACCTTCTTCAACACGTCTCCAGGCCAGATTACTCTCCCATGAGTCGAGAGCAATGACGCGCTCCCCCTCGCCACTCGCAT
>NW_011496528.1:0-518 GCF_000754665.1 Bison bison bison | reverse complement strand
GTGCGGGCCTTGTTCACCTAAACTTGGTCTCACCATGTCGTTCTTTCTCTTACCTTCTGGCTGAATTCTTCAGCCTCTTTTCTCCACTGAATTTCCTCACTGAGCTATCCTCATTCTATTACTCTTTATATCCTTAACTAACATTTATTAAGCAGTTGTTTCCTGATCTTCGCCTACGCCGTCTCTCCTTCGAATACCCTGGATCAGCCGGGGCTGGTCCCCGGCACCCTACCATGGCTCGAGAGCAATGACGCGCTCCTCCTCGCCACTCGCATGGAGACCCGACTTCCTTGGCGCCCCCCGAGAGGCTCACTGACCTCACCGTCGTACCTCGTGAGAAAGCGCACACTGGGGCCGCCGCTCGAGAACAACCCCGAGACTCCCCCGTCATCGCGAGATGAGGGCCTTCGTCTCCTGCATGGCCTAGAGACCAATCTCGTGACCTCTCTCCAAACGCCTCAGGAGGCTTGACTCCCTTTAGTCCACCCAGTGAGCTCCAAGAGATACCCGTCGCGACT
>NW_011496527.1:0-509 GCF_000754665.1 Bison bison bison | reverse complement strand
TTCTACCCTCCTGATCTCCACAGGAGGGTCGACTCCCCTGCTTTGTCTGGAAGGGGTTCCCGACCTTCCGGTCGCACCTCAGGATCGAGGCCCGGTCTCACGACGACATTCCAGACGTGGCCTCGTGGCTGCTTCCACATTGCGAAGCACCCCGATTTCCCGGTCCCCTCTTGGTAAGAACCCGATGCACGGACACCTCTCCGAACTCCACCCTGTGAATGAAGTCAACACGAAGGGGCAGTGACTCGCCCGTGCATCGTCCGGAAAAGACCCCCAGGTTCCAAATACCGCTCGACAAGTGGCCTCTCTCCCCGGGGACACCTCGAGAGGCAAGCGGAGTTCCATGCCTCAACCCAAGACGAGGCCTGACTCTCCTGTCCCCAGTCTGCAGGGACCCTGCGATCGGAGTCTGAAATCAGAGGAACCCTGAGGTTCCTGCCTCAACTGGAGGTGACGGCCCTCTTCCAATGCACCAAACCCGTGGACGTCCGAGACGGCCCCCCCCACCT
>NW_011496526.1:0-515 GCF_000754665.1 Bison bison bison | reverse complement strand
CACACACACACACACACACACACACACACACAACCCAAGATCAGAACCAAACAAACAAAAAAAATTTAGCTTTCTTACGTTTCACGATGTCAGGATGGTGCCAGACACTATTATTGGATAGTCAAAAAATCTCTTTTGTTTCTAGTGTAAAAGGGAGGTCCTTTCAAGGCGTGAATGTTTCAGAACTTTAATTTATTTGGAAATGACCCAGCTCTTCAGTACACTGTCGTCACTTAGTTTAGCACAGGATAGAAACTCGGGTAACCCAAACACCTGGAGAAACGATTGTATGTTCAGTTCAGTTCAGTGGCTCAGTCGTGTCTGACTCTTTGGGACCCCGTGGCCTGCAGGACGCTGGGCTTCTGTGTCCATCACCAACTCCAGGGGCTTGCTCAAACTCATGTCCATCGAATCAGTGATGCCATCCAACCATCTTAGCCTCTGTCGTCCCCTTCTCCTCTGCCTTCAATCAAGACTCTCATAGGCAGATATTTCAGAGTGTAATTAGTGTTCAT
>NW_011496525.1:0-514 GCF_000754665.1 Bison bison bison | reverse complement strand
CCTCGGGCGCGAAACGCTAGAAAGCTGGGCAGGGCTGGGAGGCTCGCCCAGCCCAGAGCAGCCTCTCGCCGGGGCTCTGTGCTATCGCGCCTGGGCGCAGAGCTGGAGCTCCGCCGGTGTGGAAGCTCACTCGGTCCTTCCCAGTACAGGCTTGCAAGCACCCGCCGGCAGCCAGCCTCTTCTCTCCCGCGTTCCGGGCATTGGGCTCCAAACCTGGGACCAAAGTACTGCCCGGAGCTCACTGATCATGGGCTGGTTCCCCTGCGCTGCGGCTGTGCTAGGGAGCCCAAACGCACAGGGGAAGCCCGCACAGCACATCCACCTGCCTCTAGGCGGGAGGACAGCTCCAGGGAAGGCCCGGTCTGGCAGGCGCTTTCTGGGCACAAACGGAGCAACACTCTGGCTGTGGAGCCGCCTCCCCAAGCCAGGGGCACCGGGACCCTGATTCCCTCCGTGCGGCGCTCAGTCTGGGCGGGGAAGCACCAGCTTGGGAATGCAGCCTGGGGCGCTTCCT
>NW_011496524.1:0-641 GCF_000754665.1 Bison bison bison | reverse complement strand
GAAAGTTTGTATGTCTGTATATGTGCAAGTTTCCTCTCAGGGATGTTAATGTGTACACACGCATGTGTGTGCATATATGCATGAAAAGCGCCTGACAGTATGCTTGTGAGTATAAGGTGTAGAAACTGACCTAACCAGGTGATAGAAGTTGAATAGGGAAAACATAAAAGCCATATGGAAAGGTACATACTCTGGCCATCAGAGGCACTGGAGCCAGGTTGCCAATCCCTGTTATCTCACTGAGTGAGCAACTTCTAAGTGGAATCACAGTGGTGCACCCAGCATGCCTGGCAGAAAGGAGAGGCAGGAAGAAAGTGCCTGGGGGTGACCAATGAGAGTGCAGAGGATCCGAGACACAGAACAGGCTGCAATTCCAATACACAGAGGTCATAGTGGGTGACCCCACGGCCCCTTGGACATGCAGCTACCAGGGCGTTCTATCCTTCTAGAACACTGGGCTTTCCTTCCCTGTCCTTGCCATGAGCATGAGCACCCCTTGCCTTTTTTTGAGGTTTCAGAAATGGACCAGCACTGCAGCATAAGCACCTGCTACCTGCATAGTCTTCCAGTTTGAAAAATCACTCTTTGTACTCTTTGAAGAAGGCATATATCGGGAGTAAGGACTATAGGATGGATGGATT
>NW_011496523.1:0-516 GCF_000754665.1 Bison bison bison | reverse complement strand
TAAGAGGTAAAAGCCACCCAAGTGTCCGTATGAATGGAAAAACAAACTGTGGTCTGTTCACGCGTGCGTGTGTTAGTTGCGTCCGACTTTGTGACCCCATGGACTGTACTCGCCAGACTCCTCTGTCCGGGGGATTCTCCAGGCAAGAACACTAGAGTGGGTTGTCATCTCCTCCTCCAGGGGATCTTCCCGACCCAGGGATCAAACCCACGTCTACTGTGTCCCTTGCATTGGTGGAGGATTCTTTATCTGCTGAGCCATCGGGGAAGTTCCATAAATGGGGTCGGGGGAGCGTTAAAGGAAAGTGAAGAGAGAAAGCTTGAGAGGCCCAGAAAAGTAAGGGAGAACGCCAGCTCCGGGGCCCCTCGGTGGGGGTGAGAGTGGAGAGCTCCGCCCTGCAGCCAGAGCCCTGGGTTTGAGCCCCAGTTGCTCCCTGCTCTGGAGCACGTGACTCACCTCCCCACTAAGACTCATTTTGTGTATCTGCAAAGTTGGGATAATGCTAATCCCATTAGC
>NW_011496522.1:0-516 GCF_000754665.1 Bison bison bison | reverse complement strand
CTTCACGACCCAGATAATCACGACGGTGTGATCACTGACCTAGAGCCAGACATCCTGGAATGTGAAGTCAAGTGGGCCTTAGAAAGCATCACAATGACAAAGCTAGTGGAGGTGATGGAATCCAGAGGAGCTATTCAAATCCTGAAAGATGATGCTCTGAAAGTGCTGCACTCAATATGCCAGCAAATTTGGAAAACTCAGCAGTGGCCACAGGACTGGAAAAGGTCAGTTTTCATTCCAATCCCAAAGAAAGCAATGCCAAAGAATGCTCAAACTACCACACAATTGCACTCATCTCACACGCTAGTAAAGTAATGCTCAAAATTCTCCATGCCAGGCTTCAGCAATACACGAACCGTGAACTTCCAGATGTTCAAGCTGGTTTTAGAAAAGGCAGAGGAACCAGAGATCAAATTGCCAACATCTGCTGGATCATGGAAAAAGCAAGAGAGTTCCAGAAAAACATCTATTTCTGCTTTATTGACTATGCCAAAGCCTTTGACTGCATGGATCACA
>NW_011496521.1:0-583 GCF_000754665.1 Bison bison bison | reverse complement strand
TCCTGCATGGCCTAGAGGCCAACCTCGCGACCTCTCTCCAAACGCCTCAGGAGGCTTTGACTCCCTTTTAGTCACCCCAGTGAGCTCCAAGAGATACCCGTCGCGACTCGAGAGCAGAGCGGGGGTTCTTTTGGCTTCCACTCGAGATGAATGCCTGTCTCCCCGGGTGCGTCTGGAATGCAACCCCGAGATCCCGGTCGCCCCTGGAGAGGAACATTGGCTTCTGGACACAAGCCTAGATGAGGTCTATTGGCCCTGCAGTCACTCGAGAGCAATCCCCAGCTTTCCTTCGCAACTCGAATGGAAGATTGGACTTCCCTGGGCCAACACAAGAGGCATCCCGAATTCCCCGTCGTAACTCGAGAATCCCGCCGAAACTCGAGAAAAACCACGTGGTTCCCCCGTCATCGCAAGATGAAGCCCTTTCCCGCTACAGCGTCTCAGGAGAAGTCCCACGTTAGGAATTGGAGGTCGAAACGGTACTTGGCACCCTTGATGCGCCCCACCAAGTTCCCCGGCATCCCGGTCTCCCTGGAGAGGAACACCGAGGTTTTCCGGCACCACTTCCTCTGAGCCCCTTCTA
>NW_011496520.1:0-615 GCF_000754665.1 Bison bison bison | reverse complement strand
TTAAATAAGAAAGAATAAAAATAAATGAGAAGTGTACAATACAAACCCTTACAAAACGATAAACATACACATTAGAAAATAAAAAATATATTAGAGCAAAAATTAATAGGATCTGACAAAATAACCATACAGTTAATAAATAATTCTATAGGAACTTTTTAAAAAAAAGGCAAAATAGGAAAAATCTCAGGAAATTTTCACCCAGAAAAAGACAGAAAACACAATAAATGAAATTTTAAGTGGAGGAGAGTGACAGAAAATTGGAACGCCCTTTTCTCTATTAACATAGTTGAGGATTTCAAAGAGTAAAGGATTATCTGAGATAATATAAAACTAAAAATTGTACAGAAAATGGAACTATGTATCAAAAAATTCTCTCTAAAGTAGCTTCTAAAGCCAAAAAAGTAAGGTTTTTAAAACTTCAAAAATCAGGCAATTCCTCTGTTTAATATAGAAACTTTCTCAGAGTAAGAAAAGTTAGGGCTGCCATCATAACATAGTACAGACTGGGTGGTCTCAACAACAGAAATTAACTTTCTCACAGTTCTGGAGGCTGGAAGACCAACCTCGACGTGCTGGCAGGCTGGCTTTTGGTGAGGACTCTCCTTAGCGTGC
>NW_011496519.1:0-534 GCF_000754665.1 Bison bison bison | reverse complement strand
TGGTAGGGGAACCTGGCCTCGAGACGTGTTGAAGAAGGTCTCTCGAGGTCTTTCTCGGGTTGAGGCAGGAAACCCTGGCTTCCCTCGACTTGTGCAGGTGGACCTCAGGGGGCGTTCTCATGGTGGCTCTGAGAAGTCAGGGAAACTGGAGTTGGAGGGGTGGGCCTCTCGGGACTCCACGGGGTTTGGTGCATTGGAAGAGGGCCTCATCTCCAGTTGAGGCAGGAACCTCAGGGTTCCTGTGATTTCAGACTCCGATCGCAGGGTCCCTGCAGACTGGGGACAGGAGAGTCAGGCCTCGTCTTGGGTTGAGGCATGGAACTCCGCTTGCCTCTCGAGGTGTCCCCGGGGAGAGAGGCCACTTGTCGAGCGGTATTTGGAACCTGGGGGTCTTTTCCGGACGATGCCCGGGCGAGTCACTGCCCCTTCGTGTTGACTTCATTCACAGGGTGGAGTTCGGAGAGGTGTCCGGGCATCGGGTTCTTACCAAGAGGGGACCGGGAAATCGGGGTGCTTCGCAATGTGGTAGCAGCC
>NW_011496518.1:0-541 GCF_000754665.1 Bison bison bison | reverse complement strand
AGTTTTCTTTTCTTTCCTTCCCTATAGGATATGCTTTACTTTATCAATCAAAAAGGACCGTTCACAGAAGGCATCTTCAGAAAATCAGCCAGTTTAAAATCATGCAGAGCCCTACAGAAGAAACTAAACTGTGGAGACACAGTGAACTTGAATGAGGAATCAATTCTTGTGATAGCCTGCGTCTTAAAGGTAAGGAAAGTCTGAGCATTATCCACACACGGTAAATCTGAAGCTATATGACTGATCCTTCATTATGAATGCCCAAGAAACCTAATAGGCATAAGAGAGGAAGGATCTGCAAAGTGAAAAACACTTCACAAAGCCAAAACTGAAGGAAGGTACCGCAGATGTTATAAGCCCCATACATTAGATATTTTCCTTTTTCATTGCACATCTTGACTCCTGAACACTCCATGCAAAGGAATAACAAGATATTTCAAAATACCCACTTACACATTGAGTGTTTACCAAAACAAGCTTCCTGCTTTGGATGACTTCCTCATCACCTTCCTAATGAAGGCCACATTTCCAAAATAAAATT
>NW_011496517.1:0-518 GCF_000754665.1 Bison bison bison | reverse complement strand
CTCTAGGAATGGTCCTTATTACTTTTAGCATTCTAGCACATGACATTCCTTAGGAACAGTTATTGACTCAGGAGTTATATGACCTAAGTTGTCCCCGTCAGCTTGAGGGAAAAACAGAAAAGAGAAGGGTTGTCTCTCATGTTGAGAAACAGGAAACATGTTGCTCCAATTGTCACTGACGCATGAGGTGGACATCCGGTGGTACAGGTACAGGACGGAGCTGCCACTGAGGACAGAGAAAACAGGTCCTTGTATGACACCCGGAGGACTTCCGGCCACTGTACTCTCAGTTGCAGCAGCGATGCATTTCCCTGTTGATCGGGGGTTTCTGATACTTGTGGCCAAAGCATTTTAGTGTATGGTTAAGTGTCCTGGAAACTAAGTTCACTCATTTCTAAGCATTCACCTCACAGGCCTTTTGTGAGGACTATTTGAGAATAAGTGCTCAATTAATTTAGCAAGGACTCTTTTGTGTCCCCTTAGTAGATAGTATTGTTCTGGGCCCAAATAATAAATCC
>NW_011496516.1:0-505 GCF_000754665.1 Bison bison bison | reverse complement strand
AGGTATGGTAGATACATGTAAACCTCTTCATTGTATATATAATGAATATATATTATTCCTCTTCATTGCTGTATAATCCTCAGTTGAGCTTAGTGTGTGACATAGTTCCAAGGACTTTGTAAGGACTATCCCTTTTAATTCTCATATTAATCCTATGATGTTGCATTCTCCTCCCCCCCTCAACATGCTCATCGTACTTCTGGGAACTGTACCTTCTAGTCCTTCCTTATCCCCAAATGACTTGACTCCTGGGGACCTGATTAGCCCACAGGAGGCACTGTGCTGCTTTTGTTTTTTAACTAGGATATTTTAAAATGATTTTCTAAACTAAAATTGAGATAAGGTTGGTTTCCCGTGGAAGAAGCTGAGGGGCTTAGGCGCAGTGGGTACAAGCAAGCCAGTCTGTGGTGCAAAGGATGATGCTCACAAGCAGAGAGGGGAGAATTTGTTGAGTAATAGTGAGCCCTGGCCAGATGTTTGCGAGATGTGTATCAGTGAATGAAAC
>NW_011496515.1:0-525 GCF_000754665.1 Bison bison bison | reverse complement strand
GCTTGCTATTCTCTTGAAACAGTGAAATAGTTAAACACAAAACACAAAATACCAAAGTGAATGGCACTTGGAATTCAAAAAAGGAGTAGGCTAGAATGTGTAATTCCTGAAGTGTGTTCACTCACTAAAAATAATTCATTCAAAAATCATATTTGAAGCATCTTCCATGTACCATACACTAGCATTACAAATAGAGTTTTTGGAGGGTGATCAGATCCAAAAGCCAGTTGACAGTTTAGCTCAGACTGAACCTCACCTAGTTAAGACAAAAACAAAATGAGGTATGCTGTTTCAGAATGTATCCAAATCCACACCAGGTGTTGTTGTTCAACTTTTTGAGACCCCATGGGCTGCAGCACGCCAGGCTTCCCTGTCCTTCACTATCTCCTGGAGTTTGCTCAAACCAAGGGTCGTGAAGAGTCGGACACGACTAAGCAACTTCATTTTCACTTTTCACTTTCGTGCACTGGAGAAGGAAATGGCAAACCCTCCAGTATTCTTGCCTGGAGAATCCCGAGGGGGACC
>NW_011496514.1:0-532 GCF_000754665.1 Bison bison bison | reverse complement strand
CTTTGCTTCCACTCGAGATGAATGCCTGTCTCCCCCGGGGTGCGTCTGGAAATGCAACCCCCAAGATCCCGGTGCCCCTGGAGAGGGACATTGGCTTCTGGACACAAGCCCAGATGAGGTCTATTGGCCCTGCAGTCACTCGAGAGCAATCCCCAGCTTTCCTTCGCAACTCGAATGGAAGACTGGACTTCCCTGGGCCAACACAAGAGGCATCCCGAATTTCCCGTCGTAACTCGAGAATCCCGCCGCAACTCGAGAAAAACCACGTGGTTCCCCCGTCATCGCAAGATGAAGCCCTTTCCCGCTACAGCGTCTCGTAGGAGAAGTCCCACGTTAGGAATTGGAGGTCGAAACGGTACTTGGCACCCTTGATGCGCCCCACAAAGTTCCCCGGCATCCCGGTCTCCCTGGAGAGGAACACCGAGGTTTTCCGGCACCACTTCCTCTGAGCCCCTTCTACCCTCCTGACCTCCACAGGAGGGTCGACTCCCCTGCTTTGTCTGGAAGGGGTTCCCAAACTTCCGGTCGCACC
>NW_011496513.1:0-550 GCF_000754665.1 Bison bison bison | reverse complement strand
GCTCCCCCTCGCCACTCGCATCGGAGACCCGACTTCCCTGGCGCCCCACGAGAGGCTCACTGACCTCGCCGTCGTCCCTCGTCGAGAAACCGCACCCTGGGGCCGCCGCTCGAGAACCACCCCGAGACTCCCCCGTCATCGCGGAGATGAGGGCCTTCGTCTCCTGCATGGCCTAGAGGCCAATCTCGCCACCTCTCTCCAAACGCCTCAGGAGGCTTGACTCCCTTTAGTCCACCCAGGGAGCTCCAAGAGATACCCGTCGCGACTCGAGAGCAGAGCGGGGTTCTTTGCTTCCACTCGAGATGAATGCCTGTCTCCCCGGGTGCGTCTGGAATGCAACCCCGAGATCCCGGTCGCCCCTGGAGAGGAACATTGGCTCCTGGACACAAGCCTAGATGAGGTCTACTGGCCCTGCAGTCACTCGAGAGCAATCCCCAGCTTTCCTCCGCAACTCGAATGGAAGATTGGACTTCCCTGGGCCAACACAAGAGGCATCCTGAATTCCCCGTCGTAACTCGAGAATCCCGCCGCAACTCGAGAAAAACCACGT
>NW_011496512.1:0-511 GCF_000754665.1 Bison bison bison | reverse complement strand
AGAGTGCTTATACTTTTGAATATAAACTATTCAAATCGTTTGGAAAGCACAGTAAAAATATCATGCTAAATATGCATGTCCATGTGTGTCTCTGGATAGTGAGAGAGGAAAAATAGTTTCATGTCCAGAATCAGTCTTCAATAACACACTTCAGAAACTTGGAATATTTAACATATTCAAAACAGCTGGTTTAAAATAATACAAAATGCTTTTCGACATTTGAAAGTGAAACAGCAGTTCCAGTAGGCATTATAAATAGAATGATCGTCATTGGTTTATTAATTCTTCTTTCCCATGACAAGTCAGTGACAAGCGCCTAATCTGGGCCAGGTAATGGACAAGGCACTAGAGATACAAGATAAATGACAATCTGTGCCCTCCTGGAGGGTTTTTTTCCTCCTGGAGTTTTAATGTTTAATTTCTTTTGTGCTTTTTTTAGGAAGAAAAGGAAAAAGAGGAGGAAAATGACCATCTAAAAAAGGAATGGAAGCTTGAGTCAGAAGCTATCATT
>NW_011496511.1:0-554 GCF_000754665.1 Bison bison bison | reverse complement strand
GCCTCCTGAGGCGTTTGGAGAGAGGTCGCGAGATTGGTCTCTAGGCCATGCAGGAGCAAAGGCCCTCATCTCTCGATGACGGGGGAAGTCTCGGGGGTTGTTCTCGAGCGGCGGCCCCAGTGTGCGGTTTCTCACGAGGTACGACGGCGAGGTCAGTGAGCCTCTCGTGGGGCGCCAGGGAAGTCGGGTCTCCATGCGAGTGGCGAGGGGGAGCGCGTCACTGCTCCCGAGCCATGCTAGGGGAATCTGGCCTCGAGACGTGTTGAAGAAGGTCTCTCGAGGTCTTTCTCGGGTTGAGGCAGGAAACCCTGGGTTCCCTCGACTTGTGCAGGTGACCTCAGGGGGCTTCTCATGGTGGCTCTGAGAAGCCAGGGAAACTGGAGGTGGGAGGGGCCTCTCGGGACGCCACTGGGTTTGGTGCATTGGAAGAGGGCCTCATCTCCAGTTGAGGCAGGAACCGCAGGGTACCTCTGATTTCAGACTCCGATCGCAGGGTCCCTGCAGACTGGGGACAGGAGAGTCAGGCCTCGTCTTGGGTTGAGGCATGGAACTCC
>NW_011496510.1:0-568 GCF_000754665.1 Bison bison bison | reverse complement strand
CTTTGGGAAGGAGCTCCTGGTTTGGAATTGCATATGAAAGACCAGCTTTCGGGTTCCAGGAATCAAGTTTCCTTGCAAACCAACTTTGTCCGGTTCTAGAGAATATCATGGCCCTCCTAGGTCAGGTCATCTTCCTTTCCGTAGCCCTCGTTTGATCCCTGAATTCTAGACAGCTTGGATTGCCTCTGTGGGCTGGATGGATTGTCCTCCCGTTTCACCGGGCGGCGGGAGCGAGGTCCCAGAGGCTCTCCTGGAACCGGGCGTGGGGGCGGGGGCTCACCGGGAGCCCGTGGTGAAGGTGGGCAGCGCACCGGGAGCGCGCCCGGGGCGGGGCGAAGCCGGGCGGCGCGGGTCGGGAACCGGGTCGCGGCGGGGATGGGGGCGGTCCCAGTTGTGCTCCGGGGATCCCCACTGCGGCTGGGAAGGCACCGGGAGCATGGCAGGGGCGGGGCGGCGCGGGGCGGGGGTCGGCTCCTGGCGGGGCTGGGGGAGGGCTTCCCCGTGGTCCTCTCGGGGGTCGCCGTGGCGGCTGGGAACGCCCACTGCGTGCGCTCCTGGGTCCCCAAGG
>NW_011496509.1:0-536 GCF_000754665.1 Bison bison bison | reverse complement strand
TACCTGGGAAGAGTGGGTGTGGGATTGGGGTATGATACATTCAGTTTCAGATAGTGATGGATTTGAACTCACTGTGGAACATTGAAGTACAGCTATTTTTTCAGTGATTAGAAATGGTATTATATTGTGAGAGAAGTTTTAACAATTGGAGATAAAGGTTTGAGGGTCATCAGTGTGAAGCAATGATAACTGGCTGAAATTTCTTTGAGAGAAAATGTGGGAGGGGTGGGTTAACATTAGAGTTTTGAGAGATCACTAACATTTCAGGGTCGATGCAGGAAGAGAAAGTCCAACTAAAAGATCTGCAGAAGAAATGATCAGAACAGTAGGAGGAGAACTAAAACAAGGTAGTAATGGACCAAGGAGTGGAGATTCAAAAGGAGAAAATGGTGTTGCAGTACTGACAAATGGAGCAAGGAGATTGAGTATAGTAAGGAACAAGATTGTTCATTGGATTCGGTAAATCTGAGAGGCTACTGGGTACCTCTGCGGGTCATTTTAATAAAGTTGGAAAAGAAGCCTTCTTATACTGGACT
>NW_011496508.1:0-512 GCF_000754665.1 Bison bison bison | reverse complement strand
CTGAAGAAGTGAAATTTCTGCATGATGATATTTGCAGTTTCTACAGAAAGAAATGAAAAGAGTAAAAAATGTATGTTAAAAATGGAAAAAGGATATCTTGAGTTCTGTCCCAATGTCAAGACATTTACACACACGCACACTTAATCATAGCATCTCAGTGTTAGTTTGCTAACAAGATTTTATAACAGACCAGTTCCAATATATGAGACGACTCCTATCCTAGAAAACAGAATACTGTGCTCATCAGGGGTCACTGGACATGGGCTTTTCCATTGAGTTATAGTTCTACGATTCATTACATTATACTGTATCAAAATAAAAATCACAAGAATATTCCTACCAGCCCCAAAACCGAAAGGAAAAACTAGAGTCAGAATTTGAAGGCATGACTTCAAGTAGTAAACCTTTACCTTTAGTACAAAACTCAGGTTCACACTCAAGACACCAGTGGTTTTCTAACTAACACCTGCCCAGTGATGGGAGAGACCATTGTACCCATAATAGTTCATTTT
>NW_011496507.1:0-571 GCF_000754665.1 Bison bison bison | reverse complement strand
GAAACCTAGAGAACCAATCTCCGGCGACAGGCAGGACGTCCCTAGGCCTCGGCGCCACCGGGACTGTCGCGCCAGCATAGCCGGTGTCTGAGAGCTCTGCCTCGGGCCCGGCGGCTGAGTCACAACCCTCCTGAAGGGCTCGCCGAAGCTCCGGAGGGGGAGGGACAATATACAAGCGGCCGCCAGGTGGCTCCCGACAACCGGCTCGAACGTCCCGAGGACGGGTCGCTGTCGCCGGCCGCCGGGGACGCCACAGCGCCGGCCGCCCAAACGCCCGAGCTCGGCCCGGAGCCTCCGCCGCCGAGCGACGCGACGCGACGCGACCCCGGCCGCAGAGGAAGGGAGAGGAGCCGGGAGATCTCTCCCCCGGAGGCTGCCACGAAAGAGCCGCGATCCCCCCCCCACGCGATTCCAGGGTGGTGGGGGGACATTCCACGGAGACGCGGGCGGGCGGCGGGGGCTCGGGGCGGGGTGGGCGGAGAGAGGGGGCACCAGTGACATCCCAGGAACCCCCGGCCCCCGGCCCCCCGAAAGAGGGGGGCGGGAGGGAGGGAGAAAAGGAGGGAAGGAA
>NW_011496506.1:0-514 GCF_000754665.1 Bison bison bison | reverse complement strand
CAGATGTAGATGAGAAGAGTATGTAGAGATGAGGGCTATCCTTTCTGTGTTTTGTTTTTAAATGGACTCTAAGATATTGTGTATTAAGGACGGGTGTAAAATGAGGGAGACAGAGGTTGAACTGAGCATCAAACAAGTTTGTACATAAGTACAACCTTGAAGAAAAAAAAAAACAAACAAACCTGAGAAGATTCTTATCTGTGGCTTGGATCTTCTCTGTCCAGTTGGAGCTCCTGCCATCTAATAAGGTAGGCAGAATAATAAGGTAAAGAGCTGGAGGAGGTTGTCTAACATTTTAAATTACCCTGTGGAGAGTGGGGAGGTGTGTGGACCTGTTGAGAAGGGTGGAAGACCTGGGTGTGGTTATAACGCTACCCATTCCTGAATTATTAGCATGATTTTCTCTATGGTGCCCAGCAAGGTAAGTTTATGTAGAAAAATAATAGGGTTCATCCAAAGATGGAGCTTTTCTTGAAGGACTAGAAAGCAAGAACAATGATAATACTATCAAGAG
>NW_011496505.1:0-517 GCF_000754665.1 Bison bison bison | reverse complement strand
TTTGCTTCCACTCGAGATGAATGCCTGTCTCCCAGGGGTGTGTCTGGAATGCAACCCCGAGATCCCTGTCGCCCATGGAGAGGAACATTGGCTTCTGGACACAAGCCTAGATGAGGTCTATTGGCCCTGCTGTCACTCGAGAGCAATCCCCAGCTTTCCTTCGCAACTCGAATGGAAGATTGGACTTCCCTGGGCCAACACAAGAGGCATCCTGAATTCCCCGTCGTAACTCGAGAATCCCGCCGCAACTCGAGAAAAACCACGTGGTTCACCCGTCATTGCAAGATGAAGCCATTTCCCGCTAGAGCGTCTCAGGAGAAGTCCCACGTTAGGTATTGGAGGTCCAAACGGTACTTGGCACCCTTGATGCGACCCACATAGTTCCCTGGCCTCCCGGTCTCCCTCGAGAGGAACACCGAGGTTTTTCGGCACCACTTCTTCAGAGCCACTTCTATCCTCCTGATTTGGACAGGAGGTTCGACTCCCCTGCTTTGTCTAGAAGGGGTTCCCGACCTCC
>NW_011496504.1:0-578 GCF_000754665.1 Bison bison bison | reverse complement strand
GCTAAGTTGTGTCTGACATTTTTGTGACCCATGCTCCCACGGCCCCTCTGTCCATGGGATTTCCCAGGCAAAGAATACTGGAAAGGGTTGCCATTTCCTTCTCCAGGAGATCTTCCCAACCCAGGGATCGAACCCATGTCTCCTGCATTGGCAGGTGGATTTTTTTTTTTAAACTACTTAGGCGACCAGGGGAAGCCCAATTTTAACTACACATATAACATATGACTGTATTTCTAAGTATTAAATTTTAGAATATTATAAGTAAAACTAAAATTACTCCCCCAAACACTGATACCCTCTAAAATAGCCACTATTTCCTCAGTGTTTTCAGTTTGGAATATATCCTCTCAAATCTTAAAAAAAATGTATATACACACAGACATACACATTTTCATATATGTACATGTGTGTGTATACAGACACACTCAAAGTAAATAGTTTAGGTGTGTATGTGTGTTTATGCATGAGGTCAATAAACAACACATTTTCCATGTTAATACCTTCACCAAACAGTACCGTAAAATTTTAACCTTTGTGGCTATTTTTCTCATCCCATCACTGTACTAATGTTTCCTACT
>NW_011496503.1:0-529 GCF_000754665.1 Bison bison bison | reverse complement strand
ACAGGAGTCATATGATTGTTTAATTCATTTATTAGGATAATTCTTGGTTTAGTCACCGAGAAACCACCATGGCACTCCTCTTCTTCATTTGGAATCAGTGTTGCATGTTCTTCTTTAACTTGAGTTCAGTAAGTTATGGCTAGAATTTTATTTTGTAATATTTATGGTGTTTCTTTATCATAAGTTTTTTTGTATTATAACCTATGGTTGATAAACAGTTGAAGTATTATGTTTCTGAATCTTAAAAATAACTGAAGAACAATTTTTGTCTTATTTCCCCAAATATCTCAGGATGTTTGAAATTAATAGAGCTCAATTATAATTTTTTTTTCTGGTAAATTCAGCTTAGTGAGAATGTGTTATTTAATGATAAATTTTATGGCTATGTTTTAACCCTAAGTAAAAGAGCTATTTACAAAATTGTTTACTTTAGCCTAGCAATGCACCTAGTTAACTTGGATAATTTACAAGACCAAAGTGACCTTTTTAAAATCTGCGAATGACTAAGAATAATAAATCAGTGAAATAA
>NW_011496502.1:0-535 GCF_000754665.1 Bison bison bison | reverse complement strand
TCGTAGTTGCTGGGTTGAGCCCAACTTTATACACCCATGGACTGCGGCCCATCAGCCTCCTCTGTCCGTGGCATTTCCCCAGGCGAGGATACTGGGAGTGGGTTGCCATTTCCTTCTCCGGCGGGATCTTCCCGACCCAGGGATCAAACCCCAGTCTCCTGCGCGCGGATGCCTTGCCATCTGAACCAGGACATTGCTAATTCCCTAGGCAAAATACAAAGAATAGAGCTCGTGTTCTACTAAATGGAAAGATGATTTCAAAAACAGAAGCTGTCCTTTGTTGGTATCTTTGAATCTTTATGTAGTTTTCGTTGATTTTTACTGTTAAGGCTAACTGAACAAGGCAAGAGAGAAACCCCAGAATTGAAAAGCAATTGACGGTTTTGAAAGAAACATGTGCAGGTGAAGCTCTCTTCCTTTTTGAGAGATGGTTAAATGCAAAATCTTGATTCAACACATATGACTTTTGTGCACTTTATTTCAAATCTCCATGACAAAACCCTAAGGCGTCCAGGAAGAAAGGAGTAGAGGGGCA
>NW_011496501.1:0-504 GCF_000754665.1 Bison bison bison | reverse complement strand
CAAAGAATTCAGGGCATGCGTATCTTCCTGCCAGTCAGCCCCAATCAAAGTCCAGCCTCCCCTCGGAGACTGCAAGATGGAACCTGGTCATCCTCAGGTACCAGGAACCAGGGGTCACTCCCACAGAAACGGGATTCCTTTCCTGGCCAGATTATCCTCAAGTCTACAGCCTGCAGGGCCCTGGGTACTGACCACACCCTAGAGAAAGCTCTCATAATGCAGGGCTTGGTCCAAATTGAATTCATTATGCAACAAAGGGCGACTCACCTAAATCTGAAGCCTCCAGGGCCTCGGCTCACAGGGACAATGAGCATCCAGCAAGACCCACAGGAAGAAGGCGGGCAACACGACCAAGGGCTCACAGATCACCAGGGATGCTTTCAGGAAGACTTCAGAAGACCTGCCAGGGAAGACCGTGGATGTGCCAGGTCTCTGCCATAGTGCCATGGGAGCTGTTGTCTCCTACACTGAGGCAGCCTTGGTATGCCAACCAATGAGCAATGT
>NW_011496500.1:0-505 GCF_000754665.1 Bison bison bison | reverse complement strand
ATGTCGTGGGTAGGGGGTCTGGTGTCATGCTCTGAGACACTGCCTTTGTTCCTTAGCAGACTGCTAGTGGCTGCATCACCTCGGGCTAAAGACCCGCAGGGTACTCTTACTCGCACCCCCCACCCTCACCCCACCCGCCCAAGTCTATGTCAGCAGCTTTCTCGATCTCTTTGATCCTTTCATAACACTTGATGACCAAAAGCTCTGAGCGATCAAGTCATATCGAATCTTCATTTCAGATTGAAGATGCATTCCATGGTATTGCCATCTTAAGTCTTTCCATCGCTATGGAATATCTGTCCATGTATTCAGGATCTTTTTCAGCCACGGTGTGGAATTTCCAGTGTGCCAGTCTTGCATCCTCGTGACATCCGTGGCAAAGCATTTGATTCATGTTGACAGTATTGAAAGGGAATTTTTTAAAAATTCCTTTTCTGATTATTATCTGCTAGTGTATACAGGTAAAACTGTGTAATCATTCATTTTGATCACTTGGGACAGCTTG
>NW_011496499.1:0-542 GCF_000754665.1 Bison bison bison | reverse complement strand
CCACGTGGTCCCCCGTCATCGCAAGATCGAAGCCCTTTCCCACTACAGCGTCTCAGGAGAAGTCCCACGTTAGGAATTGGAGGTCGAAACGGTACTTGGCACCCTTGATGCGCCCCCACAAAGTTCCCCGGCATCCCGGTCTCCCTGGAGAGGAACACCGAGGTTTTCCGGCACCACTTCCTCTGAGCCCCTTCTACCCTCCTGATCTCCACAGGAGGGTCGACTCCCCTGCTTTGTCTGGAAGGGGTTCCCGACCTTCCGGTCGCACCTCAGGATGAGGCCGGTCTCACGACGACATTCCAGACGTGGCCTCGTGGGTGCTTCCACATTGCGAAGCACCCCGATTTCCCGGTCCCCTCTTGGTAAGAACCCGATGCCCGGACACCTCTCCGAACTCCACCCTGTGAATGAAGTCAACACGAAGGGGCAGTGACTCGCCCGTGCATCGTCCGGAAAAGACCCCCAGGTTCCAAATACCGCTCGACAAGTGGCCTCTCTCCCCGGGGACACCTCGAGAGGCAAGCGGAGTTCCATGCCTCAAC
>NW_011496498.1:0-527 GCF_000754665.1 Bison bison bison | reverse complement strand
TTTCTCGGGTTGAGGCAGGAAACCCTGGCTTCCCTCGACTTGTGCAGGTGACCGTCAGGGGGCTTCTCGATGGTGGGCTCTGAGAAGTCAGGGAAACTGGGAGTGGGGGGGGGCGGCCTCTCGGGACTCCACGGGGTTTGGTGCATTGGAAGAGGGCCTCATCTCCAGTTGAGGCAGGAACCTCAGGGTTCCTGTGATTTCAGACTCCGATCGCAGGGTCCCTGCAGACTGGGGACAGGAGAGTCAGGCCTCGTCTTGGGTTGAGGCATGGAACTCCGCTTGCCTCTCGAGGTGTCCCCGGGGAGAGAGGCCACTTGTCGAGCGGTATTTGGAACCTGGGGGTCTTTTCCGGACGATGCACGGGCGAGTCACTGCCCCTTCGTGTTGACTTCATTCACAGGGTGGAGTTCGGAGAGGTGTCCGGGCATCGGGTTCTTACCAAGAGGGGACCGGGAAATCGGGGTGCTTCGCAATGTGGAAGCACCCACGAGGCCACGTCTGGAATGTCGTCGTGAGACCGGCCTCAT
>NW_011496497.1:0-632 GCF_000754665.1 Bison bison bison | reverse complement strand
TCCCCCCCCGCCCCTCCCCTCCCCTCCTCCCCGCCTCCTCCCCACCTCCACGCCCTTCCCCCAACCTCCTCCTCCCCTCGCCGTCCCCCCCACCCCACCTCCGGCCCCCCTCCCCACCCTTCGCCAACCCTCCCCACCCCTCCCACCCTTTCGCCACTCCCCCGGTCCTCCCGCTCCCCCTCCCTCTGCTGCCCCTGGCATAGGGAAGGAGTTCTCCTGTGTGGACTGCTGGAAAGACGGGACCAGAAGACAGAAGAGCCAGACACAAAGAACTTGTGCCGGGCACGGGGTTTCTTTCCCGGGCCCATGGAATGTTCCCTCTGAGGCAGCCCCTTGGTCACTGCCATGCAGGGAGGGCTTGAGGCTTCAGGTAGGGTGTCCCCGTTTGGGGCGGGGCCCAGCTTCCCAAAGGTCCAGCACTCGGGTTTGTCCCCAGGGTTGTCCGTAGACATCCCGTCTGTATTCTCTCCTCTTCCCACACAAAACAGCTCCCACCCACCCACCCACCCTTTCCCCGAGCTCCGTGGCCCCACATCCCAGGCAAGGAGACCTGAACGTGGCTAGGGGGAGAAGGTGGCCCCTTCCTTCCTCTCCCTCTAAGCCCCAGGGCCTGGGGAGCCTGGCAGCATGTC
>NW_011496496.1:0-542 GCF_000754665.1 Bison bison bison | reverse complement strand
GAGGTCGCGAGATTGGTCTCTAGGCCATGCAGGAGACGAAGGCCCTCATCTTTCGAGTGACGGGGGATCTCGGGGTGTCTCGAGCGGCGGCCCAGTGTGCGGTTTCTCACGAGGTACGACGGCGAGGTCAGTGAGCCTCTCGTGGGGCGCCAGGGAAGTCGGGTCTCCATGCGAGTGGCAGGGGGAGCGCGTCATTGATCCCGAGCCATGCTAGGGGAATCTGGCCTCGAGACGTGTTGAAGAAGGTCTCTCGAAGTCTTTCCCGGGTTGAGGCAGGAAACCCTGGCTTCCCTCGACTTGTGCAGGTGACCTCAGGGAGCTTCTCATGGTGGCTCTGAGAAGCCAGGGAAACTGGAGGTGGGAGGGGCCTCTCGGGACTCCACTGGGTTTGGTGCATTGGAAGAGGGCCTCATCTCCAGTTGAGGCAGGAACCGCAGGGTACCTCTGATTTCAGACTCCGATCGCAGGGTCCCTGCAGACTGGGGACAGGAGAGTCAGGCCTCGTCTTGGGTTGAGGCATGGAACTCCGCTTGCCTCTCGAG
>NW_011496495.1:0-524 GCF_000754665.1 Bison bison bison | reverse complement strand
CTCGAGTTCCGACGGGGAATTCGGGATGCCTCTTTGTGTTGGGCCCAGGGAAGTCCAATCTTCCATTCGAGTTGCGAAGGAAAGCTGGGGATTGCTCTCGAGTGACTGCAGGGCCAACTAGACCTCATCTGGGCTTGTGTCCAGAAGCCAATGTTCCTCTCCAGGGGCGACCGGGATCTCGGGGTTGCATTCCAGACGCACCCGGGGAGACAGGCATTCATCTCGAGTGGAAGCCAAGAACCCCGCTCTGCTCTCGAGTCGCGACGGGTATCTCTTGGAGCTCCCTGGGTGGACTAAAGGGAGTCAAGCGTCCTGAGGCGTTTGGAGAGAGGTCGCGAGGTTGGCCTCTAGGCCATGCAGGAGACGAAGGCCCTCATCTCCGCGATGACGGGGGAGTCTCGGGGTGGTTCTCGAGCGGCGGCCCCAGGGTGCGGTTTCTCACGAGGTACGACGGCGAGGTCCGTGAGCCTCTCGTGGGGCGCCAGGGAAGTCGGGTCTCCATGCGAGTGGCGAGGGGGAGCGCG
>NW_011496494.1:0-552 GCF_000754665.1 Bison bison bison | reverse complement strand
GTTCCTTGAAAGCAAGACCCTCTATGTATGGATATGTCTTCATGCCTTAGGTTGTGCCTACGAATATAGTGTACCCCATCAACCCAGGAAAGGAAAGAATTGAATCGCCAAATATACAAAGAGATCAAAAGTGCCGAGCCAAGTGACCCCTTGAGGCTTCCAAGAGCTTTTCTGTCTTTCACACACTAAGTAAATACTGAGCACCTACGATGAGCTAGGAGGCATGTAAGAAGTTTCAGGGAATAGAAGGCGGAGAGAAGAAGACACAGAGTTCCTGCTTTCACTGAGACGACTCTAATGATACATCACAGGCAGATCCTTTGAGAACCTATAGAGGGGCCTCTTCCCTCACCACAAAACCTGGGTGTCAGGGAAGGCTTTCCAGAGGCACCATTTCGTTGAGGTCCATAGGTTGAACCTAGGTAAACCAGGGTTGAGATGCAGGAAGAATTTCAGGCAGGGAAAATAGCATCTTGGAAGGCTATGTGACCAGGGAAACTTAGGACATTCAAGAAACGAAAAACGCCCTATGGGATGGAAGCCAAAGAGTGC
>NW_011496493.1:0-509 GCF_000754665.1 Bison bison bison | reverse complement strand
CAACATAATTATATGATTTATCAAATTCAGCACTATTTGGTTACAACACATATAACTTTAGAGAATGAAATGACTAAAATCTATTTTATCTGTAAAGGATCATCTAGTATTTTATCCTTAATGGTTGTTGTACTTGAGAAATTTTAAAATGCTAAGTAAAAACACTCTCAACAAACAGATCAAAACTTTCAATGTTAAGAAAACTGAGGATTACTTAGTATAGAAAGTCTGCAACTTCTAATCACATGAATTGAAAATTATGACTCCACTCTGTCTTCTGAAAGCTTCACTCTGGAAACGCCCTTCTTATGGTAGTGGCAACACAAAATGATGAAAAGAATAGATGTTAGCAAATGGTGTAAAACACTTGGGCAGTGTCTGTAAGAAAACAGCCCCTTTTATTAACCTCAAATGCATATTTCTGCTTTCCTTAAATTCTATCAAAAATCTCAAGAAAATATCTAAATAAGTGGAATATATAGAAGGACTCCCAAACAGACGAGTTCATA
>NW_011496492.1:0-596 GCF_000754665.1 Bison bison bison | reverse complement strand
ACGGGGTTCTTTGCTTCCACTCGAGATGAATGCCTGGTCTCCCCCGGGTGCGTCTGGAATCGCAACCCCCAGGATCCCGGTCGCCCCTGGAGAGGAACATTGGCTTCTGGACACAAGCCTAGATGAGGTCTATTGGCCCTGCAGTCACTCGAGAGCAATCCCCAGCTTTCCTTCGCAACTCGAATGGAAGATTGACTTCCCTTGGGCCAACACAAGAGGCATCCCGAATTCCCCGTCGTAACTCGAGAATCCCGCCGCAACTCGAGAAAAACCACGTGGTTCCCCCGTCATCGCAAGATGAAGCCCTTTCCCGCTACAGCGTCTCAGGAGAAGTCCCACGTTAGGAATTGGAGGTCGAAACGGTACTTGGCACCCTTGATGCGCCCCCACAAAGTTCCCCGGCATCCCGGTCTCCCTGGAGAGGAACACCGAGGTTTTCCGGCACCACTTCCTCTGAGCCCCTTCTACCCTCCTGATCTCCACAGGAGGGTCGACTCCCCTGCTTTGTCTGGAAGGGGTTCCCGACCTTCCGGTCGCACCTCAGGATGAGGCCGGTCTCACGACGACATTCCAGACGTGGCCTCGTGGGTGCTTCC
>NW_011496491.1:0-519 GCF_000754665.1 Bison bison bison | reverse complement strand
TATTACCCATCTGGCTATAAGACGCCTAACAGTGAGAATTCTGATATATTCCTTTGTCGCACCCTTTACACCATGCTTAGAGAAAATGAACCAGTCTGTGGAATGCTCAGTTTCTGCTCAATTCTTTTCAGGTTACAACGTTGTGGTCCTAATTCCAGCTGGTGCTACCAATATCGATGTGCGGCAGCACAGTTTCTCAGGGAAATCAGAGGATGATAACTACTTAGGTGAGATGGGTGCCCCTGCCTTTTGTAGGAATTCTGGTTCCATTTCCCTATACCATGTGGAGAGCTTTCAGATTTCATATATTTTCATAAAAGACGTTGATTTTGAAACTCATTATTTTATATTCCTTCATACATCATACCCTCAGTATATTGATTTAAGAGTCGTGTAGTTACACTAGTCAATATCAAGGAATTGACTCTGGATCTTAGAAAATAGAAATGCCCCAAATCAAATTTTGAAAACACTAGCCTTTTAAGTTTAGCATAAAATCATTGCTGTCTTTGAGTCATT
>NW_011496490.1:0-544 GCF_000754665.1 Bison bison bison | reverse complement strand
TTTTTTACGGAAATACTTTTACTAAAAAAAAGAAAAACAAAAAACAGTTAAAAAAAAAAAAAACCCGGCACATTTCTTCGTACAATGCCACAGTGGAAGGAATACAGGCCTTCAATATTAAGACCTAAATTTGCAAAAACTTGGAGTCTTGGTTTTTTGTTTTGTTTTGTTTGAATCAAACCACCACATCATTTACAATTTTTACACGTTCTAATTATTCGGTTCCAAAACACCAAACTTGTACTGCACACGGTCCCCATGGAAAGGCCCCCTCAGCAGGACAGCCACAGATGCTGCCATGAAAGGGCAGCAGGGTGCCCTCCTCCCTTGTTTGCTGCCTGGGCGGCCACCGGGTTTTGAAACCCATGCACCCTACTAAGTTTCTAGGGTGCAATTCGTGGACCCTTCCCTTTCCCATCCCAGCAGGTGGTCAAGGGCCCGCTGGCCTCCAAAGTGCCAGAAGCAGGGCTGGGCCAGCCGGCCAGAGATCAGGGTTCTGGCCCTTGGACTTGCAGCGGACACTAGGCTGCTTGGGAAAACCGCG
>NW_011496489.1:0-515 GCF_000754665.1 Bison bison bison | reverse complement strand
CTTGGGAAGGAGGTGGAGCAAGCAGCCGACGTGGCCTGGAGACAGAGGAGCCCGGTCTCCCCCTCTTCCCCTTGGCCCCTGCCGGCCCAGGGCAGGCCTTGCGACGACGGGCTGCTGGTGGTGGAGGCCAAGGCTGAGGAGGGAGGGGTTACGTGACCTGTATTCTGTGACATGGTCACATGTGGGTTTTCTTTTTCAGTTTGAAAAAATGACTGCTTTTAGTTTTCCCTCCAGTTTTACTTTAAGGTGGAAAATGAAGATTTTATTCTTAAAGTTGAGCACAGTGATTTTACAGTCTTTTTGAAAGCAACAGTTGAGGTTTTAAAAACACATCTCAGAGAACTCCAGTAGATAAAGCCAAAAAAAGAGAACGTGTTCAGGGTGAACTGTGGGCAGGACCCCAAACTGTACTCTGTCTCTCCCAGAGTGTGTAATTGGTGAGATGGGTGGATATAGGACCCCAAGCACCCTGGGGACTGAGGCCCTCAAGTGACAGCAGAGGTCCAGGCTGAGCC
>NW_011496488.1:0-544 GCF_000754665.1 Bison bison bison | reverse complement strand
CCAAGAATCTACACTGGTCTGCTTGCTGATGGACCTGGCCACGCGCTCAGTCCAGCTCTGCGTGTGAAACCAGGTTAAAAGCCCAGGGCCCCAGGGCCGCAGGGAGACGTCGGGCTGCCTCAGTTTTCTGAGTCTAAAACTGGGATGACGACCTAGGGCTTTTGGTGACAGAGTGTGCGGCTCTAAAGCACATGTTCCAGCTTTCTTGTGTGTTTAGCTTAGGTGTTGTGAGTGTATTGCTGTTTACCCCATGAAATCACGTGTACAACATTCTGCTTTGTAACTGGACTTGTATTGTCTCTTTTTTCTGTTACCACCCATTTCATGTTAGCTGCATTGTTAGTCAGCTTATAATTAAATTAACCGTGAATCATTTTAGCGGCCTGTGAAGTGGTAACCAGTCCATTTTGTGGTCTTTTGACACTGTTTTTATAATTGGCATCATTGGCTAATTAGTTGATATTTAAAATTCTTTGATGATTTCTCTGTGGTTTCATGCTTGATTTCTTTCCTAATATTTGGAAAAAAACAGTTCTGTATGTTT
>NW_011496487.1:0-574 GCF_000754665.1 Bison bison bison | reverse complement strand
CCCTGGGCCTAACACAAGAGGCATCCCGAATTCCCCGTGGTAACTCGAGAATCCCGCCGCAACTCGAGAAAAACCACGTGGTTCCCCCGTCATCGCAAGATGAAGCCCTTTCCCGCTACAGCGTCTCAGGAGAAGTCCCACGTTAGGAATTGGAGGTCGAAACGGTACTTGGCACCCTTGATGCGCCCCACAAAGTTCCCCGGCATCCCCATCTCCCTGGCGAGGAACACCGAGGTTTTTCCGGCACCACTTCCTCTGAGCCCCTTCTACCCTCCTGATCTCCACAGGAGGGTCGACTCCCCTGCTTTGTCTGGAAGGGGTTCCCGACCTTCCGGTCGCACCTCAGGATGAGGCCGGTCTCACGACGACATTCCAGACGTGGCCTCGTGGGTGCTTCCACATTGCGAAGCACCCCGATTTCCCGGTCCCCTCTTGGTAAGAACCCGATGCCCGCACACCTCTCCGAACTCCACCCTGTGAATGAAGTCAACACGAAGGGGCAGTGACTCGCCCGGGCATCGTCCGGAAAAGACCCCCAGGTTCCAAATACCGCTCGACAAGTGGCCTCTCTCCC
>NW_011496486.1:0-531 GCF_000754665.1 Bison bison bison | reverse complement strand
GGATGAGAGAGGGAATCAAAACCAATGATGAAAGCAGACACACTGTCAGAGAACTCCAACAGCAAGGAAAACATACAGTAACTGTTTTTTTCCAAATATTTGGAAAGAAATCAAGCATGAAACCACAGAGAAATCATCAAAGAATTTTAAATATCAACTAATTAGCCAATGATGCCAATTATAAAAAACAGTGTCAAAAGACCACAAAATGGACTGGTTACCACTTCACAGGCCTCTAAAATGATTCACGGTTAATTTAATTATAAGCTGACTAACAATGCAGCTAACATGAAATGGGTGGTAACAGAAAAAAGAGACAATACAAGTCCAGTTACAAAGCAGAATGTTGTACACATGATTTCATGGGGTAAACAGCAATACACTCACAACACCTAAGCTAAACACACAAGAAAGCTGGAACATGTGCTTTAGAGCCGCACACTCTGTCACCAAAAGCCCTAGGTCGTCATCCCAGTTTTAGACTCAGAAAACTGAGGCAGCCCGACGTCTTCCCTGCGGCCCTGGGGCCCT
>NW_011496485.1:0-533 GCF_000754665.1 Bison bison bison | reverse complement strand
AAAAATTTTCTCCTGTATCTCTGTTTGTTATTTTCTATTAATTTACATCTTTAGCTCTCTGTTTTCTGTCTCTGTCACAACACTATCATCTCCTTGCAGTCTGGGATCACATGTATTCATTGTATCTATACCCTCACACAATATCTGTTGTAATACCTAACTAATACTTGTTGAATATATGAATAAATTGGGAAACAAATAGTGCTTTTTAGTTCTAGTGTATCTTTTATTATTTAACCTTTAATTAATTTATTTTTCTAATAAAAATTGTGTTTTGTTTTGTTTTTTTCAATTTTCTGGAAGGGGGCTGGGGGAGCCAAATTTTAAAATCTAACTTAAACTTTTTAGCTAGAAGTGATTTTTAACTTCTGTTCTGTCTTTTGGAATTCACATTGGACAGATTTGCAGAGCCAACCCTGCTTATAAAATTTACATTTGATAGTAGAGCTGGGAGGTGGGGAGGAAGAAAATATTAAACCTATTAAACTCACCTCCCAAACACAAAGTTTAAAGTTTTAAGTGGAGGTGCAAGG
>NW_011496484.1:0-528 GCF_000754665.1 Bison bison bison | reverse complement strand
AAATTTGTGTTTGTGTGTGTGTGCATGCACACACATGGACATATGCATATGCTAATTTCAAGGATGCACGATTCATTTAATATTCAAAAATCAATATAACTTACCACAATAACAGAATGAAGGCAAAAAATAATCATATCATCATCACAGTAGATGCAGGAAAAAATGCTTTAAAAGTACAACACCTATCCAAATCCCATGATTTGGAGGAAGAATAGCCAACCCCTAGCAACTTCTAGGAACAGAGGAAAATCTTAATCTGTCAAATAGTATCCACAGAACTGGAACTGAAAAGAACTAGAACTTGAGGAAAACATAAAAGCATATTTTTGCAACCCCAAGGCAGTCAAAGTTTTCTTGAGAAGATACAGAAAGCATTAGCTTTTTTTTTTAACGTCATAAATGGAACTTCATCAAAAATTAAAATCTGATTTTTCTTCATCAAATGGCATCAACTAAGAAAATGTACAGACAAGTTATCTAGTGAGAAAAAATTATTTTTTCTTTCTGCTTTCTATCCTCTATTAT
>NW_011496483.1:0-518 GCF_000754665.1 Bison bison bison | reverse complement strand
GGTGCTCCGTTTGTGCCCAGAAAGCGCCTGCCAGACCGGGCCTTCCCTGGAGCTGTCCTCCCGCCTAGAGGCAGGTGGATGTGCTGTGCGGGCTTCCCCTGTGCGTTTGGGCTCCCTAGCACAGCCGCAGCGCAGGGGAACCAGCCCATGATCAGTGAGCTCCGGGCAGTACTTTGGTCCCAGGTTTGGAGCCCAGTGCCCGGAACGCGGGAGAGAAGAGGCTGGCTGACGGCGGGTGCTTGCAAGCCTGTTACTGGGAAGGACCGAGTGAGCTTCCACACCGGCGGAGCTCCAGCTCTGCGCCCAGGCGCGATAGCACAGAGCCCCGGCCGAGAGGCTGCTCTGGGCTGGGCGAGCCTCCCCAAGCCCTGCCCAGCTTCTAGCGTTTGCGCCCAGGAAGGAGCAGGCTGCGGGAGTGTGGGAGACGTGACCGGTGCCTGACTGCTGCCTCAGCTCAGCTCTCGCCTTCCCTTCGGACCTAGGAGCCAGGCGTCCTTGCAGAGGGCTTAGGGGCAGGG
>NW_011496482.1:0-513 GCF_000754665.1 Bison bison bison | reverse complement strand
ACACTGGCCCTGGGTTTCAATTGTGGTTTCATTGCCACCTGTGTATGTCGGTCGTCCACTGGGGCTTCCTCCTGAGGCTGCCCTGGAGGGCTTGGGTCTGCCCCAATAAGGGCTTGGGTCTGCCTCTGGCAGGTGTAGAGGTGGTGTAGCTGCTTGAGTTGTAGGGGTTCTGGCAGCACCAAGGACTCAAGGGGTTGGCTGCTACAGCAGCAGGAAATACTGTGCTCTAGAAGGGTATGGCAAGCAGTATAGGCCAATACACTGCACTATTCTTGCCTGGAGACCCCCTCTGACCAAGAAGCCTGGCAGGACACAGTCCACAGGGTCACAAAGAGTCAGAAATGACCAAAGCGACCCTTCACACATAGATGCAAGATGTTTTTCCCTGTGGCAGCTCTGCCCCAGTGAGAGTTGAGTGTGAAGGTAGTGCAGCTGCTTGGCTTGCAGGGACCCTCGTGGTGCCAGTTGTCCAAGGACACTGACTTCCTCCTCTGCAGGAGTTATGGCTCTATC
>NW_011496481.1:0-581 GCF_000754665.1 Bison bison bison | reverse complement strand
CACCACACACACACACACACACACACACACACACACACACAAACACGTCACGCACACACACACACCCCGCCCCACCGCCGCCGAGAAAGGTCAAGAGCCGGAGACCACAGGTAAGGGAGACGGAGAAAGAGGGAGAGAGAGAGACAGACCAGCAAGAGGACCACACAGACTTCCAAACCCCCCGGCCGCCACACCCTGTCCCCTCCATTCTGGGTTCCCCCCGGCCCCCAGTCGACCAGACCCCACCGTCGCCCACCGACACACTCACACACACACTCTCCCGCACTCACCCTCTGGCCTGGGGGCGGGGGCTGGGTCTCGCCGTAGGTGGCCAAGCCGAAGGGGACCTTTGAGACCTCGGATGCGAGGAAGTCCGGGGGTCCCCACGGGTGATTGCCAGCCCCAGGGCACTGCGTCCAGCCGGGGCCCGCCGGCCCAAGGCTGACGCCCCCTCCCTTAGGGAAGCTGCTTCTGCCGCACGGCCTCTCTCTGAGGTGTGTCACGGTCTGTGCCAGTGTGTCTATCTCGGAGCGGATGCCATCCCCTGTCCCCTGTCCGTCTCCCGTTCTCCGTCTCTCTGT
>NW_011496480.1:0-533 GCF_000754665.1 Bison bison bison | reverse complement strand
TGATTCGTCACTGCTGAGCTCCATGCTTATTGCCTGCTGATTGCGTGGTTCGTGTCTGCTCAGCTCTTTGAGTATTGCCTCCTCGAGGTCCCTCGTTCGGTCGCCACCTGCCGGGGACCAGCCCCAACTGATCCAGGGTATTCGAAGGAGAGATGGCCTAGGCGACTATTTATATGCTAATCAGAGATGTCAAGAATAATAGTATGAGGAGAGCTCAGTAGGAAAATTCGGTGGAGAAAAGAGACTGAGTAGCTTGGTTTACGCGGAAGACCAATCAAACTTCAAGACAAGAAGTTTGCACCACTTACGTAGGCCGCAGGCGCCCTCTCGAATAGCGAAAGGTGCCTCACCCTAGACACCTTCTCGAGTGGGTCTTAGCAGCCCAGGCATAATTAGTAAGCGTGGTGGGTTCCGCGCTCCAGATGGAGACTCAGCTGGAAGTTAAAGGGAAGAATGACAAGGAACTTGATGAATTGGAGCTGTAAGTTAACTCTTTGACAGAGAGAGCGAGGTGGTGGTGGGGGACAGCCCCC
>NW_011496479.1:0-586 GCF_000754665.1 Bison bison bison | reverse complement strand
CGATGGACATGAGCTGAGCAAGTCTGGGAGGTGGTGATGGACAGGGAAGCCTGGCAAGCTGCAGTCGATGGGGTCACAAAGAGTCAGACATGACTGAGTGACTGAACTGAACTGAACTGGAGTACATTGTCAGTTGTTTGGCACAATTACTTTGTTTATTTTATATTACATATAATTTTAATGAAGAAAGTAGTAAAAAATGCTATGTGAGATATAAAATAAATTTTAAAAGATATGAACTCTGAAATTAGGCTGCTTGAGTATGAATCCTTAGTTTACCATTTACTTGGTCTGTATCCTAGGAGTGGTTAGTCATCCTTTTCCTATCTTGTCTTCCTAATCTGAGATGTAATAACATCTATTTCATAAAACTGTTGTGAAGAATAAATTATGTGTGTGTGTTTAAACTAGTTGCTACATCTAACGAGTGTAAATGTAATTATTATTATTCCTGGACACAAGGGAAAATATAAAAAAGAAATTACAGAATTAGATTTCAATACAGAAAATAGGTGAGCAAGTAACTTTGCAAGTATAATTAAATGTACTTTTATAGTAAAAAATAAAATAACTGATAAGACATAAT
>NW_011496478.1:0-562 GCF_000754665.1 Bison bison bison | reverse complement strand
TTCATGCCCTGGTGTACAACTCCTTTCCTGGAGTGTAGGCTGGACCAAGTGACTCGAATCTAAGGAACAGGATACGGCAAAAGGGATGGGAAACCAAGGACCATGGCTTCCGTCTTGCCTGCACACTCTCTTGCCTTCTTGTTCACTTGCTCTGGTGAAGGACACTGCCCACCGGAAAAGCCCTCGTGGCAAGGAGCTGAGGGAGACCTCGGGCCAAGAGCCAGCGAAGAACTGAGGCCTTGGCGTGGGAAACAGGGTAGCATGGCAGGAGTACAAAAAGCACATCACAAATTACCATAAGGCTAAAGAGTCAGGCCACTTGGCTGTTCCAACATGAGCTGATTGTGAATGAAAACCATGCTGGGTGTTCTCGCCAAGTTTCTGGCCTTCTGTTTAGCTGGGGGAGAAGGGAAAAAAAGCTTCTTTGAAGACTTCAGAGTATCAATGGCAATGCTACTGCCTTGCCAGGTGGGAAGAAATCTGGCTTTGAAAAAAGGTCCTGACTGCTTCATAAATAGTAAAGACATGAAGTATACTCTGATGGATAAAAATGGTCCAGAAC
>NW_011496477.1:0-552 GCF_000754665.1 Bison bison bison | reverse complement strand
ACCAAAACCAACAAGCAAAAAACTTCAAAAGCCCAGATGAGTTTAGCATTACATAAGAGAATGTCTAGATTTAGGAATGCACTAATCTGAGTGTTAGCGCTTTGGGCTGCCTTCTCTTAGTTACTTGGCTTTTCTGAGTCCCATTTCCTACTATGTGTGGGTTAGTTCACATGGATACAAAGATGGAGTTATCTCACTCTAAGGGAGGTAAGATAAATCGATTTTTAAGGATTTTTTTTTACAAAAACTTAAAGGAATTTTGGACATGTCTAAATTCCCACTGAGTGCGAAATATCTCTTCAGGTCTCCTGAGGAGGGAGAATATCCTATGTTTAGAGAATGTAAGTTTTGATCCCTACATCCGTATCAGAGCATAGCCAGTTTTCACTTCACTTGGGTCTGAAGTTTGCAGAGATCATCACCCACTTATTCCCTGAGACCGATATCCCGCTGTGCCATTCGAAAAGATGAGAGCATTGAACACATTTCAACAGACCTAACCCTTAACCCCTCCCTCCTCCTGAGTTGGTACCTGTGCTGTACTGAGTCGTG
>NW_011496476.1:0-614 GCF_000754665.1 Bison bison bison | reverse complement strand
CGGTACTTGGCACCCTTGATACGCCCCCACAAAGTTGCCCGGCATCCCGGTCTCCCTGGAGAGGAACACCGAGGTTTTCCGGCACCACTTCCTCTGAGCCCCTTCTACCCTCCTGATCTCCACAGGAGGGTCGACTCCCCTGCTTTGTCTGGAAGGGTTCCCGACCTTCCGGTCGCACCTCAGGATGAGGCCGGTCTCACGACGACATTCCAGACGTGGCCTCGTGGGTGCGTCCACATTGCGAAGCAACCCGATTTCCCGGTCCCCTCTTGGTAACAACCCGATGCCCGGACACCTCTCCGAACTCCACCCTGTGAATGAAGTCAACACGAAGGGGCAGTGACTCGCTCGTGCATAGTCCGGAAAAGAACCCCAGGTTCCAAATACCGCTCGACAAGTGGCCTCTCTCCCCGGGGACACCTCGAGAGGCAAGCGGAGTTCCATGCCTCAACCCAAGACGAGGCCTGACTCTCCTGTCCCCAGTCTGCAGGGACCCTGCGATCGGAGTCTGAAATCAGAGGTACCCTGAGGTTCCTGCCTCAACTGGAGATGAGGCCCTCTTCCAATGCACCAAACCCCATGGAGTTCCGAGAGGCCCCCCCCCCTCCAGTTTC
>NW_011496475.1:0-508 GCF_000754665.1 Bison bison bison | reverse complement strand
GACCCTCTGAAGGATAAACTACAGATATGCAAGAATCAGATGTGCCCTTTCAGTTTGTTTCTCTGTTACTTGTGTCTGCAGATAATTTCATTTTATATATTTCTGTATATCTTATAAACCTCATAATAGTGTTGTTAACTTTAACCAGAAAAATGATTAAAAGTTTGAAATTAAAAGCTTAAAAACAAAAAAAATACAGATGTATACTTTAAAGATGGACTAGACTGAGGGGACATGGGAGGCAGGGGATACAGTTAGAATGGGGCAAGGGGACAAACACTGCTGAGTACCTACTTCAGATCAAGTGGTTTACAATTATACTCTCGCTTTAATTCTAGTAGCTATATGAAGCGAGCCTTATGATTTCATATTTTATACATAGAGATTCTGAAACCTTAGGAAATTTAAATACTCTGCCCAAGTGAACCAACTAGTAAAATGCTAGAATCAAGATTTTTAAGTCAGTTTTACTTAGTTCTTTGCAACTACATAATGACAAATTTTTGTT
>NW_011496474.1:0-505 GCF_000754665.1 Bison bison bison | reverse complement strand
GCTCCTAAAATTGGGAGACAATACATTTCTGTTGTTTTAAGCCACCGAGTTTTTGGCAATGTGTCAAGTCACTCCTAAGAATTTAATACATCTACCTCTAATTGAAATAGGAACATACTATATGCAGTGATTTCCACTAAGACTTTGTATATTGTCTTCAACTTTTTTATATCAATATATGCAAATGAACCAAATTCTATTAGTATCTGAAAAGTATTACATTATTTGGCTGTATCAAAATTCATTTAACCAGTCTTCTGTTGATGATTATCTAGGTTGTCACTCATTGGCACCCCTCTGCTTATCAAGAGAACAACAGCTGAGTTTGGGCAGGAGTGAAGGAGGCTTAGGAAACATGGCATCAATGTCACACCCAGGCATTGATGTGACTTTTCTATCCTCTGGGCTCATGGAGCCTAAGAAACTTCAGATTTGAAAGACAAAAGGGTATCAGCGGTAACAGCTTTGAATGTGAAATGAGAAAGATCAGACAGGGAAAAAAAAA
>NW_011496473.1:0-501 GCF_000754665.1 Bison bison bison | reverse complement strand
GCGCCCCCACCAAGTTCCCCGGCATCCCGGTCTCCCTGGAGACGGAACACCGAGGATTTCCGGCACCACTTCCTCTGAGCCCCTTCTACCCTCCTGATCTCCACAGGAGGGTCGACTCCCCTGCTTTGCCTCGAAGGGGTTCCCGACCTTCCGGTCGCACCTCAGGATGAGGCCGGTCTCACGACGACATTCCAGACGTGGCCTCGTGGGTGCTTCCACGTTGCGAAGCACCCCGATTTCCCGGTCCCCTCTTGATAAGAACCCGATGCCCGGACACCTCTCCGAACTCCACCCTGTGAATGAAGTCAACACGAAGGGGCAGTGACTCGCCCGTGCGTCGTCCGGAAAAACCCCCAGGTTCCAAATCCAGCTCGACAAGTGGCCTCTCTCCCCAGGGACACCTCGAGAGGCAAGCGGAGTTCCATGCCTCAACCCAAGACGAGGCCTGACTCTCCTGTCCCCAGTCTGCAGGGACCCTGCGATCGGAGTCTGAAATCAGAG
>NW_011496472.1:0-542 GCF_000754665.1 Bison bison bison | reverse complement strand
CCTGTGGCGATGGGGGCCTGTGGAAGAAGAGAAGAAAGGGAAGCGCCTCAGACCAGAGCACCTGGTGGAGGACTCGACGGAGGAGCCCAAGCATGCTCCCCGCCAGGGCAGTTGCCCCTGTGCCTGAGCAGAGCCGGGAGCCCGGGGACGGGGTGTGCATTTGGAAGTCGCTTGGCTACAGCCCGACAGCCAGGCTGAGAGGCAAGGGGCGGTAGCCCCCACACCCACCCCACCCAGGCCGGAACGCAAGAAACGCGAGCAAGCAGAAAGGAAACCAAACCCAGCCCCAAAGCAAAGGCGGCAAAGAGTCCCCATCCCCCACCCCCACCCCCCAACGAAGACCACGACACTACCCCGCCGCATGATTCCACCCGTCTGGTCGAGATGCCTGGGAAACGTCTGGATGGGGCTTCTCCCACATTTCCCTCCATCACGATGCCAACGGGAGGGGAGGGACCTGGCTTCTCCGGGCTAACACGAGCACGGGCCATATTTGCCGCCAGTAGCGGAAAAGGAAAGGGAAACGAAGCGAAGCCCAACCC
>NW_011496471.1:0-606 GCF_000754665.1 Bison bison bison | reverse complement strand
CCTGAATTCCCGGTCGTAACTCGAGAATCCCGCCGCAACTCGAGAAAAACCACGTGGTTCCCCCGTCATCGCAAGATGAAGCCCTTTCCCGCTACCGCATCTCAGGAGAAGTCCCACGTTAGGAATTGGAGGTCCAAACGGTACTTGGCACCCTTGAGGCGACCCACAAAGTTCCCTGACATCACGGTCTCCCTCCAGAGGAACACCGAGGTTTTCCGGCACCACTTCATCTGAGCCCCTTCTACCCTCCTGATCTCGACAGGAGGGTCGACACTCCTGCTTTGTCTGGAAGGGGTTCCCGACCTTCCGGTCCCACCTCAGGATGAGGCCGGTCTCACGACGACATTCCAGACGTGGCCTCGTGGGTGGTTCCACATTCCGAAGGACCGCGATTTCCCGGTCCCCTCTTGATAAGAACCCGATGCCCGGACACCTCTTCGAACTCCACCCTTTGAATGAAGTCAACACGGAGGGGCAGTGACTCGCCCGTGCATCGATCAGAAAAAAACCCCAGGTTCCAAATTCAGCTCGACAAGTTGCCTCTCTCCCAGGGGACACCTCGAGAGGCAAGAGGAGTTCCAAGCCTCAACCCAAGACGAGGCCTGT
>NW_011496470.1:0-505 GCF_000754665.1 Bison bison bison | reverse complement strand
CGGACCTAGGAGCCAGGCGTCCTTGCAGAGGGCTTAGGGGCTGGGGTGTGCACACTGCCAAAGCCTCCCGCAGGGAGAGCTCTTTCCGAGGGAAAGGAGCGCCCAGGCTGCATCCCAAGCTGGTGCTTCCCGCCCAGACTGAGCGCCGCACGGAGGGAATCAGGGTCCCGGTGCCCCTGGCTTGGGGAGGCAGCTCCACAGCCAGAGTGTTGCTCCGTTTGTGCCCAGAAAGCGCCTGCCAGACCGGGCCTTCCCTGGAGCTGTCCTCCCGCCTAGAGGCAGGTGGATGTGCTGTGCGGGCTTCCCCTGTGCGTTTGGGCTCCCTAGCACAGCCGCAGCGCAGGGGATCCAGCCCATGATCAGTGAGCTCCGGGCAGTACTTTGGTCCCAGGTTTGGAGCCCAATGCCCGGAACGCGGGAGAGAAGAGGCTGGCTGCCGGCGGGTGCTTGCAAGCCTGTTACTGGGAAGGACCGAGTGAGCTTCCACACCGGCGGAGCTCCAGCT
>NW_011496469.1:0-556 GCF_000754665.1 Bison bison bison | reverse complement strand
CAAGGAAAAAAGAGAAAAAATAGGCCGATTGCAGATTTATCTAAACATATTGATATTTTGCAAAAGGTCAGTTGTTTACATACTCTATTTAAAAGTTAAAAAGTCAGATTGAATTAAAAAATTAAGACCTACTATAGATTATCTACAATGAGCCTATTTCAAATATAGACACAGAGATTAAAAGTGGGATGATGGAAAAATATAAACCTAGAAAATAAAATTAAAACTAAATAGGCTCTATTAACATCAAGGCAAAGAACACTAAAACAGAATATTACTAGGAGTAAACAGAGACATTTCATAATAAAAGATGTCAATTTATTAAGACAGAACAATCTTGGGTGTGTATATCTTTCAAAAATACACGAAGCAAAACTGATAAAATTGAAAGAAGAAACAGATAAATTATATCACATACATCTATCCTACAACTACAGGTGGGGATTTCAACTGTTCTCTTTCTATAACTGTTAGAATGAAAACAAATAAACTCAATAAGGATACAAAAGTTTGGATAACACTATCAACCCGTTTTGCTCCATTTTACCAAATTGAA
>NW_011496468.1:0-531 GCF_000754665.1 Bison bison bison | reverse complement strand
GATTATTGTACCCAGCAAGGATCTCATTCAAGTATGAAGGAGAAATCAAAAGCTTTTCAGACAAGCAAAGACTGAGAGAATTCTGCACCACCAAACCAGCTCTCCAACAAATACTAAAGGATATTCTCTAGACAGGAAACACAAAAACAGTGTATAAATTCGAACCCAAAACAATAAAGTAAATGGCAACGGGAACATACTTATCAGTAATTACATTAAATGTAAATGGGTTGAATGCCCCAACCAAAAGACAAAGACTGGCTGAATGGATACAAAAACAAGACCCCTACATATGTTGTCTACAAGAGACCCACCTCAAAACAGGGGACACATACAGACTGAAAGTGAAGGGCTGGAAAAAGATATTCCATGCAAATAGGGACCAAAAGAAAGCAGGAGTAGCAATACTCATATCAGATAAAATAGACTTTAAAACAAAGGCTGTGAAAAGAGACAAAGAAGGTCACTATATAATGATCAAAGGATCAATCCAAGAAGAAGATATAGCAATTATAAATATATATGCACCCA
>NW_011496467.1:0-529 GCF_000754665.1 Bison bison bison | reverse complement strand
AGAACCTCCCCTTTGCAAAGCCCTTCCTCCATCTGTGGCAGCCACACGCTACCTGGTTTTTCCTTGAACTCCTGCACCTCCATATCAGGGTCTCTGTCCTGGCTGTTCCCTCTTCTCCCAGATATACATGGCTCACTCCCTCACTCCCTCAGACCTTTGTTTAGGGAGGCTAACCTTGACCATCCTGCTTAGACATACACTCCCAGTATTCCTTTTGCTTTGGCCCTCCTCTATCGTGCTTACCATCTTCTTGCACACTAGAATTTCTTGTCCCTTGTGTAATTGTCTTCTCTTCCCTCAAGAGCACAGACTATTACCTGTTAGTACCCAGCTGCCTTCTCATAGCACCCAGCCTGGGACCCCATGTGCTGGAGGTGATGACTGTGGGAGCGCTTTGTCATAGCCCTGCCTCCTGGGACCTTGGACCTGCAAATCTGCTGGGTGGGCAGAAGGACACACCAGCATTTCAGTTATAAGATGAGCTCAGTAATGAGGAAGGGAAGGCTTTATGGAGGAGGGGAGACTAAAC
>NW_011496466.1:0-531 GCF_000754665.1 Bison bison bison | reverse complement strand
TACTATTAACTTAGACCCTGTGTCCAACAGTCCTTGAAATATTTTGATGTTTGCCTTTCTTCAGGGTAGGATTACTTGAGTAAATGGCCATAGGTGTCCATAGCTCTATATAGGTCACCCTTAGCCTGGCCAACCATCCTGGTTTTCCCAGGGCTGTCTCTGTTTCAACACCGAGCACCCTGCATTCCTGCACATCCCTTAGTCCTTGGGTAAAACAGTCACCCTTGACAGCTTGAGATAGAATCAGAGAGAATAGTAATGTGAAACCTTTGTCTGATGTGGAAATCTTTGCAGAAGATTATTAAGGGAAGGGATTGGGCTGTCCATTGGTGGTCTTTACTTTTCATAGAAGCTTAAATCACAATCTGGTTGTTCTCAGCATTTTCTAAAATTATGTGGAGGCAAACAAATACAGATGTTTAGAAGAGGAGACTGTTGTGCTATCATTTCCCACCCTCTGGAAGGCTTCAACCTTTGGACTTTGAAATTTACCATCTGAGACTTGCTGAAATTTACTTTACTAATAAACTT
>NW_011496465.1:0-549 GCF_000754665.1 Bison bison bison | reverse complement strand
GGGCAGGAGGAGAAGGGGGATGACAGAGGATGAGATGGCTGGATGGCATCACTGACTCGATGGACGTGAGTCTGAGTGAAGTCCGGGAGTTGGTGATGGACAGGGAGACCTGGCGTGCTGCAATTCATGGGGTCGCAAAGAGTTGGACAAGACTGAGCAACTGAACTGAACTGAACAATAACCCTCCATTAACTTCCACTTATGGAAGAAATGACTATTTATTTAAACTAATTGGCTTTGGTAGAACTTGAATATTTTCATTATGCAAGTGTGTTTTGAAGAATGAAAGCCAGCCATGGCTCAACAGTGGCCCTCAAAGCACTGGTTGGTAACCATGGCAGCAAGAGGAAGCACTTGAGAACAAAGCTATCCGATGGGAGACCCCAGAATACTTCATGCAACTTGATCAAAGACACTACTGGCTTCCTTCAGCAGTTGGCCTGAAGCCCAGTTTCTGGCTTGACTTAAAAGGACTTAGTCCCACCCATCCTCACAAACAGGAAGATCTGTTGCATCCACTGGATCTCCTGGAAATGATACCGTCCCTTG
>NW_011496464.1:0-530 GCF_000754665.1 Bison bison bison | reverse complement strand
TCCAGTTAAAATATAGGCACAGGAACTGAATAGATATTTTTCCAAAGAAGACAGTATCTGAAAAATGCTCAAAATCATTAGTCATCAGCTCAGTTCAGTTCATTCGCTTGTGCCCGACTCTTTGCGATCCCATGAACCGCAGCACGCCAGGCTCCCTGTCCATCACCAACTGCAGGAGTCCACCAAACCCATGTCCATCGAGTCGATGATGCCATCCAACCATCTCATCCTCTGTCGTCCCCTTCTCCTCCTGCCCTCAATCTTTCCCAGCATCAGGGTCTTTTCCAATGAGTCAGCTCTTCGCATCAGGTGGCCAAAGTATTGGAGTTTCAGCTTCAACATCAGGGGGATGCAAATTGAACTGCAATGGAATACCCTCTTTACACATGCTAAGACAGCTATAATCAAAAAGACAATAAGTATTGGCAAGAATGTGGAGAAATCAAAACCTTCACACTTGAGTGGTAGAAAATATAAAAAGAATTTAGCTACTTTGGAAAATAATCTGGATGTCTCTTAAAGAATTTCAC
>NW_011496463.1:0-505 GCF_000754665.1 Bison bison bison | reverse complement strand
CTCAAAAATAGCTTCTTCAAAATTTTTGATGAGTTTCAAGATGGATTATCAATCACTTCTGAATGAAGCAAATGACAAGCAAAAACATAAATCAATATAATAGGCCATACTTCACGGTGTGTCAAAGGCATTTTACGTCAAGCTGATCCATACTGTGAAGTATATCCCTCCATCGTGAAACCAACTAAGCCCTCCCTGGAGAAAATTCTTTCTTTTTCTGTGCTTCTCTAATGGCAAGCTTTGCTTTAAGTAGCATCCTCAGAAAGGAGAATGAATTACTATTTTACTTAACTAGTGATTCAAATAGCCACCAGTTTTGAAGGCCTTCTCTGCTTCAGGGATTGTACTTACCATTTGGAAATTCTGTGACCACCTTCATTTCATAAATGATATAATTAAAGATTAGCATGGTTAACTAACTTTCTCAGGAAAGAGGCAGAACAAGGTTATAGATCAAAGTCCATTTCAAGTCAAAGTCTGTATTTGTCCACTAAGGCCCTCCTTA
>NW_011496462.1:0-547 GCF_000754665.1 Bison bison bison | reverse complement strand
GACTTCCCTCGACTTGTGCAGGGTGACCTCAGGGGGCTTCTCATGGTGGCTCTGAGAAGTCGAGGGAAACTGGGAGTGGGGGGGGGTGGGCCTCTCGGGACTCCACGGGGTTTGGTGCATTGGAAGAGGGCCTCATCTCCAGTTGAGGCAGGAACCTCAGGGTTCCTCTGATTTCAGACTCCGATCGCAGGGTCCCTGCAGACTGGGGACAGGAGAGTCAGGCCTCGTCTTGGGTTGAGGCATGGAACTCCGCTTGCCTCTCGAGGTGTCCCCGGGGAGAGAGGCCACTTGTCGAGCGGTATTTGGAACCTGGGGGTCTTTTCCGGACGATGCACGGGCGAGTCACTGCCCCTTCGTGTTGACTTCATTCACAGGGTGGAGTTCGGAGAGGTGTCCGGGCATCGGGTTCTTACCAAGAGGGGACCGGGAAATCGGGGTGCTTCGCAATGTGGAAGCACCCACGAGGCCACGTCTGGAATGTCGTCGTGAGACCGGCCTCATCCTGAGGTGCGACCGGAAGGTCGGGAACCCCTTCCAGACAAAGCAG
>NW_011496461.1:0-551 GCF_000754665.1 Bison bison bison | reverse complement strand
GATGGCTAATCTCTCTGTCTTGAGTGCTGAGTGTGCTTGACTTTGCTTTATAGCCTCAATTTACCAAAAAGAGTACAGGTGCATGATCTTGCTGGCCATCTAAGCCAAAAAAATAATTTGCCAATTCACCAATCGTGCAGAGAACACACTGTGCTTGGAAACTGATAGCTTACAGTGAACGGTGCTGGATTCTTGATCTCTGAAGAAGATAGAGTTTCGGGACCAGGGACCAGCCTTGATCGCTCAAGAGCTTTTGTGTAGCAGAGTTTTATTAAAGTGAAAACGGACAGAGAAAGCTTCTGACTCAGACATCAGGAGGGGGACAGAGAGTGCCCCCCTTGCTAGTGTTAGCAAGGCAGTTAGATACTTTTTAAATTAGTCACTACAATAAGTCAAAAGAATGTCTCAAGGTTGTAAAGATCTTACTAGACCCACTGTCATAATTTACATTTTAAGACAACAGGATTAGCCAGAAGGTTTTCAGGAAGGAGAAACCCATCCTCAAACTGGATACATTGTTGTTATATAATCCTTAGTACAGAGTTTAAAAT
>NW_011496460.1:0-561 GCF_000754665.1 Bison bison bison | reverse complement strand
TGACAGTTTGACAGAACGTGCGCAGGGGTGTTGGTCCATGCGGAATATCTGGGTTTGCTAACCCTGTTACCTCTTAAAGGCAGGCTTTCTGCCCTCCCGTAGAGACTGGGCAGCGGGCCCTATCCTTAAGTGTTGAGTGGAGCAAATAGGCACTTCTATTGGCAGCCTTGAGTTTTCCTAGGTGGGGACTTTAAAGGGTGGGGGTCATCCAAGGCATGCAGCCTTGAGCTGTTGGAAACTTAAAGACCCAGGTGCAGGCCTTACTGAGAAAGGGCTCCGTGGAGCCTTGCTCAGATTTGGCTAAGGTGAGAGTCGTTTCCCTTGAAAGCAGAGAAACTCGAAGAGTGTGGATTGGGCCCTGCTCCCACCGCCGCTTGGAGCTGGGACAGCCTTCCCCAGGCGGTGGGGAGACCAAGCACATTTGCTTTTTCAGGTGTCCAGCAGAACGAGATCACACAGAAGCCATCAACCTCCACCATCACCCTGGTGACCAACACGGATTCGTCGCCCCTGGTCCCCAGCTCAGGACCCACGAGCACCCTTGCATCTTCGGTCAGCCCG
>NW_011496459.1:0-517 GCF_000754665.1 Bison bison bison | reverse complement strand
GAATACACCTAAATGTTACTGTGGGAATGATCTTCTAGGTCTTTTTCTCAAACTTGTGTGAAGTACAAGTACTCAGTGCTGTGGTTACTGCAGTGGGGGAATTCGTGTCCCCCGCCCCTCCTGGCTGCTAAAGTCCTTAATCAGTGACGCCCTCCCTGCAAATGAGACTATATTTGGAGATAGAGCTTTGGGGGATGTCATGGAGGCTAATGAGGGCATAAAGGGTAAGATTCAAATCCAGTAGGATGGTGGGCTTATTGGCACCAAGGAAATGCCTTGTGAGCACACAATGAGAAGACAGCCATGTGCAAGGCAGGACGAGAGCTCTCACTAGAGCCTCACCATACTGGTACCTGATCTTGGATGTCCAGCCTCCAGAAACTATAAGGGAACACATTTCTTTTGTTAAGCCACCAAGCCTATGGTGTTAGTTGCATCTATGTTGAGGGTTGAGAGGAAAGTGCAGCCCTCTGGTTCTGTCTCCAACATATATTCCGCATCTGTGTGGCTGAATCTT
>NW_011496458.1:0-506 GCF_000754665.1 Bison bison bison | reverse complement strand
GAGGCTCACTGACCTCGCCGTCGTACCTCGCGAGAAACCGCACACTGGGCCGCCGCTCGACGAACAACCCCGAGCCTCCCCGTCATCGCGACTTGAGGGCCTTCGTCTCCTGTATGGCCTAGAGACCAATCTCTCGACCTCTCTCCAACCGCCTCAGGAGGCTTGACTCCTTTTAGTCACCCAGTGAGCTCCAAGAGATACACGTCGCGACTCGAGAGCAGAGCGGGGTTCTTTGCTTCCACTCGAGATGGATGCCTGTCTCCCCGGGTACGTCTGGAATGCAACCCCGATATCCCTTTCGCCCCTGGAGAGGAACACTGGCTTCTGGACACAAGCCTAGATGAGGTCTATTGGCCCTGCAGTCACTCGAGAGCAATCCCCAGCTTTCCTTCGCAACTCGAATGGAAAGTTTGGACTTCCCTGGGCCAACACAAGAGGCATCCTGAATTCCCCGTCGTAACTCGAGAATCCTGCTACACCTCGAGAAAAACCACGTGGTTCCCCCG
>NW_011496457.1:0-504 GCF_000754665.1 Bison bison bison | reverse complement strand
GCCCCTTCGTGTTGACTTCATTCACAGGGTGGAGTTCGGAGAGGTGTCCGGGCATCCGGGTCTTCCCAAGAGGGACCGGGAAATCGGGGTGCTTCGCAATGTGGAAGCACCCACGAGGCCACGTCTGGAATGGCGTCGTGAGACCGGCCTCATCCTGAGGTGCGACCGGAAGGTCGGGAACCCCTTCCAGCAAAGCAGGGGAGTCGACCCTCCTGTGGAGATCAGGAGGGTAGAAGGGGCTCAGAGGAAGTGGTGCCGGAAAACCTCGGTGTTCCTCTCCAGGGAGACCGGGATGCCGCGGAACTTTGTGGGGGCGCATCAAGGGTGCCAAGTACCGTTTCGACCTCCAATTCCTAACGTGGGACTTCTCCTGAGACGCTGTAGCGGGAAAGGGCTTCATCTTGCGTTGACGGGGGAACCACGTGGTTTTTCTCGAGTTGCGGCGGGATTCTCGAGTTACGACGGGGAATTCGGGATGCCTCTTGTGTTGGCCCAGGGAAGTCC
>NW_011496456.1:0-516 GCF_000754665.1 Bison bison bison | reverse complement strand
GTTGACAGCCTTGTGACGAGAAACGGTCCCCGAAACAAGAATCAGACAAACCAGAGAAGCCCAGATGATAGTCCTTGAGATGAAGGAACTAAGCAGCTGGTTGAGATGGCACCAAGGGAAAGGTTGTCCCTTTGGTCTGCCCCTCTACTCCTTTCTTCCTGGACGCCTTAGGGTTTTGTCATGGAGATTTGAAAGAAAGTGCACAAAAGTCATATGTGTTGAATCAAGATTTTGCATTTAACCATCTCTCGAAAAGGAAGAGAGCTTCACCTGCACATGTTTCTTTCAAAAACGTCAATTGCTTTTCAATTCTGGGGTTTCTCTCTTGCCTTGTTCACTTAGCCTTAACAGTAAAAATCCACGAAAACTACATAAAGATTCAAAGATGCCAACAAAGGACAGCTTCTGTTTTTGAAATCATCTTTCCATTTAGTAGAACACGAGCTCTATTCTTTGTATTTTGCCTAGGGAATGAGCAGTGTCCTGGTTCAGATGGCAAGGCATCCGCGCGCAGGA
>NW_011496455.1:0-563 GCF_000754665.1 Bison bison bison | reverse complement strand
AAATAGTAGAATAACAGAGGCAGAAGATAGGATTAGTAGAATTAGAAGAATAGAATAGGTAGAAATAAATGAATCAGAGAGGATAAAAGAAAAACGAATTAAAAGAAATGAGGACAATCTCAGAGACCTCCAGGACAATATTAAACGCTACAACATTCGAATCATAGGGGTCCAGAAGAAGAAGACAAAAGAAAGACCATGAGAAAATACTTGAGGAGATAATAGTTGAAAACTTCCCTAAAATGGGGAAGGAAATAATCACCCAAGTCCAAGAAACCCAGAGAGTCCCAAACAGGATAAACCCAAGGAGAAACACCCCAAGACACATATTAATCAAATTAACAAAGATCAAACACAAAGAACAAATATTAAAAGCAGCAAGGGAAAAACAACAAATAACACACAAGGGAATTCCCATAAGGATAACAGCTGATCTTTCAATAGAAACTCTTCAAGCCAGGAGGGAATGGCAAGACATACTTAAAATGATGAAAGAAAATAACCTACAGCCCAGATTATTGTACCCAGCAAGGATCTCATTCAAGTATGAAGGAGAAATCAAA
>NW_011496454.1:0-526 GCF_000754665.1 Bison bison bison | reverse complement strand
AGGGGGTTTGGTGCATTGGAAGAGGGCCTCATCTCCAGTTGAGGCAGGAACCTCAGGGTTCCTCTGATTTCAGACTCCGATCGCAGGGTCCCTGCAGACTGGGGGACAGGAAAGTCGGGCCTCGTCTTGGGTTGAAGCATGGAACTCCGCTTGCCTCTCGAGGTGTCCCCGGGGACAGAGGCCACTTGTCGAGCTGGATTGGGAACCTTGGGTTTTTTCCGGACGATGCACGGGCGAGTCACTGCCCCTTCGTGTTGACTTCATTCACAGGGTGGAGTTCGGAGAGGTGTCCGGGCATCGGGTTCTTACCAAGGGGGGACCGGGAAATCGGGGTGCTTCGCAATGTGGAAACACCCACGAGGCCACGTCTGGAATGTCGTCGTGAGACCGGCCTCATCCTGAGGAGTGACCGGAAGGTCGGGAACCCCTTCCAGACAAAGCAGGGGAGTCGACCTTCCTGTCGAGATCAGGAAGGTAAAAGGGGTTCAGAGGAAGCAGTGCCGGAAAACCTCGGTGTTCCTCTCCA
>NW_011496453.1:0-517 GCF_000754665.1 Bison bison bison | reverse complement strand
GGAGGCGTTAGGACCAGGTGGGTGCTTCACCGTTCAGAGGGAAGAGGGCCTGCAGGCATCTCCCTTCTGTGTCTCCCCTGTCATCCCCACGAGGCTCCTGTCAATCACGGCTGGGGGTCCTCCTGGGAGCAGGAGTGGAGGAGGCAACTGTATTCTCAATGGGTCTGAGATGATCGGCTGAGTTAATGAGTGGATGGTTGGATGGATGGATGAATTAAGGATGGATGGATTAATTAAGAGTGGATGGATGGATTGATTAGTGAGTGGTGGATGGATGAACAGATGGCTGGCTGGATGGGTGGATGAACAGAGCATGGAATGAATAAAGCAGATGATTGTACTCCAGTGCTAGAAACATATTCTACGAAATTGAGTAGGAGCTGGGTGATGATTGTTTCGTCCTAACAGTGACATGTGTTTGGAAACGGCCTAAGTGCTCCTCAGTGAGGGGTGAGGTACAATCTGTGGACACCCCACAAGGAACAGCCCGCCCTCCTTCCTGCCACCTTCCCCATCC
>NW_011496452.1:0-509 GCF_000754665.1 Bison bison bison | reverse complement strand
AATTCTCATCTCTTTACATAGCTTTGACTAGACTGACCTTTGTCTGCTTTATAATGTGCTGTCTAGCCTGGTTGTAACTTTCTTCTAAGGAGAAAGCATATTTTAATTTCCTGAACAGAGTCACCATCTTCAGTGATTTTGGAACCTGCTCCCCCCAAATAGTTTCTCACTGTTTCCGTTGGTTTCCCATCTTTATGCCAGAAAGCGATGGGACCAGATGCCATGAATCTCATTTTGAATGTTGAGTTTTAAGTCACCGGAATCACTCTCCTCTTTTACTTTCCTCAAGAGACTCCGTAGTTCTTTCCATGTTCTGCCACATGAATCGTGTCATCTGCATATCTGATGTTATTGATATTTCTCCCAGCAAAGTTGATTCCAAACCCTGTTGCATTCAGTCTGGCATTTTGTGTGATGAACTCTTCATGTAAGTTCAATAAAGAGGTTGACAGTACAGCCTTGAAATATTCCTTTCCCAACTCAGAACCTGTCTGTTGTTCCATTTCCTT
>NW_011496451.1:0-560 GCF_000754665.1 Bison bison bison | reverse complement strand
CCGGGGAACTTTGTGGGGGCGCATCAAGGGTGCCAAGTACCGTTTCGACCTCCAATTCCTAACGTGGGACTTCTCCTGAAACGCTGTAGCGGAAAGGGCTTCATCTTGCGATGACGGGGAACCTACGTGGTTTTTCTCGAGTTGCGGCGGGATTCTCGAGTTACGACGGGGAATTCGGGATGCCTCTTGTGTTGGCCCAGGGAAGTCCAATCTTCCATTCGAGTTGCGAAGGAAAGCTGGGGATTGCTCTCGAGTGACTGCAGGGCCAATAGACCTCATCTAGGCTTGTGTCCAGAAGCCAATGTTCCTCTCCAGGGGCGACCGGGATCTCGGGGTTGCATTCCAGACGCACCCGGGGAGACAGGCATTCATCTCGAGTGGAAGCAAAGAACCCCGCTCTGCTCTCGAGTCGCGACGGGTATCTCTTGGAGCTCACTGGGTGGACTAAAGGGAGTCAAGCCTCCTGAGGCGTTTGGAGAGAGTTCGGGAGGTTGGCCTCTAGGCCATGCAGGAGACGAAGGCCCTCATCTCCGCGATGACGGGGGAGTCTCGGGGTGGTT
>NW_011496450.1:0-514 GCF_000754665.1 Bison bison bison | reverse complement strand
GGGACCTTGCGATCGGAGTCTGAAGTCAGAGGAACCCTGAGGTTCCCTGCGTCAACTGGAGACCGAGGCCCACTTCCAATGCCACCAAACCCCAGTGGAGTCCCGAGAGGCCCCTCCCACCTCCAGTTTCCCTGACTTCTCAGAGCCACCATGAGAAGCCCCCTGAGGTCACCTGCACAAGTCAAGGGAAGCCAGGGTGTCCTGCCTCAACCCGAGAAAGACCTCGAGAGACCTTCTTCCACACGTCTCGAGGCCAGACTCCCGTACTGCCGTGAGCCGGCATATTGCATATTGAGTGCATATTGCATATTGCATATTGAGTGCAGCACTTTCCACAGCATCATCTTTCAGGATCTGGAATAGCTCAACTGGAATTCTATCACTGCTGGGAGCCAGTGAGGAACTCCGCCCATGACAAAGGTCATGAGGAAGGAGGCTCGGCATACGCAAAGGCGGGATCGAGCTTCAGGAGTCCCCCTGGAAATTCTCGAGCATATACCCCAAAACCAGAGTC
>NW_011496449.1:0-551 GCF_000754665.1 Bison bison bison | reverse complement strand
ACCAGCAGACTGTGATAACCATATGAAATGTGATTGTAGATTCATGAACACACTGATGGAGTATGGCAGAATTCCAGACTCTCTTACCCCATGTCAGTTTAAGTGCAGTGATATCTATTGCTTTTGAGCAAGGGGTGGAGAACAACAAACTCAGAAATTCGGGGGCGGGCGGGTCTCAGGACCCCCCCTTGTCAGCCTCCGTTAGATTTTGCTGCTCTGTGCTGGTCCTCTGTCGTCCTCCAACAGCCTCCACTTGGTGTGGGGTCTGCCCTCCCTGACCCCTGTGGGTGGGGTGGGACCGGGTGAGGGGCTGCGAAGGTTCCACACCAGCTGAGCAACCACAGCCCTCACGGAAGATGCGCTCAGAGGGGGTGCTGAGAAAACAACTCTGCTTCCTGCAGAGACTTCAGAAGCCCACACCCCGTCTACCGCTGCACATTTTTGCAGCTGAAGGAGAAACTGTTGGAAATGGGAGTTTCCCTGATGTCACTGGGATGAGGCCGGTTGTGTTATTGGAAGACATCAGGGAGCTGGCTCAGGAAGGGCTGGGT
>NW_011496448.1:0-577 GCF_000754665.1 Bison bison bison | reverse complement strand
CCTGGGACCCTTGAGTTAATCTTTTTCTTGTTATAGCCCACCACACCGTTGCTCTGTAGGAATGCAACTTTATCTAATGGTTTTTTGGAGGTGGCTCCTGACCAACCACCTTTAAGAGAAAAATAAGTTTTACTGAAGAAAAGGTCTTAAAATATTAACAGGCCTCCGGGCCAGAAGATGATGCAAATCACCGAAACGTTTGCATATGATAAGTTTGCAGGAAGAAAGCCTGGTTTGCTGCAAGACTCTACCCCTTCCCCCATTATCCTCTATGCATAACTTAAGGTATGAAAACTACTTTGAAAAATAAAGTGCGGGCCTTGTTCACCGAAACTTGGTCTCACCATGTCGTTCTTTCTCTTACCTTCTGGCTGAATTCTTCAGCCTCTTTTCTCCACTGAATTTCCTCACTGAGCTATCCTCATTCTATTACTCTTTATGTCCTTAATTAACATTTAATTAAGCAGTTGTTTCCTGATCTTCGCGTACACCGTCTCTCCTTCGAATACCCTGGATCAGCCGGGGCTGGTCCCCGGCACCCTACCATGGCTCGAGAGCAATGACGCGCTCGCCCTCG
>NW_011496447.1:0-517 GCF_000754665.1 Bison bison bison | reverse complement strand
GGACTTCCCTGGGCCAACACAAGAGGCATCCCGAATTCCCCGTCGTAACTCGAGAATTCCGCCGCAACTCGAGAAAACCACGTGGTTCCCCCGTCATCGCAAGATGAAGCCCTTTCCCGCTACAGCGTCTCAGGAGAAGTCCCACGTTAGGAATTGGAGGTCGAAACGGTACTTGGCACCCTTGATGCGCCCCACAAAGTTCCCCGGCATCCCGGTCTCCCTGGAGAGGAACACCGAGGTTTTCCGGCACCACTTCCTCTGAGCCCCTTCTACCCTCCTGATCTCGACAGGAGGGTCGACTCCCCTGCTTTGTCTGGAAGGGGTTCCCGACCTTCCGGTCGCACCTCAGGATGAGGCCGGTCTCACGACGACATTCCAGACGTGGCTTCGTGGGTGCTTCCACATTGCGAAGCACCCCGATTTCCCGGTCCCCTCTTGGTAAGAACCCGATGCCCGGACACCTCTCCGAACTCCACCCTGTGAATGAAGTCAACACGAAGGGGCAGTGACTCGCCCG
>NW_011496446.1:0-550 GCF_000754665.1 Bison bison bison | reverse complement strand
GGGAAGGACCGAGGAGCAGGATTCTGAGGCTGGCCTTGTCATAGTGAGGACCCCCCTGTGGCAGCTCCTAATGAACCCTTTCTTCGTCAGGGGCTTTGCTGGGGCATGGTTGGATCTGGGAGCAGAGACAGTGGAAGGAGAGCAGGGGAATCCCTGTTGCCCGGCCAGGCTGGTCTGTATTGGTACAAACTGGGTGTGATGGGACGAGGGTGGAGAGATGTAAAGACGTGTTCCTTAAAAACTTGGCTTCCTTGGCACCAGTTCTGATCTTCAGCTGTAAAGTACTTGAATGAAACTGACTTCCCACCCCACCTCCTTTCAGAAGGAATGAATGAGGTTAGAGTTGACACAGACAGTTGACGTGAAGTGACAGGAATTCCCTGAGTCCCAGGAGAGGGGAGGTGGTCCGTCATCCTAGACTGACAGCCCCAGAGAGTGGAGTCATCTTTGTTTTCCCTCCTCAGGCCTTCTGGTCTCCCTGAAATTCAACCCTTCCCTTTTTCTGACAACTTTGAGTTTTCCTGTCTATTCACCAAATTTTTCTCCAACC
>NW_011496445.1:0-548 GCF_000754665.1 Bison bison bison | reverse complement strand
CTTCCCCTTCCAGGCACTGTCCACCCCATTCAGTCCTGTTTCCTGTATCCCTCCCCGCAAAATCAGGCTCTATATGCCTCTCCTCCTTCTCCGATGACATTTCTTGTCTCATCAGCCTTTGTAGTTCCTTTTCCTGTATTTTTTATGTCCTCTGCTGTCTGCAGAGTTAGAGAGATAACAGCTATTGGAGCCAGGTTTTTCAAGGAATGTGGAATCTGTTATGCCAGTCATCCACTGTGTGACTTTGGGCATAGCACATACTTGGGTGAGGCCTTTTGTTTTCCATTGATGAAGTGGGGGTGATGATAGTCATGGCTACCCCCTAAATTTTCTGTGAAAGACGCAAGGTCTGGGGTAGTAGCTAGCACATAGCTAGTATGATAAATTCTTCATATATACCATAAAATTCCCTGCATCTAGTGTAGTGCTTGGAGAGATAGTGGACAGTGAACAAGAGTTAATGCTTACAGTTCAGTACACTAATTTGATAGAGCACAGTCCGAAATCTGTGACTCTCTTTGACACCTTCTGTCAGGAGCAAATGATTC
>NW_011496444.1:0-548 GCF_000754665.1 Bison bison bison | reverse complement strand
GAAGGGGCTCAGAGGAAGTGGTGCCGGAAAACCTCGGTGTTCCTCTCCAGGGGAGACCGGGATGCCGAGGAACTTTGTGGGGGCGCATCAAGGGTGCCAAGTACCGTTTTCGACCTCCACTTCCTAACGTGGGACTTCTCCTGAGACGCTGTAGCGGGAAAGGGCTTCATCTTGCGATGACGGGGGAACCACGTGGTTTTTCTCGAGTTGCGGCGGGATTCTCGAGTTACGACGGGGAATTCGGGATGCCTCTTGTGTTGGCCCAGGGAAGTCCAATCTTCCATTCGAGTTGCGAAGGAAAGCTGGGGATTGCTCTCGAGTGACTGCAGGGCCAATAGACCTCATCTAGGCTTGTGTCCAGAAGCCAATGTTCCTCTCCAGGGGCGACCGGCATCTCGGGGTTGCGTTCCAGACGCACCCGGGGAGACAGGCATTCATCTCGAGTGGAAGCCAAGAACCCCGCTCTGCTCTCGAGTGGCGACGGGTATCTCTTGGAGCTCACTGGGTGGACTAAAGGGAGTCAAGCCTCCTGAGGCGTTTGGAGAGAG
>NW_011496443.1:0-505 GCF_000754665.1 Bison bison bison | reverse complement strand
AATATTCATCATTCCTTATAAAATTATTAACTGAATTATACTGTAAGGAAGAGCAAGTCCTTCATCCCCACTTATTATTCATTTAATTTTTGTATTAGTATGGATTCATGGTATTTTTTTAAATTTTATTTTATTTTTAAACTTTACAATATTGTATTAGTTTTGCCAAATATTGAAATGAATCCACCACAGGTATACCTGAATTCCCCATCCTGAACCCTCCTCCCTCCTCCCTCCCCTCCCCTCCCTCTGGGTCGTCCCAGTGCACCAGCCCCAAGCATCCAGTACCGTGCATCGAAGCTGGACTGGCGACTGTTTTATACATGATATTATACATGTTTCAATGCTATTCTCCCAAATCTCCCCACCCCCTCCCTCTCCCACAGAGTCCATAAGACTGATCTATACATCGATGTCTCTTTTGCTGTCTCGTACACAGGGTTATTGTTACCATCTTTCTAAATTCCATATATGCGTTAGTATACTGTATTGGTGTTTTTCTTTC
>NW_011496442.1:0-556 GCF_000754665.1 Bison bison bison | reverse complement strand
TTGGCTTTTTCCCAACCCTGGTAGAGGCTGGGGTTTGCCAAACACAGGTGCCAGCACACCCTTGAGCATGGGGTCCTTCAGTCCTGCACGAGCACCACTCACATGCCCAGCCTTTGCCTATGATGTTGCCTTCATCTGGAATGCCTTCCCTTTCTTGCCCAGGCTGCTCTTTTATACTGATTTCAGGTTCACCAGAATACTTTATATCAGTTAATTTCTGTTCCTCATCATTAAGCTGGGTTTGGCATTGTTCTCTGTTGTTTGTTTGTTTTTTAACTTCCCAATGAGATTATAAACACCTTGAGAGTGGGAATAATGTCTTTTGCTTTTTTTTAAATCTCCCATGAGCAATTTGTGTCATATAAAGGATAGGGGCTTCTGGAGACAGTCTTGGCATTGAATCTCAGCATTGCCATTTACCCTGGAATGGTGAAGTCAGTTTCCTTACCTGTGAAATGAGATAACACAGTTTGTTAACCTTGATTTTGTCAGCATTTGGGCTGGATAATCCTTTGTTGTGGGGGCTGTCCTGTCTGCTGCAGGATGTTTAGTAGCA
>NW_011496441.1:0-520 GCF_000754665.1 Bison bison bison | reverse complement strand
TGTGTGTCTGTGTGTGTGTGTGTGTGTGTGTGTGTGTGTGACTCGCACAGGTCTGGAAGCCAGGCAACTAGCACAGCTTGCTGACACTGGCACTTCTTCTTCAGCCCTTTCCCTTCCTCTGGCCAGGACCCTGGGCTGGGCAGGAAAACAACTGTCAGAGAAACGTTTGTGTTGATGATAAACCATCTGTGTGCAAGCTCAGGGGTTGCCACCAGCCAGTCCAAACAAAATGGCTGTGGGCATCAGTGGACTTGTGTATGGACAGAGAGCCCCAAGTTTGCTGATGACAGACAGACAGACAACCAAAAGTGTTTAGTAATCTCTAAGGTGCTCTGCAACTGGTTTTTAAAATCCACAAAAGGAATTGCCCTTGGGGAAACCAAGTTGTACTTTTACTAATGCTCTGTTCCTTTGGAGCCTTATCCTAAGCCTCTTTCAGGGTCCTTCCATGTCTCCTTCTTCTAACAAGGAATAAGCTCCACCTTGCAGCTTAAGGCATAGGCTCTGGACTAGGAGCTGT
>NW_011496440.1:0-562 GCF_000754665.1 Bison bison bison | reverse complement strand
TTTGCTTTACTAACTCTCTCTCTCTTTGATATGGATTGCCTATGTTTTGTAAGTCTGGAATTTTAATCTTTTATCTTTGCTGAGAATAACTACCTTGTAAGACAGTATATATGCCCACACCATGTTGATTAAAACACCTTTAATTACTTGCAAATTACCTGCATTATGTGATAATGCAAATCAGGGATGTCAAAAAGCTATGGCTCCAATTCGTGAGAAAGGGACTATTGATTATTTGAAGGCTTGTCGCAATCTAGGATTAGAAACTCAAAAGATGCAAATGGTAGCTGAAACAATAGCTGCTGCCTTAAGAAAGGGAAATAAAGGATGCTTTACATGTGGAAATAAGAACCATTTGAAAAGGGACAGCCCTAAGAAAGCTTAAAAAAAAAGAAAAGAAAAATATATAAAGATAAAAGACCTCCAGAAATCTGCCCTCGCTACAGTAGAGGAATGCATTGGGCAAAAGATTGTAAGTCTAAATCTGACATTGAAAGGAAACCTATTCCAGAAAACTGCAAGCAGGGACCCCCCAGGTCCCCTTCAGCAAAAACCTGAGACA
>NW_011496439.1:0-555 GCF_000754665.1 Bison bison bison | reverse complement strand
GCTTCCACTCGAGATGAATGCCTGGTCTCCCCGGGTGCGTCTGGAATGCAACCCCGAGATCCCGGTCGCCCCTGGAGAGGAACATTGGCTTCTGGACACAAGCCTAGATGAGGTCTATTGGCCCTGCAGTCACTCGAGAGCAATCCCCAGCTTCCTTCGCAACTCGAATGGAAGATTGGACTTCCCTGGGCCAACACAAGAGGCATCCCGAATTCCCCGTCGTAACTCGAGAATCCCGCCGCAACTCGAGAAAACCACGTGGTTCCCCGTCATCGCAAGATTGAAGCCCTTTCCCGCTACAGCGTCTCGACGTAGAAGTCCCACGTTAGGAATTGGAGGTCGAAACGGTACTTGGCGCCCGTTGATGCGCCCCACAAAGTTCCCCGGCATCCCGGTCTCCCTGGAGAGGAACACCGAGGTTTTCCGGCACCACTTCCTCTGAGCCCCTTCAACCCTCCTGATCTCCACAGGAGGGTCGACTCCCCTGCTTTGTCTGGAAGGGGTTCCCGACCTTCCGGTCGCACCTCAGGATGAGGCCGGTCTCACGACGACATT
>NW_011496438.1:0-545 GCF_000754665.1 Bison bison bison | reverse complement strand
GGGATGAGGACATAACTAACTAGAGGCTTAAGGGAGGGCTAGAATAGGACTTCGCTGATGGTCAGTGGTTAAGAATCCACCATGCAGTGCAGGGGGTGCAGGTTTTATCCCTGGTCAAGGAACTAAGATCCCACAGGCTGTGGAACAACTAACCATACAAGCCACAACTGCTGAGCCCGCACGCCACGCTAGAGAGCCCGTGTAATGCAACTGAGGCCCACACAGCTACACAAAAGTAAAAAAAAAAAATTTTAAGGGGGGTGGGGCTAGAAAGAGAGGTAGATGTTGTGTTGATGTCTAGACAGGGCAAGGAATTAAGCTCAGCCAGAGGGAGGCTCTGACAAACCTAGACAACATATTAAAAAGCAGAGACATCACTTTGCCCAAAAGGTCTGGCAAAAGTCAAAAAGTCCCACAAAAAGTCAAAAAGGTCCAGCAAAAGTCAAAGCTATGGTTTTTCTAGGAGTCATATATGGATGTGAGAGTTGAACCATAAAGAAGGCTGAGCGCCAAAGAATCAATGCTTTCGAAATATGATGTTGGAG
>NW_011496437.1:0-522 GCF_000754665.1 Bison bison bison | reverse complement strand
ACAGGGATGCTCATTCACTGAACTGGAGAACACAGGCTGGGAAAGGGAAAAACGGCTCCTAGGTGTGGGAACAGGAGTAGCAGGAGACTCAGGAGGTCAGCGACCGTGAAAGAGTCTAGACACACCAGGCCACACCGCCTATAGTTGCCTTAGGAGAGAGTGCGTGGAAAGCAGACCAGAAGTCCACTGGATATTGGCATTATAGTATGTTTTTAAACTAATGTATGATTTTAAAAAATATGTAGATCTTATCCCATTTTTCTGTCTTTATAAAAGCCCAAGTTGAAGAACCCCTCTGGAAATTGCTTCTGATTGACAGCTGGTGCAGGAAGACCCCGACCTCATGGTTAAAGCCCAGGATCTGATGCTTTAGAGTGAGAAGAACCAGGTTAGTGGCCCTGCCCCCTTGATCTTCGTGTGCTGAGATCTTCAGGACATCTGTTTCCTCTAGGTGTAAGATACATTTGCACGTTCACACACTCTATCGGCTAAGGTCCAACCAGAGAAACAGAAAGCACCTCA
>NW_011496436.1:0-528 GCF_000754665.1 Bison bison bison | reverse complement strand
AATATGCAGCCCTGGCCTTGGAATGGGGATATAAATTCTTCTTCAAGTGACAGCTTTGACTGAACTCTGAAACCTGTATGATCCCACCGATGTGACCTAAAGCACTGTAGGTGACAGAAAGCTTGTCTTGTTTTAGGAGAAAGGCAAAGACAAAGGCCTATGTTTTCGTTTACCTATGACTTGCTGACAGCTGTCAAATTTATTATTATTTTTGTTCTAGATTCGAAAATAGAGGTTTCCCTTTGAACAGCTTGAGGCCAGGACATTTTATTGGTGTTGGATCTTGTCTGCAGTGAATAGCAAATTCCTCCTCGCATGGGTCATTTGGTGACTGTGTGGGTGAGGGAAATCATAATTCGACCATGATTTGGAAATGTTCTGGCATTTTCCAAGAGGTGCAGTTTCTGGAATCACTGAAGACACAGAGTGTTATTTGCTTTGCAAGAGAGTCTGTGGGTGGTCAAAAGTTGACAGATGGAGGGGTAACATCCCGGGCTGGGGAATCTCTGCTTGGTGGGTATCACCTGG
>NW_011496435.1:0-502 GCF_000754665.1 Bison bison bison | reverse complement strand
TTTCTGTGTGGCAAAATGAATGCTGCTGAGCAAGGATAAACCTTTGGAATATGTAGCCAATGACATCATGAGATTTGAAAAATGGGTAAAAAATTCAACAATTAAAGATAATTATCTTTAGTTTAATACTTTGTTTTATATTTAAATTTCATCTTCTGGATTTGGAAAATAAATAATTATTGGTAGAAGGAATCATTATGACAAAAAAAATTAGACGCATGTATTGATGCTTGTTATGTGTCAGTCACTGGGTCCAGCTTGTGATACACTTATTTTCTTATAAAAGCAACTATAAAGAATGCTCAGATAGAGGAAGTGTTCTTAACCTCCTTGCATTGCTGGTGATACCACAGAACAGAGTTAATCCCTTTAGTCCAGACCACACTATTAGGGATTGAAGGCAGAACCTTCGTTACCAGAGTACTTTGTCATGATCATTGTTTATAATTTGTCCAATTATCGTTACATTGCTAAGGATAGCTTTCTGTGAGAATATGAGAAG
>NW_011496434.1:0-549 GCF_000754665.1 Bison bison bison | reverse complement strand
GAGATGAAGGAACTAAGCAGCTGGTTGAGATGGAGCCAAGGGGAAAGGTTGCTCTTTTTTTCTCCACCTCTACTCCTTTCTTCCTTGATGCCTTAGTGATTCATCGTGGAGATTTGAAATAAAGTTCACAAGAGTCATATTTGTTGAATAAAGATTTTGCATTGAACCAACTCTAAAAAATGAAGAAAGTTTCACCTGCCACATGTTTCTTTAAAAAGTCAATTGCTTTTCAACTCTGGGGTTTCTCCATTGCCTTGTTCAAGTAGCCTTAATCATAAAAATAAATAAAACTAAATAAAGATTCAAATATACCAACAAAGGAAAGCTTCTGTTTCTTAAATCATCTTTCCACTTAGTAGAACACTAGCTTGTTTCTTTGTATTTTGACTAGGCAATTAGTTGTATTGTGGCTCAGATGGGAAGGCATCCACCTGCAGGAGACTCAGGTTTGATCCCTGGGTCGGGAAGATCCCCTGGAGAAAGAAATGGCAAACCACTCCAGTATTCTTGACTGGGAAATGCCACGGACAGAGGAGCCTGACTGGCCAC
>NW_011496433.1:0-526 GCF_000754665.1 Bison bison bison | reverse complement strand
ATTGCTGAAGCCTGGCTTGGAGAATTTTGAGCATTACTTTACTAGTGTGTGAAATGAGTGCAATTGTATGATAGTTTGAGCATTCTTTGGCATTGCCTTTCTTTGGGATTGGAATGAAAACTGACCTTTTCCAGTCCTGTGGCCACTGCTGAGTTTTCCAAATTTGCTGACATATTGAGTGGAGCACTTTCACAGCATCATCTTTCAGGATTTGAAATAGCTCAACTGGAATTCCATCACCTCCACTAGCTTTGTTCATAGTGATGCTTTCTAAGGCCCCCTTGATTTCACATTCTAGGATGTCTGGCTCTAGGTCAGTGATCATCTTGGTCATGAAGATGTTTTTTGTATAGTTCTTATGTGTATTCTTGCCAACTCTTCTTAATATCTTCTGCTTCTGTTAGGTTCATACAATTTCTGTCCTTCATCGAACCCATCTTTGCATGAAATATTCCCTTGGTATCTCTAATTTTCTTGAAGAGATCTCTAGTCTTTCTCATTCTATTGTTTCCTCTATTTCTTTGCA
>NW_011496432.1:0-539 GCF_000754665.1 Bison bison bison | reverse complement strand
TAGTGTTGCAATGAACATTGAGGGGCACATATCTTTTGGAATTATGGTTTTCTCCAGGTATATGCCCAGGAGTGGGATTTCTGGGTCATATGATAGTTCTATTTTAATTTTTAAGGAACCTCTATACTGCTCTCCCAGAGAAGGCAATGGCACCCCACTCCAGTACTCTTGCCTGGAAAAGCCCATGGACAGAGGAGCCTGGTAGGCTGGAGTCCATGGGGTCATGAAGAGTCGGACACAACTGAGCAAATTCACTTTCACGCATTGGAGAAGGAAATGGCAACCCACTCCAGTGTTCTTGCCTGGAGAATCCCAGGGACGGGGGAGCCTGGTGGGCTGCCATCTATGGGGTCGCACAGAGTCGGACACGACTGAAGCGACTTAGCAGCAGTAGTAGCATACTGTTCTCCATAGTGGCTGTATCAATTTGCATTCCCGCCAACAGTGTAAGAGGGTTCCCTTTTCTCCATACCCTCTCCAGCATTTATTGTTTATAAATTTTCTTGGGAATAATCCTCTTTGGCTCCACACCCCGCCTT
>NW_011496431.1:0-527 GCF_000754665.1 Bison bison bison | reverse complement strand
AGGCTGCACACCTTTCATCAGTATGACATCTCTCTCACCATGTCAAACTGGCTTCAGCTAGCAATACTTCATTAAATACCGTAAAGAAAAAAATTTTTTAAATTTTTGTAAGAAAATTCCAGTTTTGAGAACAATTAACATTATTCTGTAATTTACAACAATATGAGGGCTGATGTTGCATGTTATTGTACATACCCTTCTCCTCATACAGAACCAGGAATGTCACTTTCCTAACTCAGGCAGGCACTGTTACTGGTGGGTACTGCACACTCGCTCGCTCGCTCGCTCGCTCACTCACACACACACTCTCTCTCTCTTCCCCTTCCTCTCCCCCTCCCTTCTTCTCTCCCTCCAAACAACAAAACCCAGAGTATGTCAAAGGAAAAAGGTTTGTTATGGTATTGATCAAAACCCTTGGAGTCAACAGTCTGTCTGAGCTTAGAGGGTATGCTGTTTTGATCTTGAGCCTATGTTAAAGGAATCCACTGTCAGATTCTGAAATAAAGAACTTTGGATAGTACCATCAT
>NW_011496430.1:0-517 GCF_000754665.1 Bison bison bison | reverse complement strand
AATTCTTTGCTAGGGGTGTTGTCCTGAACACTGAAGGATGTCTGCAGCATTCCTGGTCTTCATCCACTGGGTGTCACGTAGTAACCCCCTTCCCTACCCACTCCTATAATTGTGACAAAGTCCCCTGGAAGGAAAAATTGAAGCCCAGCCATTGCAAGCACTGGCCTTGTGCTGTATCTACCTTGCATTAGAGCATAACCACGTGGCCCAGGGTCATACTCGTGTCCAGGTTTACAGTATTGCTAACAGTGTCAATACAGGCATGGCTTCCACAAATACCTGGACTCCTCTTAGTGTCAACTCACCCACTCTCGTGACACAAGAGTGCAAGACCAGGATGCCAGTATGGAGGCACACAGGATGGAGCAGAAAGAGAGGTTGGAAATGATGGCGTTCGAGGCCGTTTAGAAATTTCTTCCAAGTCTTACAAATCATGTATGCAAACAACTTGATGGAGATTTTCCAATGATGACAGCAAGTCCCTAAAAATATATGTGGTTTATTATGAATTTGAAGG
>NW_011496429.1:0-570 GCF_000754665.1 Bison bison bison | reverse complement strand
GAGCAATCCCCAGCTTTCCTTGGCAACTCGAATGGAAGATTCGGACTTCCCTGGGCCAACACAAGAGGCATCCTGAATTCCCCGTCGTAACTCGAGAATCCTGCCGCAACTCGAGAAATTCACGTGGTTCCCCCGTCATCGCAAGATGAAGCCCTTTCCCGCTACAGTGTCTCAGGAGAAGTTCCACGTTAGGTATTGGAGGTCGAAACGGTACTTGGCACCCTTGATGCGACCCACAAAGTTCCCCGACATCCCGGTCTCCCTCGAGAGGAACACCGAAGTTTTCCGGCACCACTTCCTCTGAGCCCCTTCTACCCTCCTGATCTGGACAGGAGGGTCGACTCCCCTGCTTTGTCTGGAAGGGGTTCCCGACCTTCCGGTCGCACCTCAGGATGAGGCCGGTCTCACGACGACATTCCAGACGTGGCCTCGTAGGTGGTTCCACATTCCGAAGGACCCCGATTTCCCGGTCCCCTCTTGATAAGAACCCGATGCCCGGACACCTCTTCGAACTCCACCCTGTGAATGAAGTCAACACGAAGGGGCAGTGTCTCGCACGTGCATCATCGG
>NW_011496428.1:0-576 GCF_000754665.1 Bison bison bison | reverse complement strand
CTCGAGACGTGTTGAAGAAGGTCTCTCGAGGTCTTTCTCGAGTTGAGGCAGAAACTCTGGATTCCCTTGACTTGGGCAGGTGACCTCAGGGGGCTTCTCATGGTGGCTCTGAGAAGTCAGGGAAACTGGAGGTGGGAGGGGCCTCTCGGCACTCCACTGGGTTTGGTGCATTGGAAGAGGGCCTCATCTCCAGTTGAAGCAGGAACCTCAGGGTTCCTCTGACTTCAGACTCCGATCGCAAGGTCCCTGCAGACTTGGAACAGGAGACTCAGGCCTCGTCTTGGGTTGAGGCATGGAACTCCGCTTGCCTCTCGAGGTGTTCCCGGGGAGACAGGCCACTTGTCGAGCGGTATTTGGAACCTGGGGGTTTTTTCCCGACGATGCAAGGGCGAGTCACTCCCCTTCGTGTTGATTTCATTCACAGGCTGGAGTTCGAAGAGGTGTCCGGGCATCGGGTTCTTATCAAGAGGGGACCGGGAAATCGGGGTCCTTCGGAATGTAGAACCACCCACGAGGCCACGTCTGGAATGTCGTCGTGAGACCGGCCTCATCCTGAGGTGCGACCGGAAGGTCGGG
>NW_011496427.1:0-548 GCF_000754665.1 Bison bison bison | reverse complement strand
TATATGCTAAAGCACTTGGGAAGCCTGGGTTTGATGAAAAGGGAAAGAAGAGACAAAGGACAGCTGAGACTCCGCTCTCCACAACAAAGCGCCCTGTGGACACTGCTCCCGGGTGCTGTCTGAACCAAGTGAAAGGAAGAACCTGGAGCACGCTGCCGGCTGGTTCACTCCTGTCACCCATCATGAACTTAAATGTAAAACACAAAACCATAAAGCTCTTAGAGAAGAAAATTAGAAAGGCTTCAGAATATAGGGGCTAGGTAAACAGTTCTTGGACTTGGCAACAAAAACACAGTCCATAAAAGGAAAACTGATAAACTGAACTCCAACAAACTTCAAAACTTTTGCTTTGCCAAAAACCCTATAAAGAAGATGAAAATATAAGGTACAGACTGGGACGAAATACACGCCAACCACATATTTGACAACTATTAACTGGAATATATAAAGAACTCCCAGAACACAGCAGGAAAAAGGCAAAAAATCCAATTAGAAAACGGATGAAATTCATGAAAAGACATGTTTACCAAAGTGTATGTACAGTTTAC